>NC_139250.1:32782415-33377415 GCF_977018435.1 Lepisma saccharinum
TTCACGAATGTTTTGCAAGGATCTGGCAACCTTGAAATGCACGAATAACGAAATAAATCATGGCTATGTGTTGCGGCATTGATGTCAGTTACTTACGAACAGAGGTAGCATTCCAGATGATGTCTGATGTAAAGGGGCTGATGAAACATGCAACACGAAAAGGGCGGTTGACTGAAGGATTAGCGTCTTCACTCGATGACGTGTTTTCGAGAACCCATGGTGAGATGGTTACAAAGCTCTGCTGTGGTACAAGTGTGGTTTAGGTGATATCGTATGTCGTCCGTTCGGAGAAAGATTTGACTGAATGCTGTATGACAGACGCGAATATTTGCTTACTTAGTGTTCCGGAAGGCTGTCTGACGTCTCACTCAACAGAGATTCGGCTCTGAGAGTTCCACGAATCTTACAAGTGTGTGTTTCTGTTAGCGTAGGACTAGGCCAACACGAAAAAAGTTCAGGCGTCGACTACTAATGCTGTGGTCACGGTGGATCCGGTTTCGGGCAAACTTTTGGATATGTTCTGGTCACATTGAATCAGGAAAATCGTCATCGTGTTGGTTGAAGTTGATTTGAAATAAAAGATGAAATGTTAATGTTCGAAAACATGGTAGACATCTTCAGACTCTTGAGCACGCATACATAGTACATACAGAGGGATAAAAGATAAATAGGCAGAACGAAAGATACAGAAAAATGAGTCCGAAAGTGATAGAAACTGTTACTTACAATCTTTATTCAGAATTTTCTATCTGCGAGGGGTGTGTGTAAAAATAAATGTAGAGCCAAAATGATCATAAATTGAGCTTTCGTGAAAAAATTTAGTCGCGGTTTCGTCTCGAGTTGTGAATGCCTATTTCTCGGTCTCGAAGAGCAAGTCACTAGACTCGAAGTATACAATATAAGCGACATGTCGTCTAACCGCACAAACTTTTTCAGCATATAGAAGTCTTAATATTTTTTTTTCTGTTTGCTATCTGTGAACCCTTGAAAAGCATAAGTTTATCCTGAATATGTATGCAACTACGGAGCACAAGCTCGCAATTGATTGATTTTGGTTATTTTACATAAATTTTCTGTCACTTTTGGATAATTGAGACTATGAGGATGAATGGTAATATGATGAAATTGATGAAGGGACACTCACACAAAGAACGCCTATGCCCAATCTGGGATTCGAACCAAAGACCCCTGACATCATAGCGCGTTGTGGTAATTACTCCATCATGGAGGTCGGCAAAGGGTCACAATTGTGATTAATAGATGGACTTCGCAATTATTATAGACAAAATACACGACTTACCTCGGAGGCGCAACCACGAAGTTTTGTCTGGGGAGTGGGGGGGAAGTACCAGGATAAACGTAGCCCTACCACCAATAATAATAATAATAATAATAATAATAATAATAATTTCATAATAATAATGATAATAAAATAATGTTATTATACGTAAATTATTATTATTATTATTATTGTTGATTTGCTTTATTTTACTTCGCTTCTTGTGATACTTTTGGCAAATTTGCGAAGATGGGGATGAGTGAAGGTATGATGAAAATTATGAATGGATACTCGCAAACATCCATTCCCAAGCCGGGATTCGAACCCAGGACCAACATTATTATTATTAGTGGTAGTATCAAAGACGTTATTATCCTCGTAAATTACGCAAAAATGAGGTAGAAGTTTGTCTAAAGCATTTGTGTTTGAACAAACGATTTGAATTATTTTTTTAACACGTTGAATTTCACATTAATAATGGAAAACAAGCACGCAAACTATTTTTGAAAGACAGAAAATGCTTGATAAATGCATTCAAAATATAATTATTTTTTACATTAACGTAACTTTCATGCACGATATATGTTCCACATATATGCAACATGGAGTGACGTGGACACTAAATTGTGTACATATTCAAAGTTTCGTTAATAAATATTATATACAGCATATACTATTTAAATACTCGTACATTACCCAACCAATTCATCCATCTCACAATAAACCAACAGCAAGATTACATAAATTGTCTCTCAAATGTGCACGCTCCCTTTCCTCAAAACAATTGTTCATGCATTTAAAACAAAATTAATTAAGACAAGTCTCATTTCTCTATCTGGTGATTTACAATGCATTAGAGTGAAGAAGATAAATTGCGAGCGAAACGAGCAAGAATATTTTTGTATCCAATTTTTTTGCAGACTGAAATCAATATTAATTTAATAGGGCGCAAATAATCTCACGGAACGCCATGGCATTATACCATTTACAACTTTTGTGCCTCCCCGATGGTGTAGTGGTAACATCGTTGCCTTGTGATCAAGGAGTCCAGGGTTCGATACCCGGTGGAGGCACATAGTAGTTTGGAACCCACTTTCAAGCTATAGGTCCAGTCTCAATTAGCCCTTTTGTGCATAAAGTACAAAAACAAAAATCAATTTAACTTTTTTTTCATTTAGATCGTTCGGCAGCCATAGGCCTTTCCCGCCGTCCGCCCCCTAGCTACGTTTGTGAACTTGATAAGACTAAGTGTTCAGACGAATTGTCATTCTATTAAGCTTGTTGCCATGCAGTGTGCGCATATGCGCAGTGCGAGTCCGAGTTGAGTCGTGAGACGGCGTACGTGTTTTGTACGACTCGTCATATTCGTGTACATTTGTGTGGAACCTTTCATTATATTTAGTGTTATTTAAATGCTTCATGTTATTAAAGTATAAGTTAATCTACATATATGTTTCATTTCTACCAGAGTGAAACTGACATACGCGAAACCACACTCCCAGGAACTAGGAAGCTATTCACTAAGAAAAGCAGGTATTGCGAGCGAAGCGAGCAAGAACATTTTACGAAAAGTATTTTTATTTCCATAAAATTTGAAGTTCTGGGCGGTAATTGCCCCCTGCAGGTACACTTGGCCGTCAATGTTTGCCCCCCTCGAACTCATTTCCGACTAAGGTTGGGGGGCAATGACCCCCTGTGGTTGCGCCACTGACTTACCTTAGAATAATCACATACATACGAGCTTTGTATCATCATATCTAGTAATCACCTTATAATAAATGTTGTTTAGATAGATTTTGCATATATCATACCAAACCTAAACAGACACCAAGAGTCTCGGTCTGTCTCGCACTTATCTCAAATTTCAACAACATTCAGAGCGAGACAAATTTGCATTTTGCAGCTATGTATTCTTCAGGTATTGTCTCATTTCAATCTGATTTTGTTCAGTGCCTCTTTTCTGTTATCTTGAATTTGTCTTTAAAAGAGTGCAAGGGGCTGTACAGAGTGTTATATGTACATTGGGTGCTATAAATTAATTCCCCATACGAAAGTATAATCATTGTTTCAAAAATGTTTCTCAGTTGATTACTTACAATAGAAAGTTTCTTCTGAAACTAAGTATACACTTTGAAGTCGGCTAACTGTCCTTTTTCATATTCATTAATTGTATATGAAGCATATGAGTTGACAGGGAAGTTGTTTGGTGGTCTCAAAGGTAGAAGAGACATTTTCATGGTGACTTCTCTGGTGGTTATTTCTACTAAGACTTTCTCTTTATATTTTTCTTTCTTCCTCACCCTCGCTCTTATTCTTGCTTTCTATCTTTTTAAGGACAACTTACATTGTGAACAGATTATCTTGCAGGGGTGCCAACAGGGAGGTATTATGACGCAGACTGCGCCATCGAGATTTTTTGGGGGGGAATTTTTTTACCTTCAAATAATATAAAATTCAATATTTATATATTTTTCTAAAGTAAAAAGTTTACACCTTAAATCCACCATATTGAATCCATTAGATGAAGAAAAAGTATATAGGGATAGAGATTCCCACAGCTGGGTTTCTGGACGCATGTTGTGTTCACTCAACTTTGGAACTTTTGGAGGGGGGAGGTATTTTTATAATTGAAATTTCAATGGTAATTCAAACTTGTGTCCAATGCTACATTGTTCACGTCAATTAACCATTGCTGCTATACCTAGGTATAGATATCAATTTGTAGACTTCCAAGGGAATTGTAATGGGTATATGTGTTTTGGGGGAGGGGGCAATATCCAAATCTTACATATTAGGCCTTATATTGACACTTGGATTCTGAGAGGGATTGAGAATTAAATGTTGGGGGAACAATACATCCGACTATTCAATATCAGCGTTAAGTCTTCGATTATGGCGGGTATTTTAGTTACACTCTGGAGCAAGCGAACGAGAAAAAGTCTCTGCGCAAGTAGTGGCCTTAGACTGCTCCACCAACAAACACGTGAGAGTATTGGGATTGCATGGAAGGGGGTGGGGGAAGCGACTGCAGTTACCAGCCTTCCCAGCAGCGTATACTGCTTCTCTCTGCCCACTCGATTTCCCCCCCTTCTCTGACGCTATGCGCGACCTTGCTCCAAAGATTTCCGGGACAGAGTATAGGGGGAATTGAGCATTCAATTGAGGGGGCATCCAATTCTTGTGTATTACTCTTGTCTTAGACTGTTGTATAATTTCATTTATTACATTAAAGGAATCAATGTGCTAGCTTTCCGTTATTTCGAAAAGTGAACAATTAATAAAGGACAGTTCAACATGTTATTGCATTAAAATAAACATCAACTATTATGTATTCATCCAAACTATTATGGGGGATTGTGATGAATGAATTAAGGTGGGGGGGGGCGTAATGTATTCATGATCTTGTGGTGATGGACATCCCTGTTTAGAGAGGAGGGACAGATATTTTAGTGTTCAGTAAAACTAAAAACATAGTTACTGTCAGTAGACACGCTGTCGTAATTAAATACTTTATAGAGATAATAACATGGTTTGAGGGGACGAATGACATGGTTCGGGGTCCGGGGGAAGCATTATGTGATTTGTGGGGGGACACATGAGAAGATTTGGGGAGGATTGCGCCATTGGCCTTGGGGGGGGGGGGGATGGGCTATCGACAAGGTGAGTTGTGAAAAGATTTCCGAACTTTCGACAGCTAACATCACTCTTCATCTTCACTTCTATCTTGGTCGATAGCCTCAGAGAATCTGTTCATAATTCGTCGCCAGGAATGTTTCAAGGCTTACTGCAACTTACATTGCCTGACTCTCACTTTTTTTGTTTTTCTATCATTTTTCTTCCTTTATTCCTTCTCTCTCTCTCTCTCTCGCGCGCGTTCTTTCTTCTCCTGTTCTATATTTTTATATACATTGCTTGTGTCTCTTTCTTCTGTTTGCATATCACTTACTCTCTCCCCTTTCTCTCTCTCTCATTCTTCTTCTTTTTATCTATCTATTATTTATTATCTTTCTTTTGCTGTCTATCTCTCTATTCCTGTATTCCTCTTTGTCTCTATTTACTTTTCCTATGTTTCTTACTTTCTGTTTCTTTCCGTTTATCGGGCCTCCCCGATGGCGCAGTGGTAGCCTTGTAATCAAGGGGTCCCGGGTTCGATACCCGGTGGAGGCACCTAGTGGTTCGGATTCCACTTTAAACTGTAGGTCCAGTCCCGATTAGCCTTACTGTGCATAAAGTGGACTTAAAACATCAACTCAAATTCAAAAAAATCTTTCCGTTTATCTTTCATCCTGCCTATCTTTGTTCGTCCGATTCTCTATTTCTATGTTTCAATATATTTCCCTAATTATTCTTGTATCTTCTCTTATATTTTTATACCTCTCTGCGTGAGGCTATTTGGAAGGGATAAAAGTATTCCACGGTAGGTTAGACCCGTGTCCCGCCCTGGCTCTACTTCAGCGTCGCCACTGTAGTCTATCCTTCCCCCGCACTGGCCTGTAACCAATACTATTGTCTAATGTATAGGGAAGAACAGTGTTTCTTCTTTCCAAACAGTTGTTCTTTTGTAGCAAAGGAAACCAGGACGGAATAATAACAATGTCTGTGGCTTTTTCTTTCCTTCGATCATATGACGGGAAAACCCTTTGCGGTTAAAACAAAGCAATTCGCAGACAACATAGATGTTCTAATATCTCAAGGTTTGGTGCTGAGTAGATTCCCTTGTCTTTAGAGGCGTATCCTCCCCTTAAATACTGTCTTCAATTCCTTGAAGACACAGGAAGTTAGCTGCCAAACTTCAGTAGCCTCAAGTTATATTTTCTACATCATTGTGTGTATAACATATCCATGGATCTAAAACGTATTATTGTGATATTAAACTATCTCGCAACATCTTGTCATTTCATTGAAAACCTTGTGACTACATTTATAATAAGACTTGCAATAATAGTATAATGGGTGCCAATAATAAATCATGACAATCAGGCATATTAACTACTAACTTCCTGTTAGTTTAGGGAACTTCAATATTATGGATCAGGGAATCAACCTTCAACATATGTTATAGTAAATGCGTTTACATAGAATTGCTAATAATTCATGTGATACAATACAATAGAATTACAAACTTCTGGTGTCTTCCCCTTGATTAGTACGATTAGGACATAATTTTAGGTAAATAGATTAAGAAACTTTGCCCTTGCACCCAAACATTCCTCGCTATATACTTTTAAGAAGGCAAAGGAAATTCGCTTTCAACTACTAACGCTTATATTGGTACAAGTCCACTTCATGTTTACTTTCATCGCATTAGTCCACTTCATGCACAGACAGGTTACTCGGGCTCGTCCTACAGTTTAAATGGGATCCGAACAACTACGTGCCTCCACTGGGTATCAAACCCGGGATCCCTTGAATAAGAGGCGAATTGGGGCTTAACTTGGGGGGGGGGGCAGAATTGAAAAGTTGTCCATCCCATCCATTTGCAAAATCATAAGTCTTTATTACTTTCTCAAGTCCGTGGAAGTCAACAAAATAACTCCAAACTTGCAAATTTTGAAAACCTAAAATTTAAAATTACCCCCCTGAGAGTTACGCCTATGTGAAGACCAGAGAAGGAGTATTCCCTCGAAATGTAATGTTAGAATAGGAAAAAGTAATGCTAATGTAGAACCAGTGTCACTAACATTCAAAGATTTACATCCTGCTCTCAATTGTCGTTCAATGAGCTTTCCATATCGTTTCCAAATTCTTACCTTTGTAATGTGGATATGTCTTACCTGTTTTCCCCCCATTTCCTAGAAAGATACTGTGAGTTTATGAGTTTGTTTATGAGTTGATTATGTATGAAAAGGAATTTTGGAACATCATTAAGTATTCTAATTCGTATAGAATTAGGTCAGCCAGGAATGCGAATTTTCTTAAAACCTTTGATGGATTTTCAGACAAGATTATTTCCTTTGTTTCAACGTGAAAATGATCAGAGGTATTTGAAAGTCTATAATGGAAACGCAGTAATGCTCAAATAAAATTTGCTCTTTAATTCGATCCTGCAGTCTGATTTGTTTTTGTTGGTGCAGATCGTACATATGCAGAAATTTTGCACTTACCAAAAGTCGAAAACCAGCACGTTGAGGCAGTCGTAGCAGGTAATACGGTTGATATCTACTTCTGCTTCGCATCAAAGAAAATCATGAGGTTTGTTCTTACACCAAAAAGTTCCATTAAAATAGACTTTAAGACAGAAAAGAGAATTTCGCCTGCAGATAAAAAAAAAGAGTTATTCGGTACAGGTAGATGCCAGTTTAAAGCCTCACAACTGCGTCAAAGTCTCTACCATCTGTGAGGGCCTCTTTTTTTCAGTTGGAAGAGAGGACGCAAAGCCATTTGTACCTTACAGCCTTGCGCCGGAGAACCAACTGCAATCGACTTAATATCAGACGCATTCGATATAAATGCCGATTGCATCATCATTTTGGGTCTTCAACATACAATTCTAAGCCAATAATACCACTGTAATACCGCTTAACCTAACCTATAAGCAAAGTTACTTGACAGACCCAAAATGAAGAATTGTGCACTTACAACTAAGTATCGACAAAGCATACAGCTAGGAATATCTTAAATAGACGGATGGTGTTGGAATACACAAAATCTGATTCGACCAATGAGCTTTTGTTCTTAGGCTAAAGGATTCTTGGGATTATTTGTAGGCAGCTACGTCATTCACTTTTGTATGTGCACTCTTCTTTAATTGTTCTAAACAGCATTTGGTGTGGAAGGCAAATAGAATTTCGATAAGGCAAAAGCGAACCTGAGGGTGGACAAATGCAGAAAGGGCAAGATACTGTGAAGATTATCACTGGCGAAAAAAAGGTCAACATACAAAGCTGCGAAGATTGAACCTACGAGCTTTCGAATATGGATCCACTACAAATTAGGAATCAGAAAATATAAATTAGTTCGCAACGTTTACAACATCAATTTTAACTAGCAAACGTTAAATGTAAATATGTAAAAGAGAGGGGACAGAGAAGGACAAGTGGGGGACGTGGAATAAATATTTTGTTAAATAGAAAAAAGGTTCCTCTTCGGTGAGAAAAATTGTATGGAAACTAACCGCATCAGATCTCACTTTGTCTAGTTTCGATTAACATTATGTGCATAAAGGAAACAACTTTCAATTACGAAGTACAACATGAAGAAATAACTCTTGCCATCGAGTGACATTGCTCAGTACCTTCGCGCAGGGCATTATTAGAGAGCCTACTAATTCTACCAGCCTTAGGACAGCCGCTCGGGTACTATCACACCGCGGAGGGGAGGGTGGTGGAACTTCCCACGAGGGCCCCGCGCAAACGGGAAAGGGTTGGCTACTCGAACAGCACCTTTTCCTCTCCTCATTTGGACTGGGAATTAGAGAGCTCGTGGATTCAGGAACTAGAAATTACACGGCCACAAATGATTGGCCAGGTTTGTTCACTTTTATGCACATATGTTTTTCGGAAGTAGTCCTACTATACAGATTTACTTTATATTCGAATCACACGAGTTTTCTCTCATCCGTGGGTATGGAGCTCGAGAACTTTCGTATCAAATTGCTTCACACAATTTGCTGAAACTAAAAATTAAACATACTAAATTACCTCTCGAATATGAATATGGGGAGTTCCAGCGTTGCGTGTCTGACATTTCGCACACAAAATGTAAGTTTTGTTTAGACATGAGATTGGTTAAAAATATTCATAATGAACTGATTTCATAGAATTATTAAGTATTTTGTGGTGTCTGTTAACTAATTAAATATAAACTTTGATTATGATGACATAGCCTGAATGAATAAAAAGCATTAACGAAATGTGTTACTTGTGACGCTTTAAGAATGTAGCAACATTTTTAGTTCATTTGTCTGTGAAGCATATAGGCTATAGATGTTATTAATTTTTGTTGTTTAAATATGAAAATTACACTTTGTATATGCATTCACAAATATTTCAACCTTAATGCAATTATAAACACTAATAATTTTCAGATTAATTCAATTTGTTATTTACATGTAGTAGGAATGCTCCACATATGAAAAATCCGACATTAAAGCTAATTGTGTTGGTTAGTGGAATGACAGACAATGCAATAGTAACCTATAATTATGGATTACACAACGGCAAACCGATTGGCTATAGGTTTGTGTTTATGGTGACAAATCTACACCCGTCACGACTAAATGGGAATGTTAAACGAACAACGAATACAAAAAAGTTGGTCCAATCCCTACATTCGCCTCAAATGCTGTATGGAAACTAAGGGCTGGTTTCAATTAGGATGACGGACTGCGTAATTTGAACCATTGACCTCTCGAATAAAGACAAAGCATAAAGGTAAAAGCTAAAGTGTTCCCCTGTGCATAGCACCACGCCATGAAGGCGTATAGGGGGTGTGGGGGTAACGCCCCACACTTTCTTGATCCGGTCGTGAGTGGGGGTGATGTGATCAGCATCACGCCCCTGACCGCCTTTACCCCCCAGGGTTTCCCCCAGGTACCCATGTTATTCGACGCTGGGTAGGCGCCGGGGCCGCTTCCAAAGCATGTAATGTACAACAGTACGTGTGGACCAAATGTCTTCTTATCCCCCTGAAGAACAATTTACAGAGAGATACACAAGGTCAGTATGACTTCCATTATTTTCCCTACACAATTATTTGTCTGCATGTTCTGTGTGAGATTACTGTCTGTCTAGGTTGGGCCTCTTTGTTGTGTTTGTTCATGTGTCCATACACATGCTGCTCACCACTCATCTACACCATCGTTACTTCTGCCAGCCATCTGAAGGCCGAGAACCAATTTAATTTGTTCCACTGTGATTAAGACCTGGTGGTAGCAGGACATTCGGTCCACCCTGCACATTTCGTCCACAATGATGTATGATTAACACTGCAATCAAGGTTCGGCACCTCGATTCCTTGTGGGGTCACAAGTGGTTCGGATCTCATTTTAAAATGTAGGTTTAAGTCCGATCAGCATATTTGTGCATAAAAACAAGCAATTACGAAGTACAAATTTAAACAAGGATATCTTGATCAGTAAAAATAGAAAATTCGCGAAGGGTAGTATTAGAGAGCTCACTAATTCTACCAGCCTTAGGACAGCCGCTCGGGTACTATCACACCGCGGAGGGGAGGGTGGTGGAACTTCCCACGAGGGCCCCGCGCAAACGGGAAAGGGTTGGCTACTCGAACAGCACCTTTTCCTCTCCTCATTTGGACTGGGAATTAGAGAGCTCGTGGATTCAGGAACTAGAAGTTACACGGCCTACAAATGATTGGCCAAAACTTGGTTAACTTTTATGCACATATGTTTTTCGGAAGTAGTCCTACAGTTTTACTTTCTATACGAATCACATGAATCTCACGTGCATGGTAACGAACTAGATAACTTCTGTAGCAAAGGCTAAAGGACGTATTTAGGGGGGTCTGGACATTCCGAAAGACTTACCAAGTACTAAAAGTACATAATGAATATATTTATTTACCTTTTGTTGTATAATCAATGGTTATTTATTTCCTCGGAACTTATTGGACGGCAAGGATTATATTGGGATCGTACGTCTTTGAAAGATTTATGCACTCTACTATTTATAATAAAGAATTGAATCTTTATTGTATAACAAAAAATCCTGTTGAGGAAGTTCCTGATTAATATTTTATGCACATGTATTTGCAATTAATTTCCTTGCCACTTCCTTTTATACAAATTTTGCTTAAGCAAAGCTAGATAATGTATAGATACTTTCTGTTATATATCCAATCTTTTACCATCTTTTTATCTATTTATGTAATAATAATACAATATGAATTACATATTTGAATTAATATTATTTTAATTTAGCATGATTTTAATATAATTATTTTAATTTTAACATTATTATTATTATTATTATTTCTGGTTCACTTGGTTTGGACCCGCCCCCTGAAATACATTTCTAGATACGTGCCAGCAAAGGCTTTATCTTTAACCGCTACACACAAGTTAACGTATGGTGCTGCAACTAGAAACTAAACATATTGAATTACTTCTCGATATATGAATATCCGAAATATCTGACAGTACGGCTAATTATATGTTGTTTCAGGAAATGACAGACACAATAATAATTGCTCACAGCTGTAGACTACATCACAGCCAACTGAGAACCTTTACGTGTGTGGTTACGTTGATAGATTTGTACTCGTCAAGTCGCAATATGAATAATAAACGCACAATTAATGTAAAAAGAGAAAGACAACGTTCTTCATTAAAGGTATAATCCCTGAATTCGTCTAAAAAGCTGTGTGAAAAACATGGAAGGTTTCAATCAGAATTACGTGCTGGACTTGAGTCTGTGAAGTCCCGAATACAGTCTCAGCATAAAATGAGAATCGAAAATAAGTTTTTTTCCAAATTTTAACTTTGTTTTTACACGCAAAACCATACATAAAAACATGTAATTTACAACAGTATACTGTTCACAATTACGTATAATTAACCTGTGCTTCGGATCTAATTTTAAACTGTAGGTTCAATCCTGATTAGCATAATTGTGCGTAAAAACAAACAGGAACCCAAATTTGAATTACGAGGTTAATTTTTTTTAAAAAAAAAAAAAGAACTTGTTACACGGTGTCATAGCAGCACATGCCAGCGATCTGTGAAAAATAGAACATTCGCGAAGGGTTTTATTGGAGAGCCCACTAATTCTGCCAGCCTTAGGACAGCCGCTCGGGTACTATCACACCGCGGAGGGGAGGGTGGTGGAACTTCCCACGAGGGCCCCGCGCAAACAGGAAGGGTTGGCTACTCGAACAGCACCCTTTCCCTTCCCCGTTTGGACTGGGAATTAGAGAGCTCGTGGATACAGGGAGTAAAATTTATATGGCCCACAAATGATTGACCAAATTTGTCTATTTTTACGCACACATGCTGCTCTTGAGTGATCCTACAGTTTTTGCTTGCTATTCGAACCACCAGAATTTCTAATGTTCCCATTGAAAGTCAATTGAGATGCTACAACACAGAACTGTCGTGACTGTACAAGACCATAGATTAACACCTACTCCTCAGCTTAGCAACGTAGAAGATCAACCTGATAAATTATATCACTCAAATAGCAGTAAGAGAAAATTCAAACTGAAATTTAACCTGGCAAATAGCAAATGTAGCGTTATGAGATAAGAATTGAAAAAAGAATCATGTTATCATATCTACAATTCTATATCTTCTGTTAGTTGTCATGGTACGTAACCTGAGTGTGTTGGACTCACTATTTCACCACCGACTATTCCAGGTTCGAGTCCTGGTTAAGCATAGGTGTTCCTTTGAGTGCCACTCATCAAATTCACACCTTCATCATCACATTATCATAGTCCCGATTAAAATATAGAGGCAAAAATCAATGTACAAAATAAGAAAAATATCAAACAACAGTTGTGGAGTTTAAATAGGTTGTAAATGTGCACAAAACATCCCAATTTGTATGAAAACGTTTCTGCTGTTTATCTCAAAACACTACATTTGTTACACATACAGTTCTAGCAGAGGATCGACATGAAAAAAAGAAGCTTAGAGTCTATATGCCAAAAATATTATTATAAAGTATGGCTATTTTACCTGGAAGCAAATTGGAATTATTTCATCCTATCGCGATTACCGTGAATTCATTGTAGTTCCATAGATACTGTGACGTATTGTTAAACATGTCAATACTGTTGCTCTTCAACAATGCAGCAGCGTGGGAATTAAACTTTTATTTTCAATGAGGATCTAGGTGTGTCCATTTATGTAAACAAAAAGCAACTTTCAGTTACCTTCTCATATGCACTGTTATCTAATTGTCTTGAAAGTGTATCCATAAGCGTTTGGTGTGGAAGGTACAATAGAATTTCGATACGAGAAAAACAAACCTAAGGAGAAATGAATACAAAAGGCCGAAAGGGTACAGGTTACTTCGAAATGGATGATAACAATCAACAATGGTTCGAAACGGTAAATCATTGTAACTATAAAAAAAATATCAACATAAAACTTAGCCTAAGTTTAGTCTTAGATTTAAACGCTTCCAAACCAGCATGTGCGTACATCAAGATTACAGTAACAGTATGCGCATAATGTACGTTAATAACTTACATTATTGTCTACCGACAGACTGGTAATGAAGATAGTAATTGTTGTTGAATTCCACGGAGAAGATAAAAGTATAAAGGAAGGGGACTTCTGCAGTCACAAGAAGTGTAAAAAAAGACGGCGACCTTGTCACAACCACGGTTAGTTGTGGAGATTGAACCTACGAACCAATAGCGTGCCCAATGGGTGGTTGTTGGGGATCATAGCCCCTCCCTCTTTGGCCCAGTATTTCTAAAGAAAGAACGTGAAAGGCAGAAAAAGATGGTAAAATGAGGGCTGACCACTAAAAAGTATATGTAGCCACTTTCAAATATTCTGATAATGCCGCTATTACGAACTTTGGAATACCGACTCAGTACAAATTAGGAACCATTAAGATATAAATTACTTCGCAACGTTTAGCTTATTCTTAACACCAATTATACCTAATTTGCAATCATTAAAATTAAATGCTCAGAATTCACTTCCTAGAAGCAACACTAACATGGATGTTTAGAAGTAGGCAAAGGAAGACATGGCAAACGAAGAAGAACATTTTTTTAAACAAAGAAAGGGTTTTGTTTCCGTTAAAAAAAAACTCCTTCAGGCTTGTATTGAAAGTACTGTTTCTGATCTCACTTAGGACTGAAGGTCCACTTCTGATTAGCATAAGTGTGCATAAAAGAAAAAAAATACGAAACTTCGAATTACAAAGTTTAAAAAAATGCTATGCAATATGGCACCGCTCAGTAAGAGTAAGTTCGCGGAGGGTCGTATTGAAGAGCCCACTAATTCTACCAGCCTTAGGACAGCCGCTCGGGTACTATCACACCGCGGAGGGGAGGGTGGTGGAACTTCCCACGAGGGCCCCGCGCAAACGGGAAAGGGTTGGCTACTCGAACAGCACCTTTTCCTCTCCTCATTTGGACTGGGAATTAGAGAGCTCGTGGATTCGGGAACTAGAAGTTACACGGCCTACAAATGAATGGCCTGTTTTGTCCACTTTTAGGCACACATGCTTTTCGAAAGTGCTACTACAATATTCCCTTTGTTCTTCGAATCACATCGCAATCGGGTATCGAACTCACGAACTGCAGTCTACAATGCCACAGCCACAAGAGTCAAGTTTACGCCTAGTCCTCAACTTAGAGACTAGCCTGTTATCGCTCAATTAATCGAAAACGTCAAACAGAAATTATCCTTTAAAGAAAGGAGGTAGAGTCGTCCAAAACGGGGACGTTCGAGTTCTCACTGATTAATACTGCTACCTGGGACCCAACGCGGTACTTCCATTCCTGGCCGTTATATGCCAGTTAAACAAGTCGTGGACGTAGCAGCCCGACCTTCTTTTGTCTTCAAAAACTTTCAAGCTTTCGTGAAAAATGTTTTCGATTTTGCCTCCATACTGTGTTGGGTCTTATCAAACCATATTTGAACATTCAATTTTGGTAAGTACAGCATTGATTCTGTCAGTTTTAAGTTAGATTTTGACATAATGCTTGATAAAGTTATCTTTCATCTGTGTGAAGAGACACTATCTTCTATAATGGGGACATTAAGGGCAGTACAAAACGGAGTGATCACCTTTTTGAACGCCACCGACCAATATTAAAAAAATGTTTTACTACTAGGCCTGTGCTTTAATTCTCACACAAATGTGTGATATTGTTGTTTATTAAGTGATTAAATTTAGTTTGAGATTATTTGTTAATGTAGATGTTAAAAAAAGGCAATAATACTTCCTGCCTTATAATTTTATTGTATTTTTCCTGGTTAACTTGACCTTTGTTCTTTCAAGAAAAGTTTTCGTACAAAATTTTGCATTACACCTCCACATTGTTTCATATTTATGAGTACCCGATTTTACCCAACCGGTTGTCCAAAACAAGGACATTGAATATTTCCCAGAAAAATGTTTCTTCCGCCTTCCCCAATGTTATTTTTACACAAACAACCTTGTTTCCTGATAGTCTAGGACCTACTCAGAAAATAAAAGGTTTGAAACATTTTTTCATTCACAAATTTGCCTTTGGTAGTCCAAATTATGTTAGTATTCCCATTTTGGACGATTCTCCCCTACAGAATTATGAGATAAGAACTAGAATAAAATTTCATGCTATCTTATTAATATCTTCATTTAGTATTTTCCTCAATATCTTTAGTCCCAGGTTCGAATTCTGGTGTTTCTTTGTGTCACTTTATCAATATCATATAATTATCTTGGCATTCTCACCTTTATGGTTAGCTTAAGAACAGAAATCGACGTAAATACAGCTGAAAAAAAAATAGCTGTGATGGAGTTTGGGTTGTAAATTATCACAAAATTTCATCGTAATCAGGTAGCATGAAAACTTTACCTGAAAACCCTAATTTTTGTAGGTCTCTCCGGTTCATGTGCTGCAAATTGAATAGACACAAATATCAACTACAATAAAAAATACAATCATAAACTTATCCTATACACCGGCCGAAGTTTGGTCATATCACTCACACGTTCGCTTTTCATCAAGAAATGTCACTCACTGGCCTGGAAAAAAATTAAATCAATTGTAGATACTTTACCGTAAAACAGAATGGAACTCTTTCAACTTCATCGCGTTCAGTCGTGAATATATTGTAGTTCCATAGATACTGTCGCGTATTGTTGGACGTTTGAATATTGTTGCGCTCAAGAGATGAAAATTCATTGCTTTATCTAATTATGTCTGTATTTGGTGTTAAGCCATTAGTGCAAAATTTATATTTGCCATGCCCTGTTTTACTGTTCGTAAGGTGCCTGAGCCCAATATGGCCAACCTAAGGTTTGCGATTGTTTCTAATAGTATACAAAGTCAGAAAGATAAAACTAATCGTAAGATTTAAAAGAGGGAACATTTCTGGACGTTTACTGAAAATTGGAGCCAATTCCAATTAATGACATAAGTGTAGGGAAGATTTTATTAAAAAGTTACGTTTAGCCCATTTTGGGTACGTATGGCCTAGTCATATATATTGTTCTTTCACATCAAAATATGCAACAGAAATTGAAAAGAAAATACAACTATGTTGTTTTTATAGTTAGATGAGTGTATTGATACACTTAACATTTTATTTGCATAATGACATATGAGATTTACACAAAGAAATAACATTGATTACAAACCAATAGACAAGGAAGTGAAGTGTCATAGCTTGTCACTACAAGACAATGATTACACATCACAGTCTGGGCAGGGCAAATGAAAGGTTCCTAATCATCCTTAGTGACTCCTACACACTCTACGTGAACATAAGAGTAACAAATGTGACATTTGCGCATGTCTTTCGCGATATATTCCTATCGCTATGTAGGCCATATTGAGTCTACCTTACATAATGTTCTTTTCTCCTTCGTTATAAACAGGACTTTAGATAGTCTAAAGTAAGTAAGTACATTGTTGTAAGGTACAAAGTATGAGATATCATAATATGTACTAGAAATATAAACACCTATCACTTGGAAGATGCAGTAAGCAATAACTTCCCTATAGGAGAAGTGCAATATTATATGACGTAGCACACAATCACGAGATTCAACTATTTCGCTTCATTCTCTTCAAATTACTGTACTATAGGTACAGGCAACAGGTTCAATCATGTCATTCGGACAGTCTAAATTACATACTACCGTCATCTGTTGAATGAACCTTGTAACATAGGCGCCGACTCCATGGGGCTTGGGGGGCTCAAGCCCCCCCATGTTAATGATGTGGGGGCAGAGCCCCTCAAATAATTTTGCTTAAGAGGATCTAATGTATTATTTTGCTTCTCTTGTAAAGTTTACTCTGAATTGTGCCACATGAACTTAACTTTAAATACACATTTGAAATGTTCTGGACCATCAAATTTGGGGGGCTGAGTCCGCTAAACCATCAACTTTGGGGGGGGGGGGAGGACTATGAACGGAGACAGCAAAACACATGACTATATACTAAGTATATAATTATGAGTATTGTTAACATTTTTACTAATAGTTTCAAAATAACGAGGTGATATGACAATTGTACCAGTATGTTGTTTAGTGAATTCTGAACAATTTGAGGTCGTAAACACGACTTTCAGGCAATATTGATATGTACAATATTTAGTTATCCTCGAAATCTCTAGACCAAAGAATAAGGGGAAAATAATTCTAAAGTCTTTGAGTTTATTTAACACTGGCTTCCAGTAAGTACGCAAGGAAAGCTTATGAAAAGTCTGTATTGCGAAAGCGGGAACGGCTATGATCAAAGGCATTATTGCTAAAGCACGGCGTGCTATGTGTTTATTTCTTATTGCAAAATTAAATTTAAAAAGTAAAATATAGTAGCAAGAACAAAAAAGTAAAACTATATTTGCCTGCGATTTGTGTTAGCATTTATGTAAATAATTAAATAAAACTGTTAAATATTGTAAATATTCGCTAATTTTATGGGTACGTCAACACTAAGGTTCCTTGCACCCGTCACATGTCCTTTCTTTACAAGTCTGTTGCGGACATTGAAACACACCCATGCCCTCGCCGGGACTCGAACCCGAGACCTCCGGATCAAAGCGAGTTGAGCCGACCACCCAACACGCTCGGCTACCGAGGCCGGCATAATACTGTTATGTTGGCCTCTTAATGTAAATACATAGCCTACTTTTAAAGAAAAATGTTAATTGTTATCTAAAAAACAAATGAGCAGACACATGTTTTTCACGTTACATTTCATTTGCATAAGGAATATAATAGCTGCTTAAAAACTGCTATACGAAGACGTAATTTTTATTTTTAAAAAAGGGAGGGAGTGAGTCATTCATTCATTCATTTCAGTTATCAGAGCCCCACAATAGTTTTGACAAGTCGGCGCCCCTGCGTACTTGGAAACAGCAAATAGGCCATATTGGGTACTAGGCCATATTCGGTTCAGGTACCTTATAACTAAATATATGAGTTTCTGCTGCCATAGGCACTGATTTACACATATATCTAAACAACTAGGAGGATAATATTGCAGGCGACTGCAGTTACGTTCGTAGATGAATGGGAACAGGAGCTCACCATCGAATGTTCCTGGCGCAGGAAGGTTTACATTTGGGAGGTATGATGTAAGTCCTCATTCGAACACCAGTTCGGTGACTTTGATTGACATAGTGAGAGGAAGCAGACCGGACGTGGTTTGGAGCCAGCACCTGCTTTTCTGAGAAACGCTCTTGTCGCTTTTACCAGCAGTGTTTAGACGTGCATTCATTCACTGTGACGATGTTGCACTTCAAAGATCTCCAAATGGTATAAACAAAAATAACACAACACAGTAACACAACCTAGCAAACATAACTGGAACCTCACGTTATGAAATATCTAAAGAAACTGATTTGGCAACATCTAATTTACTCCACGTGGACTTGGCAAGTACTGTCAGTTCCTAAAACGGACGCTATTGGTGAGAAAGGTTTGAGGGGAGGAGGCTCCTTGTGGACCAGGGGCGCCGACTTGTCAAAATTATTGGGGGGGGCTCTGATCACGGAAATAAATTAATGAATAACTCACTCTCTCCCTTTTTTAAGTTTTGGCCTCATTGTTCAGAATCTCATAAAAGCCCATGAATTCTTCAAAAATATCAACATTTTTATTCACAGTTCGAATGCAGAATATTAATTGTCCACGAATGGATATGTCACAAGTTTTGTCTACCATAATAGCAAAATATTCCAGCCTTTTAATATCTGCTACCACGGAGCGCAAAACAGATCTCCCTTATACATCTCGTTTTGAATGTCATGTGAGAGCCATTTGTAGCCCGAACGTCCCATCCACTACCCTAGTTCATGCATATCGTCTTTTAAAACTCCTTTTAGTAAAAAAATTAACAACACTCATAATTACATACTTAGTATATAGTAATAAGTCATGTGTTTTGCTGTCTCTGGTCATAGCCCCCCAAAGTTGATGGTTTAGCGGTCTCAGCCCTCAAAGTTGATGGTCTAGAGAACATTTCAAATGTGTATTTAAAGTTAAGTTCATGTGGCACAATTTACAAGAGAAGCAAAATAATACATTAGATCCTCTTAAGCAAAATTATTTGGGGGGCCCTGCCCCACATCGTTAACATTACGGGGGGGCTCGAACCCCCCCCCCCAAGCCCCATGGAGTTGGCGCGGACTTCACATACGTATGTATGGTTGTCAGAGAGTAAAAAGAGAGTAAAGTGGCGTTCAAATCAGGACTTGAACTTTACACAATTAAATTTCCTCCACACACTATATATGTATATACGCAATGCTTATTTTCTGGAGAGAAAGGTTCCGGTAGACTTCAACTTCGTTTGTTATTGTTGTGTGCATCATAAAAACTTGTGAGTGTCCGCTTGGAGTGTCAAGGAGGAAGCGGTCGCTTGACTTGCCTTGGAATAACAAAAAATTGCCAACTTACTAGTCCTCCCTCACTTTTATTTGTAACTCTTTTGTTTCTTTGCTTCCCTGTATCTTCTTTCTAGTATTCGACCTTTTTTTCAGTTTCAGTACCGACTGTGTATTCGTTCTCTCTTCTTGACCACTTCTTCTTCTGTTTTCCTGTTATTTCTTCTTTATTCTTTCTCTCTATCGATCTTGTGCTGCTCTCTCTGTTTCTTCCTGCCTGTTGTTTTTCTAAATTTATATTTTCTCTCTCTCTCTCTCTCTCTCGCTTTTATTTTCTTCCTCTCTCGCTCCTCTATTTATTTCTGTTTTCTTTCTCGTTTTGACTTCTCTATTTGTATTTATATTTTGCTTCTGTTTGTATTTTAGAATTTAACTTGTAATGTTGTTGAATTGTGTTGCATTCATATTAATATTAGATTTTAAGCAATTAACGTAAAATTATAAGCATACTTAATGTATAGGCAAATATGATACTGCAGGTGAGGTTTAAATTAAATTACATTTTCAAAAGTTTATTCGCAGTTTCACAAAAATACAACGGGGAGACAATCCTGGAATGATCGAGCTAGAATTTTCAAACATTTTGAATTCTGAAATTTGAGCGAAACTGATTTAATTCTCAGAATCGCAGCCCACCCGCGACCCCTTCATTTTGACTTCTGCTGTCCTCTTTCCAGTGCTGTTCCTGGATCAGACTGAAAATTCCGTTGTGATTGTCCCAAAATTCCCGTCCCAACTTTTAAATTCCCCCTTTATAAGAGTTCAAACCTAAGGTATCCAGCTTCGTAGCGCGTTAGTTTCACTATCCTTCACCCAGCGGTTCGGTATAGTACATACATTTAACCCATATGTGGTCCTATAAAACACATACTTGTATAGTGCATAGTGGTTTTATATAATGCTGTTTCGTAAGCATAGGAACAATATGAGCGTCGGAAAGTGGGATCCAACTGGTGACCCCCCCCCCCCCGAATTGACATCGTTTATTGCAAGTTACAAAATAAAAAACGTTTGTTATTTTTATTGTTAATAACGGAAATAAAGTCCAGTTAGATAGTATTACAACAGAATAACCAAAGAAAAACGACGTTAGATCGAAAAATTGAGGTAACGATACAGGCAGCAGCTTATGTTTTACCATTTAATCGAAAGAATAACTGGTTCCACAGTTTTCAAAATTACAAAAATTAAGTTTTATGTGAATGGTCAAACAACAAAAACTTTATAACTAAAATTTCTCTCTTACTTTTAAAGCTTTTTCTTGAGGTACCTATAATAACTGTCCATTTCAGTATACACTGCATGAAACGTAAAATAAATCAATAAAAACAGTTGTGCTATATATTCCTCAAGGATATAAGAACAGCAATAATAATAATAATAATAATACGTACGTTTGTAATTAATTAGTTTAGAAATTAAAAAAAATATTATACTAACAATTATTATTGTTATTATTTCTATTATTCAAATTTCTTGCGACGCTCATGGGAACAATTATGAGTGACTCCCCCGAAAATTGTTTCTGCCTACAGTCATGTGTTCTGGCACACCATGGTGTTATCGAAAACTTTCAAGATAGGACAGATAGACAGGGAGATTTGCCACTAGGCTATCTTAGGGGCAGTGGTGACAACGACCATCGACTATTAAAGTTCCTTAATATTGTATTAATAGCACAATGAAACAAGTTCAAAGTCCTATTACTTGCATATTTCATGAAAGAAAGAAGAAAATAACGTTTAATAACTTCTTACACCATAACCCTATTTATACTATGTATTTTAACCGAAGTGCATATATGGCAAACTGCACAGGAAGCCGCTGGAGGGCACGTAACAATACTCAAAGAAACAAATGTAAACATTTTGAATACCAATAATTGATCTAAGTTTAATTAATAATTTTTAATCAGATGCGTCTATCTTATTTTAAGGTTTACAAGGGTTATTAATTCCGAGCATGCAGTAGCATTTATTAGTGCAAGTGATGGATGTACCGTACCATGATAACAAAACTGTTAATATGGTCATTCCATACAATTTTTAATTAATTTTTCGCCTCACCATTTTTAAAAACATTAATAACTTAACCACTTATTTCATGTTTCAAGTGTTCAAATCCGACATGTGATTTTTTTTTCAGGCTTGCGTTTGGATCTAGCAGTCATTTTCAATCAGTGGTGATTTCAGCGTTTTCGGACCTTTACGAAAAATCGCTGTAACTTCTGTTCTGTAATTCCAAATATAATGGTAACACTGTTAAGGCTTGTTTCCATGTTAATACAACATTAAAATGCTGACCAAGGTAAAATTCATTGTATAAACAATAACCACTAAAAATGGAACTTTTCCACCCTCAAAAATTTATTGTGAATCTTCGTCTGAAGAAGACCTTGTTAGAGGGTTTTATTAATATAATGATTCAAAAACAATTTTCAGCTCCAAATATGATCTCCGTTGTCAAGAGCTATTAATTTTTATAATCTCGGTATGACTTACATAGCATTTCTCGTCCCTTGGGATCAACCTTTGGTGTTAATCTTACGCTGAAGTTGAGGAATGCCAAAAGTATTTATCACAAAAACCAGTCTTCTTGAGAACAACTTTATTCTTCACTAACCGTTAATAAAATTCCTCGAAAAGCGTACCTTACATACAGTGGCGTGCCCAAGGAAGTTGATGGGGGCTATAACCCCCCCCCACCCTTTCGCCCAGTATTCCTAAAAAAAGACCGTCAAAGGTAGGAAAATATGACAAAATGAGGGCTGACTACCGAGAAAAGTATACAGTACATAACCCTCCCTTTCGAAAATCTTGGGCACGCCACTGAACAGCATCATATATATTCTCAAGCAAGAGGAATTTTATGCAAGAAAAAAAGATCACCAAGAACTTCGGTCTTTCCTTGAACGACACTTGCAAAAGTTAATAATAAAATACAATAACTGTGTAATTCAGTATTGTAACTGTTGTCCTGGATATGCACTCGAATAGCATAAATAAATAAATAATAATAATAAATTTCGAATAAAATTTGTTTATTTCGTTAGTTTAGTAATTATTTATTGTATAACAATTGTAATTATTAATATTATTTCTACTATTCTACTTTTATTACTGGTCTTTAACCCCTACAAAAATTTCTGACGACGCTCTCTCTATTCCATATGATAAAACTAATCTAAACTTAAAGGGGCTGTGTTTGATTACACAATGTCGAAAATTATACATTCTACTGTTATAAAATTGAAGTATTTCAATGTTTGTAATTTATGTGAGCTTTATTTCAACCTGCAGAAGTCTTGGTAGAAGATCAACATTGTCTTGGAAAAGAATACTATTTTTCCGTAAATCTTCATCCAAAGGATCAGGGAAATTGCCAATCTTTTCTAGATACCTTTGTTCCTTTATATCACTCAAAAATGTAAAGTGATCCATTTTGTATTCGATCTTTTATAAGAAAATAAGCTCGGTGACGATCTGTATTCCACTTGTTTACATTGGAAAATTACCCAAACCGGAAGTTCTTTCCCCGCCATCTATAATCGAATTGTCTGATCGATTATTTTTTGTTTACTCAGGAATAACCCCCATTGGTAAGGTGACCAGACCACAAACCAGACGTCCCTTATTACCCGTGAAAGTCCCTTTTTTAAGTCTCGGATTTCGATATTTTTAACGTGAAAAGACGCCAAAGTGTCCCTTTTCTGTGACCGTGTCTTCTCGCTATACACAATAAAATACTGCTCAGCAAAGATGAGAAAGTCTCTCTGGCGCTGCTGTCCTGTGAGCAACTTATTTGTTCGAGTGTTGGGTCGGGTGGGAGGTGGGGTTAGCAAGGACTGCTCGATTTCTGACACCCTTTTGTTGTATTATTTCCTCTGAACTTATTGGAAGACAAGGATTATATTGTATTGAGATCATACGGCTTTGAAGGACATTAAGGACGTATTTAGGGTGTTCAGGTGCCCGGACCCCCCCCCCCCAAAGACTTACCAAGTACTAAAATTAAGTAATGAAAATATTAGCATTTGTTGCATAATCGATGGTTATTAATTTCCTCTGAACTTTTTAGAAGGCAAGGATTATATTGCGATCATGCGGCTTTGAATGACGTTAAAAAGAAGATTTATGTACAATACTACTCAAAATAATATGCATATCATTATTAATCAGAAACTTACTTTTCTCCAACTCCATGTAACATCATTTTTGTTATTCTATAAGTATTCAATTATTCATCTATTTGACACCCAATCGCCGCCACTGTCTCTAAGGATATAATTATAATTAATAATTAAATTGAAGATAAAATCTGTTTCTTAGATGGTAATATTTATTATCGCATAGTAAGAATCACAACCATGACAATAGATTTTATTGTTATTAATTATTCAACAACTGACCGCGCCACCCTCAACGTCGCGTTTTGCGGCAGGTCCGCCAGAATTCCATCTGTCAAAGAACAGCTGTGAGGCAACGTGGCAACAGCGTGCCATTTGAGAGCAGAGGAAAAGAAGGATTTCCCCCCAATTCTCGTCTGCTGCAATTCACTGGGACAGAAACAAGTGGGAGTGGATTTTAGTTCGCATATTTTCCAGGGGTTTTCTCTTCTTTGCTGAGCAGTACACCTTGTCTAATATTACTGTAGACAATGGCATACTAACGTTCAGTCATTTATATCTGACTATAGCCCGGTTTATATCAGAGGTCTGCACCGCTGGAGTTATGTGGCACTTTCTTCTCTGTTTTCCTGGAACCCGGAACCATGGTCGTATTTAAGGGGTGTTTGGGGATTCAATCCCCCTGAAACTTCTGTGCATGTTGGATTAATGGAAGTTCGGAAACAAAAACCATAACTCATATTTTTTTAAAAAATCAAACCTTTAAAAAATATAACAGAGACAATGCTGAGAAGATTGAGGTAGAATTTTCAAACATTTGTAATTCAGAAACTTGTGCAAAGCAGGTTTTATTCGCGGAATCGCAGCCCAGTGGCGTGCTCAAAGGGGGGGGGGTTGAGGGGGGTTATAACCCCCCTTTCGCTCAGTATTCCTAAAAAAAAGTCAAAGGTAGGAAAATATGACGAAATGAGGGCTGACTAGAAAAAGTATACGTAACCCCTCCCTTTCAAAAATCCTGGGCACGCCACTGCTTACATATCTAACACAAAACGTGGGATTTGTCTTTTGAATTTCTGTCATGCTAAAAATTCTTAAATTAATTAACTTTTTTTTAGTATGAACTGTCTCTCAAATTTAGACTAACCCCTAGACTTTTACAAAACGGGACAAATAGTGTCCTTTTTTATATATATGTATATAATATCGACGGGACGACCGGGACTGTCCCGGTAAAAACGGGACGTATAGTCGGTCACCCTTTTATTGGATGATTCT
Source organism: Lepisma saccharinum (assembly GCF_977018435.1). Taxonomy (NCBI): domain Eukaryota; kingdom Metazoa; phylum Arthropoda; class Insecta; order Zygentoma; family Lepismatidae; genus Lepisma; species Lepisma saccharinum. The sequence continues at coordinate 32,807,625 of NC_139250.1, forward strand.
TTCAAAAATTCAAAAAAGGTGACAAATATGAGTGGAAATGGGTTTGGTTTTGCACCATAGCAACGGTAGCTATTCTTCATTCTTGTGGTTTTGCTGACAAGCGAAGCGATGATGTATTCATTCAACTCACGCACTGGAATCTAGAGGGGGGGGGGGGAACGGAAGGAAAGAACTGCAACCAGCTGTTACGATGAGTGATTTCGTGGGCGTCTGGCCCAAGAGGATAATCCTGTGTAAGTGACGTCATGGCAGAGGTACGCCGGGGATCCACCACAACTTTCGTTGACCCACTTGAGTGTTAGTCACAAAGTCAAGGTCAGGCGTTTACCCACCGCGAAGCATTCAGATAAAGTGAGGTGGAGCTCCTTTCCGTATTTATCGACATGCGTTAATCGAGAGGAATTCTTTTGTGTGTGTCCTATCATTACATGGACTGATGCAGTGGCGTAAATACCCCCCCCCCCCGAGTTGGAGGGGGCCGCACGATCTTCGGGGGCGCAGTAAGAATGAAAAGAGCAAAAGTTTTCTTTTCGGTGTTAAAATATATTCTAAAACAAACATATCATATTGTTATGCCTCTACAACTATAAACAGAAAATGTTAATCACTAGAAAGTAGAACGTGAAGCTTCATGAACTGAATTGTTCAAGTCCTTAGCTGAGAGCTCGTTTTCGAAGCTTAAATTGATCAAAACTTACTTGAAGAACACAATGACAAGAGTGAGATTAAGAGGACTGGCGCTGTTAAAGCATCGAAAGTGACCGGGCTCGAAAAGATGGACTTGACCAAACTAGCCGCTTCCATTCAAAAACGCAGAGGACTGGTAATGAGGATTTAACTATATCGTAATTTTTGTACGGGGTGGGAAATAACCTTTTGCTAGGGGTCCACAGTAAAAAGTAACAACAATTAAGAAATTATGGTAATACCAAATGTTTACTACGACAATTGTGGTTACAAAAACAAAATTAAAAGTTAGTAGGTCCGCCGTTAGCTTCTCTCACAGCACGAAGACGATCAGGGTAGGAGCTCGGAAGATTCGCAAACAGTCCGTATTCCATTCCATGTCACGGAGGACTTGTTCCAGATGTGCAAGGAGTGTTGGCCAGGAATAGCGGTCCGGTCCGCGTTCCACTATCATCAAGGACTCATATGCGTCCTTCAGAATAGCCCCAAAATGCTCCGCTCCATTCAGGTCCGGTGATGCACCCGGCCATTCAGAACTGCTGAAGAAGTCAATGCCACTTCGCCGAAGAAGGTCTTGGTTTTAGCATTTGCCTTGAAGCAAGGTGCTTTGTCGTGAACTAACTTTTAATTTTGTTTTCGCAACCACAATTGTCGTAGTAAACATTTGGTATTACCATAATTTCTTAATTGTTGTTACTTTTTCCTGCAGACCCCTAGCAAAAGGTTATTTCCCACCCTGTAGTCACTGTATTTTCATATATAATTAAATATATAATTTTTCACAGTTTTTTTGTTGCCTTAAAATTTCGTACCAGTTTTTACATTGATTCAAATTACATGTATTTTCATATTTGTATATACCTCATATAAATGTAGGCGGGAATTAATATTTTAGAAAATAAAGCTTTTTTTCTTCTTTAATGAATAGGGGCGCACAACTGAAAGTTGCGGGGGGGCGCGAGGGGGTGTTTGCGCACCCCTTAATTTTCTTTCGCACCTCCTTCAGCACCCCCTACGTTCAACTGAAAGCACTAACCCTTAGAGTGTCATATTATGTCATGTCGTCATATTGATCGCCGAATGTTGGATACTGAAGTAAGACCGTTATTATCGTATGCAACAGACAACCACTTTTAAGAAAGTGCATATATATATATGATTTTCTGTACTGGCGGCAACCTCTATGAAGATCAGCGGCAGTTTTTTCCCTCTCGTCAGCATTGTTGTTATGAATGTTCTCTTCCTTTTGTTTCTTCAAGTGGTATGTTTGTGGTTTTCGATAATTGCCTACAACTTAATGTGTTTTATGTTTTTTTTATTCCTTGTTCTTTATTGCATTGTTGATAAACGCCTACTTGTTCTTCCTCACACCGGAGCAAAAATTTCGGTTGATTTCAATTTCATTTCAATGAGGGATTTATGTTAATCAGTGGCGGCGATTACGGTAGCAGTTCCGCCCCGCTTTTTTCTATTTTTGCTCCTGCACTATACTAAACTTTATCTACCAAGGGAAAGTAAACTGTCCTCGCCCCCACCCCCCAGTTTTGAAAGGTTGCATGCGTGTCTAATGTTTTTCTTATTTTCAACATCGCACACCCTAAATTTCTTTCCGCACCCCCTCACCACCCCTAGATGATAAGTCCTTGTGCCGCCGCTGTCGCAGAGCATGTTAGTTACTCTCAATGGTTACGCTACTGGACTGATGTAATTGTTATCTCCATTTGCATACCTTGGAAGTTACGAAGTTAAAAAGACAATCCTCCACAAAAACATTTCAGAAAGAACACGTTCCTTTGTTGTTAAAAGAACTGTGAACCAGTGACATCTCGTCCCTTGGGGCTTCCGGGGCTTAGCCCCTAAAGAAAAACGGACGTATTCACGTAATTATCAATCACCATAACGCATAACTATCACAGTCTTTTAAAAGGAGATTTTTACTCACGTAAATTAATCGTCTGTTGCAATGGATACGACAGCGCTCCTAGCGGCATTGATGTCAATTATCGTTTTCCGGGGCACGTCGCAAAGGAAGGCATGGCCTACACCCACCTACGCTACAGTGAAGGTCACATGCTAGCAGAGAGAGGAGGGGAGAGTGCAATGGATTTGAGTGCTGATTCGGGGCTAGTTCCGTTGCGTCGCGTTCGATCTCGCATGTTGTTCTGTAGTGTTTCGGTGGCTTTCATTCGCTATGTTTGAGCGAGTTTGGCAGGGTTGATGTTCGAACACAAATTGATGAATTGTTCTTTATTGTAGTGAAGAGTTGAAAAACATAAACTCTATCGGTAGATTGCATTCATTTTTTATTTAAAATTACTTAGAGGGTACCTTTTCAGAAACAGTAAAAATGACAAACATAGTTTTAATAACTCCAGTGGCAACAGCTGAATCTGAACGATGTTTCAGCACATTGAAGCTTATTAAAACCTGCTTAAGAAATGCAATGGGACAAGACAGACCAAATGCCTTGGCACTTGCTTACAATAGAGAAAGAATACATTTCAAACATAGAGGGCTTCAACGAAAAAGTAATAACAAAATTTGCTGAGCAGAAGAACAGGAGTCAACGTTCGTAGAAAGGTATGTTTCACAAGAATACCTAGCCTCCTCGTCGTTGCCTTGTAATCAAGGGGTCCCGGGTTCGATACCCAGTGGAGGCACATAGTGGTTCGGATCGCACTTTAAACTGTAGGTCCAGTCCCGATTAGCCTTACTGTGCACAAAGTGGACTTAAAACACCAAATCAACAAACCACAACAATACCTGTTTCTTTTGTAATTATGTGAATTGTCATTATATTTTAAATTCCTTAAAAAAATAAGTCCAGTTTTGTAGTTTAGAAGAAGATAAATTCCCTTTTTTTGTAATTCATGTAATTTGTCATTACATTTTAAATTCTTTCAAAAAAGTATGTCCAGTTTTGTAGTCTAGAAGAAAAAAAATACCTATTTTTGTAATTAATTTGAATTGTCATTATATTTTACATTCTTTAAAAAATAAGCCCAGGCCAAATTTGAGGCCACGAGACGCCACTGCTGTGTACTATCAAGTTTGAGTATTTTCGTTGTCAAGCCTGTGTAAGGTTATGGGATTACTTCTGTCACGATTATCTCGAGAACCGGTCGACAAAAGATTTTCATATTTTACCTGGGCACTGAGGAAGGATGTTTCTGAAGAATCATTAACGTTCTCAATATTAATTAATTAACTTTGATCTTGAAATATCATTTTTTTTTCTTCTTTCACTTTTCTTCACAGGGCAACCCTGCTGACAGTCGGTGGGCTCACTATAGGACCTCGTGGTCGCCAAATCATGGAACACGGCGGGTGGTTTCGTCCCAGCATCCAACAGGTATAGAGGATGGACGGACTGACAGAAAACAACCAGGTCTTTTGAAGTTCTAATGGGGTAGCATTGAATTATGGGCTGGTTGTGTGTTCCCAACATACAAAATACGAGTATAAAGTTGGGATATGGTCGGGAAAGCAGTGACGTGCACTGAGGAGTAGCTAGTCTAGCAGAGATAGATCAATCAATCTCACGTCTCTAATTATTTTCAAATCACAATATTTATTATCTTGAAGCCTCAGTTCATATGCAACACTTCTTTCCACGCGCTTCTCGTCCCTCGATGTGATCAGTTGGCAAGGCTGGATACCCTAGCTGGCTCTTCTTCCGCCTTACCAGATCCAGGTATAGACAACCGCCCGAAGAGAAAGGAAAGATTTCTGCCTGTACCTCCCTTGACCCCTCGCCCCCCTCTCCAATGGTTGAAAGTCCGTGGTTTCAGGTCCTCCAGCCTATCTCCTATAGGACAGATAGGGGATTGGTTCCCTTCGATTCCTTTGTAAATCCTCTAAAGAACTCAGGGGAAATTTTCTGCAGTACTTATGTTCTCTGTATTTACACGACCTTTTAAACGTTGTACAATATGTATGTATAATATGGGATGTAGTTTTATTTGTATATGAATGGGAACGTACTTGTATTATGTGCAGACGAAAATGTTATAGTTTCTTTTATTTTTTTCAATATGGAATATATAATGATTAAATAACAAATATTTGCTCACGCTCTCTCTCGCTCTAGTAGTGTTTTATTTAAATATTCTAATAATTTGGCCTCCAATAAAAAAATGGGTAAGCTAAACAGTCATAAATACGGATGTATTCATTTGGGCAAGAAAACGCGCGTTCTAATTGTTGTTGTTGGTTTGGTTTATTTTACTTCATCTTTCTACCACATTTGGTTATCACGAAAATGAGGATGAGTGATGATATAATGAAATTGATGAAGGGACCTCACGAAGAACAATTCAGGCCGGGATTCGAACCCGTGACGAGCGCGCATTCTTGTTCCTATGTGTTGTACTCTGCAGTGAATAATGAAATAATTTGGAATGTAAAATGAATCGCAGAACAAAAAAAGCGAAATGAATATTGTTGAAGAAACTACAAAAGAGTGTGTTTTGTTACCTGTTCATCCCCTCTAATATATTTAATTTTTGCCACCTTCCATCACTTTTTCTAGTTGTATAGATTTAATGGCGATAAGTAGCTAATGAGCTTATGGAAGTCACGAGGGACAATCATAAACAGAGAACTCTGGACTCCTGATTTCACAGTGCCCTGCAGATGCACTGGGAGGAAATTACTTGTATTTTCTTTTTCCTTGCTTTAGCGTTGCTTTTCCATCATTTTACCTAACTTCTGCCATGACGATGAACGTTGATTAAATTAAACGGATGAAAAGTGGTTACAAAGGAACACTCATGCACAGGCCAGGGCTCGAGCCCGGATCCTTGAGTAACGAGATCGTGAAATGAAGAAATTAGAGAAATCAAGCAATGCACATTTTTTGGAAAAACGTTAATCATATGCAAATATGGTGTTTCAAAAATCCAATTGAATTTTACGTAGCACTGAGTAAATACGCAGTTTGCTTTACCAATACCCAAGTATCCGAATACTTCGAGCTTTCCACTAATCTTTGTTGTCGGCCGACCTCCGTGGGGGAGTGGAAGTGGCCCCGGATCGGTACCAGGTGGACGCACATAGTGGTTTGGATCCCACTTTAAACTTTGGGTCCAGTCCCGATTAGCTTTTATGTGCATAAAGTGGACTTAAACACCAAATCAACCAACCGCGGGGTAGTGGTTATCACTGCACGCTATGACACCAGGAGTTTCGGGTTCGAACCCCGACCTCGGTATGGATGTTTTTTGTGTGTGTCTCTTCATTAATTGTATTGTACCATCTTCGCGATTAACCAAATGTGACAGCGACGCTAAGTAGCATAAATCAAATCATTGATTGATTGTTTCATTTGGTTTGTTTTACTTCGCTTTTCCTACACTTTTGGCTAATCGTCAAGATGATACGATAAAATTGATGAAGGGACAAACACAAATAACACCCATGCCCAGGTCGGGGTTCGAACCCGGGATCTCTGGCTTAATAGTCAAATCAACATGTTTTGGATTTTCGTAAATGGGTGGGATTAACACGTGCTTCTTTTCAGTAGTCCTTCCTCATTTTGCAATCCTTTCCTTTCTTTGACGTTCTATTTTTAGGAATACTGGGCCCTAAAGGGGGGGAGGGGGATTATGACCCACACCAACCTCCAGTGGGCACGCCACTGATTGCTACCCCAAGCGTCGACATCACCGCACGTCACTGCGGGAAAGTAAGGTCCAACTTACCGCGAGGGGACGGTACATAAGGCTTATTGTAAGTTTTCAGAGCACAGAGTAGTGCTTGATTCTAAGGTATTGTATTTGCCAGTTAAAATTACCTACAGTAGCTATATGTCTTCATTTTTCGGTTGTTTTTTTCTATCCAAAATTCGTGTTTATATTTTAGCGTAATTTTCAGATGCCTAAAATTTTGCATTCATTGTGCTTTTAAACTATTATTTCAGGAAGTTATGTCATTTTTATCTTATTTTATCCAGCGGCAACCGTGGATCTGTAAGGCATGACTGCATATGTTCAGGATTGAAAATACCCGTTTTGAAAATACCCGTGTTCTCTACACGCTGTGAAAGTTGTTGTCGGTGTTATACGGCGATACTCTGTGTGTGTGCGTGTCCCGACACAGATGGCAGATAGGGACTGTCGAGAGAGGTCTCCAAACATTTTCTCCGCCACATTGGAGGTGATGTTATTAAGAGGGGAACGGGCAGTTTGCCACCAAATTGTATTTAAAAGTTGTGTATCGTATAAAATTATAAATGAATAGAATGCCTTAAGATATATTCACAGTAGCCAGTCATATTGTATTTACACATTTTGTAGTTTAGTGATACAGTCAGTGGCGTGCCCAGGGGGGGGGTTGGTGGGGGTTAAAACCCCCCCCATTGGTTTCGTAATTTAAAAAAATTCAAAACAGAAATACATTTTATTTCATAAATCGCCAATATTGTAAAATGTTTACATTTGGCAATAAGAAATTATTTGCTTCTTCAATTACTTTTGATAATATTGGAGTTGAGTTACAGCAATGCACAAGCATTCATTCATTCCTTAGTCACTGAAAAGAAAGGAGAATTTCCTTCTCAGTATGGTCAAGAAAAGAGCCGTAACCCTTGGAATGCGAACTGAAGGAATCCCTCCTCCCCTTTCTTTCACCCACGATGGCCCTCTTAGGAGAATGACCCTCCCTTTCCTGTTACGACAGTGCTGCTAACTTTCCTTTCCTTTTTTTCCCCTTGTTATACCATTTATGCCAGCAGAGCAAAGTTCTGTGAGATTTGAATCACTACAATTAGTAGGCAAAGTAAGTCGAAATCTTATTTCGCACCTGGATGCATATTTATTTCAAAATATCAATAATTATAATAATAATAATAATAATTGTTGCAGGCAGTAGCGAAGCATGGTTTTACGAAGGAGGCAAGCGATGTTTTGTACAATAGCATGCCGGGAGGAAGGGAGGGGTGAAGGATGCAACAATAGCCCAACTGGCCCAGTCAGTTCATAAACAAAATAAAAGCAATTAATATGCCAAAATATTATACGTTTTACTCTTGTAAAAAGGTAAAGGTAAAGTGTTCCCCTGTGCTTAGCACCACGCCATGAAGGCGTATAGGGGGTGTGGGGGTAACTCTTGTGCTCTTTACAAATTAGATATTTTTTTCTCAACCAATTTCCAGCCTTCAGTTTATTGAATTTTCTTGTAACATGTGTGAAAGATCTCACTTGAATTTGTGCGTAAATAATTTAGCAGTTGCCAACACTACTGACACTGACACTACTGGTTGCTGTCAACACTGGTGACGTAATTTGAGCTGGACCAAGCTGGATGCATGGTTCAGACATTCGACCGCCCGGTATCTTTGTCCCAAGTCCTGGTGTTCACTGGGGTTGTAGCGAGTTGCAGTCTGCAAGGTAGCAAGTCGAAGTGGTAGTGTTGTGTGTTACGTTTCTGCGTGTGTAATAGATTTTTGACGTGGAACTAAAGATGGATAGAGAAAAGAGGAGAAATACGTATTAGATTATTTCCAAAAGAAACAAAAAATGGAAGTTGAAGCTTCACCTTCCACAAATAGAACGTCAGAAATGGTCGATTTAAGTTCAGAGGAATTCCATCCGAATTGCGAGAGTGAAACGTGCGAACTTTCAGACTCTTGATATTCAACAAGAAGGCATAACAGAAGATATTGCAAACCTTGTTGCAAAATTATGTCAAGGAACTGTCGAGGTAAGTGACGTTCATTATTTGATAGCAGATATATCCATAGGCGGATTTAGAATTGTTTTTCTGGGAGGCCACAGCATGTGCTGTAAGCATACAATCGTGTGTGTGCAGGGAGGGGGGGTGCCCGCGTGTGTATGTCTGGAAGACGTGTGTAGGATGTCACCAATAAACTTTCGCAGGGCGAGATAACATGAAGATGAACAAGTTACCTCAATGATTTCAGGGGCCTCACCGATGGTGGTGTAATCAAAGAGGTCCTGGGTTTGATCCAGTAGCGGCTCGTGCCTAAAATAACAGGTGAAGAAGTTCGTTTTGTAATGGTTCTGTATTTCTAACGAACTTCTCGATATTAATAATGCAACAAGTTCCTTGAAATTCCCACGATTAAGCGAAGACACGCTTTCGTCGTGACTCCTGAACGCAAGTTCTTGTTTACATAAATACAGCGTTGCGTCAACTATTAATTGTAGGAAAAGCCTATTTAATCTTACATTTTCATTGAACCGTACATTTAAAAGCCTACTATTTTCTTGAAGGGCATCTGCTATGGTATTCCTGTTTTTTTCAAAAACTTTGAATTGTAATTTACACTTTAAATGTTCCATCGAATCATTGCGCTTATGCAGAGAACGCGTTATATTGACAAAATCGTTATACCCTTCTTTATTCCACACATTGTATTTGTTACTAACAGTAAACAAAGCCAGCAGAACAACGATTGCAAATAACGACTACTACACAACCAAGGAAAGTCGACAAACCAGGAACTTTTAAATTTAATGTTGTACGATTTCCCTGCCTTTTTGTTCTCTCGCTTAACTGATATTTGAAGAATGTCAGTGGGCCCCCCCCACAATTTAAAACGTCTTTTTTGTCTTCATCCGTCCATCTGGAAAATGGTGTCTGCAACAAATTACACACTAAGTCATTTACTGGGTTCATTGTAGAAACCACAGCTCAACACATGAACACAACACACGATAGGAAACGCGAAACACATACGCGGAACAAGATCTCGCGAGAACGCAAAGATTTTGCCACAATCACTGGATGCAATGTTTTCTCCGACGAGAGAACTGCTTCACGTAGAAGGCGACACCCGTTCAAGGCCAACGCTAGGTGACGTCACCGTTGCCATGACAACCGGCTAAGTTTTCCGCAACCTGGCGGCATTTGCTCTTGGGTTGTTTTATGCTACGACGAACTCTTCACGTGCGTAGCGCCGAGCGGCGTATTATTGAGTATTATCGTGTGCGTTCTGCTGGGAAATAGTTTCATTTAACAAGCAAATGAAAAATGTCAATATTAATTTGAAAATTAGGTGAAAACATCTGCACTTGTTGCACTTGGCCAGCCGCCACTGGTTTGATCCCCTGTGAAGGTGCATTGCACAGTGGTACGTATCCCGATTTAAACTTTAAGTCCAGTCCCGATTAACGTATCTGAATATAAAATGGACTTTACAATCATTTACTTTTTGTTTTGTTCATGAACCCTCGAAAAACGATATTACCTATCTTATAGATCCACCAAGGCATTTGAAACCCTGGCGTCGGAGCAGTGGCACGTATTTTCCGAGGTCCCAGAAAGCTTGGTGCTACTATACAGTGTATATGTATGCAACCACATTATAAAATCACGGTTGCCATGGAGAGTTTTATTATTTTGTAGGAAAGGGATAAAATTTGTATTACGACACGGGATAGACTAGATAGGCATCCTATTAACTGTAAATATTCCTTACAAATCTTCTGAATATTTCTCTTGTACAAACGCAACAAATACAATAAGTAATATGTGTGTGCAGTAATAAATTCATTTTCTGAAAGCATCTTTTCTGGCATCAGTGGTCGAAGTAGGGGATGCTGCCTCCAGTTAAGAAAGTTTCACAAATCATACCCCCAATTAGAATAATTTGCATATTGAGCATCCTCCACCTACTGTATTGTCTCCATGTTGATCCATACAAGGATGTACCCCCTCGTATCTCCAAAATCGATCAAATATCCCCTCCCTTTTCGGCTACGAATTTATATTTCGAGCACTGTGTGGCAAGATTTTGTCGGGTCAGTGACAGATCCTGTGGCTGCGGTACTGGGCTCGAGGGAAGGGGGGAGTGGGCCCCCTCCAGCCAAACCCCACCCCAACCCCCCCCCCCTTACGACATTTCCATACAATTCCTCCTCCATAGACCCTAATATGAAAATGAATATGACACATTAATGACACTGTAGTAGAAAATGTTAATTACTGAAGGGGTTCGTATTTGTTTGTCGATCCTGTCAAACAAATGTTTTGACACTAATAAAATAATACAATAATGCCAAAAATGTACACAATATTTTAGCAAAATCATCTCCACAACAAGTACAAATGTTCATTAAATTGATGTATTAAATCCACTTTATGCACAGTGAGGCTAATCGGGACTGAACCTAAAGTTTAAAGTGAGATCCGAAACCACTATGTGCCTCCACCGGGTATCGAAACCGGGGACCACCTTGATTACAAGGCGACCGACGCTCCACTAGAAATGAGACTGTGGATCTTCATCATGTGCAGCAATGCAAACACGTCCAGTAAATGCTCTTGAAGCAATTGATATGTGCCAGTGAAGCAATATTTTCCCTGGGGTAAACACGTTTGCGCATATTATGTACAATCCACGGTAACAACAACATCAAATGATAAATCATTCTCAACTTGAGGCGGTTGAAGACCTATCCTTCGACATACCATTGCGAAGAAAGATTAAATGGGTTAGCTGCTCTGAACATTCACCGGGATATAAAAGTTACTTGTGACGACACAATATTGTCAGAACTCGCACAGAAATCTCGGTGCCTAAAATTTCAGAATTTAAATTGTTGAACTGTGGTCCTTACCCTTATTTATTACTGTCTTTAAGACATCAAGTAGTCCTTAATCTCTTTAATGTTGTTACAATGCTTGAGTGTACATATTTTTTGTTTAAAAATTATATTTGAGCAATTAAAATATAAAATATTAATAATTTGGAAATATTCAAGCAGGTGCTTTTATATGATGCAATAAAAACATGACAGCCATACCATAGCAATCTTGATTTGCGTTCATTGGGGGTAAATCCAAGTATATTAATTATCTAATTTATTACAAGAATTGAAATGTGAACTGGAAATGTGATTGGATCATATTGATTCTACCCCCCCTTACGAAAATCCTGGGCACGCGCCTGGATACAGTCATGTTATTTGTTTTCTACTCTTGACAAATATCTGGGACAATTTATCTGATATCATTGGAACAATACTTATCATGGAACAGATAATCTATGGACATACGTGAAGAATGGTAAAGTCAGAGAGCGAACGTGACGATGATATTCTTGAGTTAGATTATGCCTGGTTCTAGATATTTAGTTCAAGAGGTCATATCAGTGGAAAACCAATATGTTTTCATATACGTGCATAACTACAAGTAGACAAGTTATGCATTTAATACATTGAATTCGCTTATCATGATTTGTTTTACTAATACGACAATGGACATTTCCACTTTGACATTGAAAAACGTTTTTAATACGATTCATTTTACAAATAATGACACAAACATGAGATGTGCAAAATATCTCGGCGATATTTGTTTCGGTTCTCGAGAAAACACGCCTTCGAACACCGCTGAAATTCACCTACTACGTCACGGATTTGAAAACGTCCTCTCCACAGACAGGAGGTCCCTCTGACGTCATCACTTAGAAATGCGTGCAGGCGGGGCTTCTGCTCGTCCCGTCAACTTAGCATGAGCCGCGGAAGCGACAGAAAATTCACTTGTTACTGTATAAAACAAGTATCTTACAACTTCCAGTGCAAAAATCTGTGCTCCATTTCTTGGAGATGAATTATGCCCCTAGCAGTATACTGTATTAGTATTTACTATAATTCAGCCACTCGGTAGAGGGTTTTCCCATTAGGGTGACAAAGCAAACCTTGTAACAGTCAATGGCTGAACACAGTGAACAGCCTTGTTCATTGCGAATACATAGGTTAGTTCTAACTGGCAAGAACTTAATGTTATAGGAATGCATTTTCTGGAATTACAATTATTTCGTCATAATATTTTCTTCACAAATTTTAAGATAATACTTTTAGAACACACTGGTTTACACGCCAATTTCTGCAATACAAGAGGTGATATGGTATAAAAAAGGTACGGTGAGTTTTTAAATTTCCTGCAGGAAATGACAGTTTTCTTCAGTTAATATATATTGCAAATTTTTGTATTTAGCCTACTTTTACGTCGTTTTTCCGTTCACTTTGTTTAACCGCAACGATGAGAACGCATGGTTAATTTATTATGTATCATCTCTAACATCACATTTCTTCCACTTTTGGCTAATCGCTACAATGAAGATGAATAACTACAAGCAGTATTCGAAGTCGGGGTGCAGGAGTACACCCCCCCACACACACACTACCACCAACTGCACAATCTAAGTATCACCCAACCTGCCACGATAAGAGACGATCTTTTTCCTTCTGTCCCCATCTCATTTCGAAATCATTCACTTGTCCCATCTCCTTTTATGAGACGAGACGGGAACATGCCTCGTCTCGTGAACAACACTAACATTAACAATAGAAGCATCCACCTAGCTGTCCCCAAAGTCTCGAGCGAACATTCTCCCATGTAACAATTTCCAGTTCAATGAAATGTCACTCACAAGGAAACAGTCATGCCCAGGTCGAATCAAACCTGGAACATGCGACTTCCTCAGATATATCATGAATTTTGTGTATAATAATTACAACGCCAGTTCATTCCTGGTAATTCTGAATCTGCAGTTTGGTTTGCATATATAAGCAGGATAATATTTAGTTTTCGAGGGCTGTACCGTCGAAACGAGGAGTAAAATATATATATATATATATATATATAATATATATATATATATATATATATATATTAAGAAAGGTTTTTTTTGTATTTATAATGATAAGCCTTGCATACGTTGTTAATTCTATATTTTTCTAGGCTTGAGACGAGAACGAGATTGCCCTCCCAAACCGAGACGGATGTTTATAAATTGAGACGAGACTGTCAATGAGACATTTACAAATAAACACGAGTTTTTAAAATTGTTGTAAAAAAAATTGAGTGGAAATGTCCATACAAATAATCAGTGATCGGAACGCTACATTTTAAAAGTAGCTTCGCTAAAGCTACAGCTACACTTCCAAAATGTAGCTCGCTACAGCTACAGCTACTTTTACCAAAAAGTAGCTCGCTACGCTACTCCTGTTCGCTACTCGCTACTTTGCTACTTTTTGCGCTACTTCTGCATAAAAAAAATGAAAACAGCGATATGGGTATTACTGGTAAATAGATTGTTATTTATTATCATGATTCAGTCATTCGATAATTTTGATAGCAATGTTACTTCAGTTACTTATTTTTACAATAGTTTTTGAGAATACCATACCTATGCAAGTGGCAAATCATTCAAATTTGATATATGAATATTGCAATTAGGGTGTTACCCAAATTAATTATTACCAACTACGTATACACAAATAAAATTTGTAGGATTACGTATTTATGTTCACATCAACATATTTTTCTTGAGAATAAATATTTCATTTTTTATAGATTGATATGAAGTCAGCATTTTGAATGAAAAGTGTCTGGAGCCCTTTGACTACAAAAGGGCCCCAGGTTCGATACCCAGCAGAGGCACATAGTGGTTAGGATCCAGTCTCGATCAGATTATCTATGCTTAAAATGGACTCAAAACAAAAACTAGGAAAGATGCCAAGTTGAGAGGATGAGATCCTCCTGCTCCTCCATTCCCCACACTGATCATCATTCATCATTCTTCCTCGTTCTCACAATTAGCCGAAAGTGGCAGAAAGCGACTATAGATAAGAGAATAATTAAATAAACCATTCATCCTCATTGTCATGATTGAGAGAAGTGGAAGAATAGATGAGGAGGTAAACAGAAGAGGACAAATGAATGGTGGTGGACTATATCAAAGCGTTCGAAGAATAATATGGAATAGGGATGTACCTATGAAATGCAAGAAGGTAATATGTAACATACTATGTGCCAATAATTACGTATGGAGCAGAGACTTGGACAATGACATAGAGAGACAAAGAAAAGATGCAGGCAGTGGAGATTAAATTTCAAAGGAGTCTTTTGAGGAAGACTAGAAGGGATAGAATAAGAAATGAGGAGATCCGACAGACAGTGGGTGTAGTGAAGCTTCAGGACAGAATAGATCCGGCACAGATGAGGTGGTTCGGACACATGAAGAGGATGGATGCAGAAAGACTACCAGTAAGAGCTTACAATGCACAAGGAGTGGGAATAAGGCCAAGGGGGAGACCAAGATGTCGGTGGAAAGAGCAGATAGTGGAGAGTGTTAGGAGACAAGATTGGAACACCTTGGAAAGAGAGGAGTTGTGAAAGACCAGGAAAAAATGGAGAGGCTTGACTTCCATGCCGACCCAGCCAGAGGCAGGAAACAGCGAAAGATGATGATGTCATGATTAGCAAAAGTTACAGAAAAGTGACGCAAAAGTAGGAGAAGTACATAAATTTGAAAACTATGTATATTAACTAAAGAAAATTGTCGTTTATGCAGGAAAGTCAATAACTCGTACATACTTTTTGCAATATGATAAAATTATTGAGGAACTGTCGTATAAACCTGAGTTCTGAACGTATTGTAATTTTAAAATTTGTGAACAAATACTATCCCGAAAATAATTGTAATTCCAGAAACTCTATCATTCTTGTAACAATAATTTCTTGCTGGTGAGATCCTATATACTGACGATGATCAATGCTGTTAACGTACTGAGCCATTTATTGCTGGCACTATTCCCTTGTCAGTGCAGTGGATATTCCATTGCTCGTTTTTGCACTGCAAGTTGTGTCTTACACAGCAATTAATGACATTTTGATGTATCTTACACCATGAATATCCACAGGATTTGTTCCGGGGGTGACGCAAACGAGGCACTTTTTTCCAGTGGTGCAGCAAACGAGGCAAAATAGCGATGCAGCTAAAAAAAACGTAGCTGTTAGCAGGAATATATTCATATATGTCAGTTAGTTATCTGGATATCTGAATTCTTCAGATACTAATTAAATAAATTACGCAGATATTTATAATCTAGATAATCTGTATCTCCACGTAATAGACTGTCTTTATGAACCTCCTGCAAAATTAAGGGTTATTGTCGATTTTTTCTAACACTGTTGCCACATTCAAAATTCACCTCAAAATGCAGAGAAAAATGTAGCTGTAGCGAAATTTTCGCTACAACTACAGGAATTTTGTAGCTTCGCTACCGCTACAACTACAATTTTCAAAATGTAGCGTCGCTACAGCTACAGCTACAAATTTTGTAGCTAGCTACAGTAGCGACGCTACAAGTAGCTCGCTACTTCTGACTACTGCAAATAATCATATTTTACACGACGACTTAGGATAGCATTGCACTTTTACTGCCATCTAGTGATTTGTATGGAAATCTTAGGGAGATTTCACACGAAGTGACAAGCAACACTGTTCTCTGCTCAGTTCGCATCCATCAATGGGTGGTGATACTGAAAGTCACCAGAAGGAAGAAAATATGAGATGTATGTAAAATTTGTGAAAGTTATTGAAACTCGAGAGAAGCATGTTGTCCATGAGAAAAATATGAACTCACATGGACTGACCTCAAACTGTATACGCTCGACTTTTCGATTTCCGCCTGGATAAAGTAAAGATCTAAAAGCTAGAGCAGTGGTTCTCGACCTTTGCAAGACTGTGGTCCGGTAAATTATTTTTTAAAAAGTCAATGACCAGATTCCAAGACTTTTCCTCATAAATATCTTTCCAGCATTAAAAATTATATACATGAATTAACATGTACACTCACCTCACTTGGAACTCCTGCAGTTTGTTTCTGTATACAGCATATTTGCAGAAGATGCAATTTAACCAACAAGTGTATCAAAATATGCTGTATAAAACACACCTTGTTACTAACTTCGTTGCCCGTACCCTTGAAATTAAATATTGATAAATTCTGGCATAATCATAAAAAGTAATAGTTCGGGCTTCTTGACAAAAATAAAAATATGGATGGTGTAGTTTGTTTGAGTCGGTGTTTTAAGTTCACTTTATGCACAGTAAAGCTAATCGGGACTGGACCCACAGTTTAAATTGGGATCGGAACCACTATGAGCCTCCACTGGGTATCAAACCCGGGACCCCTTGATAGGATGGCGTAGTGGTAACGTCATCGTACTGTAATCAAAGAGTCCTGGGTTTGATAACTGGTTGAGACACACAGTAATGTGAATCCCACTTTAAATTGTAGGTCCAGTGTTGATTAGTCTATTTGTTGAAAAACAAAAACGCAAATATAAATTAGGATTAGGTTTATTTCTCAACCACTTTAAACAGAACCTCTCGCTGCCCAGTAAATTGATACCATGGCCTTGAACCAGGCCATGGTTTGGTGGAAAAGCATTGTACACCAAACAGCAAAAGAAACAGTAGACAAATTATCCATCACCATTTTCATTCGCTCTGTATTACACAATGTGATGATAATGAATTGAAATAAAGATGACATTAAGCAGAGAGTAATACCTGCTTCGAACCAACATAATTTCACGCCTTAAAACAACACAGTATGTAGAATAAAAAAGTACTGAAAATAACGGACAATTTGCCTACCATTATTTTTGCCGTTGACTGTCCAAGTGTACCCCCATCACGTTGACTCATGAGATTGATTTGCCTCCAAGCGCTAGCTGTTTCAAACAAAAGCAGTCATGTTCTAAATGGCCCAAAGATGACCTCTTTACATGATGTTGAAGGCAACTGACAATTGCACCAACAAACTTGACAAAGCCAAAAGAACTTTGTGTTTAAATCTTGAAACATTGTACCTACTTATCCTTTATTATATAAACAAATTAAGGACTGTGGCGGTCTAGTCACAAGGGTGTTTGACTGACACATGGGAGACCAAGATTCAATTCCTGGGGTGGGTAATCTTAGGTTGGAATTTTTCAGGCCTTGTCCCTGTATAAAATGGCTCCGGGGTTTACTCATCCTCAAATCAATTAGTAACTTGGGGCAACCCTGGGGGGTAAAGGCAGCTGGAGCATGGTACTGATCACATCACCTCCTAACTGCCCCATCACCTAAATGTGCCTTTGTGGCAGGGTGCTATATGCACGGGAAACTTTACCTTATTAACAAATTACAGGTTAAAAAATGTTCTAATGCTGCCGGTTGGGCTCTCTTCTAGTTTATACAAATACAGCTTGTTGGGGTGAAGCACCACTGTGGGTGGAAACTAATACAGTAGTCAAAATTACTGATTTGACAAAAAAAAAAAGTGACAAATTTTATTTACAGCATATAAATAAATCATCATCCTAAATGTAAAAGAGGTATTTCATTTGTTAAAAATTATTCTCTGCACTTCTTCAGCATCCATGGTTGTCATGTTATCATCTTTGCTTTCTTCATGTTGAATCCAACCACATCTTGTTCCTCATCAGCCTTCTTCACTTAGCATTGTTGAAGCAATAGACCTCTTCTCATTGTCATCTCAGCTTCTCCAGTTTTGCTTCCATACATTGTATACTTTTCCTTTCATTGTCTACCTTCATCAGTGGTACACCCTGTACTGCATTTTGCAGACTAAGGAGGCTCTGGCATCTGTGTTTTGTCCTTGTGAGCTGTGTGCCCATTTACAGCTTCAGCTTTTAACCGAAGTCGGTGTTTTAATATTTTAGTTAACAACATTACAGTTAATTTAGGTACGGTAAGGGGCTGGACCCCATATAACACGATGGGTGCAAAAGTGCCCTCAAGTGTTGACGCACCCAAAAATTCAAATTCTACCTTCATCAGCCTTTTCCCTTGTATTCAATTCTTCCTTAAGCTGTTCTCACCAGTTGTAAGAGCACCTGTGTGATATTAACAAGGTATACCTTGATTTCTTACACATGATAGAAAATGTGTCCTTCAGGCAGTAATAATAGAACAGTTCGGGCAATGAAGAAATGATACAAAATATGTCTTTCCTTTAGTCTAAATGCCCCGCAACCATGACTTTGCGGACTAAGGTGTCCTATCTTGAGCTCTGGCTACGGGACGTATGCAGGATCGAGTCTCCTGGGGGAAGCGTAACAACCTTTCTCCTGAGATTTCGGCATGTGTATGGGACCGGTGGCCACCCATTATTGTGAGAAAATTGGGGAGCTACAAATGAATACCGTCAATCATGAAAACCTACGACCACTGGGGAAAGGGGGGTGGGTTGTTGTTGTTGTTGTGCTGATCATGCGGGAGTGAGGCCGTAAGTTGGTAGTTGGCCAGTGCCCTCAATGGGTCGATCGATCGATTTGGTGTTTTAAGTCCACTTTATGCACAGCAAGGCTAATCGAGACTGGACCTACAGTTTAAAGTGGGATCCGAACCACTATGTGCCTCCACCGGCCCTCAATGGGCTGTTGCACCACAGGTTATTATATTTAGTCAAATTGAAAAAAAAAACAAAAAAAAAAACACTGGGATGATGTAATGGAATAGGAAACAAAAAAAATCTGACTATACTGACCATTTTTTAAAAATACTGACTCTGCCCTCTTAATAATTTAAAAGTAATGATGTATATCTCACCTTAAGAGACACGAGTATCTGTTGAACAAACAAAATGTACACCAAAACAGTTCCGAGTTTTAAAAACTTTCAACTGCAAATTATATCAATATCTTTTTGTATGTCTCTGTGAGAGAGGAAAAGAGAGCGCATACAGGTAAACTCAACCCTGTTTATGTGTGTTATAACACACTGTGTAGGCAGGGCAGCACATTCCGTGTTTGTTACATTACTTGTTGCAGAAGTAGATATCTTCAACTGTGTATGCAAAATGGTTGACAATGAACAAATTCTGTAATTGTGTGTTCTTTACGTCTTGTATTTTAAGGCTCGGTGGACCTATGGCATGCAAATGGGCGAGAATTATTTCAAATTTTCCTCTATTCGAAAAACCTCTTGGATATTTCAAAATATGAAAAATTACATACGCTTAGAATTCCTTCTAGAGCATTGACGTAAATTTTTGTGTAGTTTGCTTTCAACTGTTGTCTAGATATTATCAATAGTTTCGTGATTATGTAAATCTATTAAACTATTGATAATATCTAGGCAACAGTGAAAGAAAACTACATGAAAATTCACTTCAATGCTCTAGAAGGAATTCTAAGCGTATGTAATTTTTCAGATTTTGAAATATCCAAGAGGTTTTTCGAATGGAGAGGAAAATTTGAAAAAAATTCGTCCATTCGAATGTCAAAGGTCAAGCCAAGCTTTAATACTGTCCTGTATAAATTTTACCTCTCTTATATTTTTGAGTTCTTACATGCTATCTTTGAATGTATGGAAAGTACATGTAGAATGAAATCGGAAGAGTTCTTGCAGCTAAATTCCATTCTTCATGGGCGAGCAGTCCAGGCCAGTGGAATCTACAAAATTTTTGCACATTTCATTTCATTACTGCATTTCCTTAAGGTTCAGCTGGATCTTGGCTGATACCAGGGAAGCCATTTCTTCTCCTTTAAAAAAAAACACAATATTTCAAATTCCGAAAATTACTTTTAGAGTAGTGGTTCTCAACCTTAGTGACTCCGCAGACCGGTAAATTCGTTTCTTAAAAGTCGATGTCCCAATCCCAACAATTTTACTCATAAATATCTTTCTATTTTTTAAAAACTTTAGATATATGTTAATTAATATGTACCGTTGAAATTTAATTTTAATAAATAAATTATGGCAAAATCGCACATCATTAGTTCAATGTGTCAAGACTTGTTACCAAATTATAAAATTTAGTTTAAATTAGTTGATAATTACTGACTCTAATGAAATCAGTTTCCTTTGATAAATATCATTAAATTCATTTGGTAAGTGTAGATTTTCTTTGATATGTTCCATTTCAGACACTGAAAAATTCAAATTAATCAGAATATTTCCACTTCAATATATTTGTTAATGAAAATCGTTGCGCAAACTGAATAGACCGCAGTGCCCATCCGTCAACGTTTCCATTTGGAGGCAGGAAGCAAAGCACCTCCGATTAGATAGTTTCATCGCTCACACCTCCACTGTCGCAAAAGCATTTCCTGTTATCGCAGTTGAACTTGAAACCAGAATGAAAGGCCATCTTTGCAGGGGGTTGCCAGGTAAGGTTGCAAGTAGCTTCACCCTTCTGGACCTAACTCAAGAATGGCTCCATTGTTGGAATTCAAGTTTGGAGGCTGCGCAGGTGACAGTCCCCTCTCAGTAGTTTTTATTTCTCACAGCACTGGCGAGAAAGAATTTCCTCGTAGCATCGGTGAACCCCAAACAAAAGACCATCTTTCTAGACTGATCACGGCCCAACTGGTGGCTGACGTAGCTCCATCGTCTTCAGGGGTGTGGCTCAATGAGTATCAACAACCTCAGTTGTGAAGTAAAGCTGTAGGAGCAACATCACTCTCCCGTTACATTGGCAAGCGTATGTCAGTTGTTTTTATTATCTTGTTTGTAGTGTTTGGGTGTTTTTGTACTACTTGTCCATGATTTGTGTACAATTTTTATCCATGTAACGGCACTGAACTCCTCCCCCCCCCCTTTTTACAATACATTTGGCAACATGTTGTGCATCCAGCATTCATTTGTTTTGTCCAGCCAGAAACTGATAGACTCGAAAATGCGAGCAGAATAGATGGTTGCCAGCTCAGGCTGCAAGTCACAAACGTCAGTAGAACCTCTCATGGGTCAGTACCAGGCTGCTGTTGAGAAACACTGTTTTACATCATACACATGAATCTTTGTGGGGTTAGCGTTTGCTAATGTTTAGATATCTGCAATAGTTTAACATGTTTACGTAACTATCAGGGGCGGCGCCAGAAATTTTCGACCGGGTGGGCAGAAGGTGTATATTAATAGATTTGGGTGGGCAGTTATAAATGTAAGGCCATATACGTGTATGTGTGTGTGTATATATATACACATAAGACATATATGTACGACATACATGCATATGTATACCCTTCTCTCTTACATTCCCGATTTCCCTTCACTTCTTTTGCCTTTGATTTTCATCTTTTCTGTTTTACTCACTAATGCCTTCTTATATCTTTCTTTCTCAGCTTGTTACCTCTTTCTCCATTTCAGTTTCTCTCGTTCCATTCCCCAAATGTTTCTCTTAACTGCCATGCACACACACATGTATGTGTGCGTGTGTTTGGTGTCTTCCCTCTTTTTCTAATCTATTCTCGCATCTTGTTCCACTACTTTGTCTCCTTCAAGGAAGTGTTTGTGCGTGCGCAGCCATACATTCTAATCACATTCTTTCCTTCACGTCAATGTAGTGAAATAAATTTGAATTGATTGCATCTCATTTTGTCCTTCAAGTGCAAAAATACAAAGCACATACCTACTACACTTTATATATTAGGACCGCGACAGTGATAGAAATTGTGATGGTAGACAATGGTGAAGGATTAAATTACTTTTTCGTAATTTAAAAGCATGTTCCTGATCATATTACTTTCATCATATGAGTTTTTTGACTGAAACTTGGCTTACAAAGTTATTGCAACTGACAAATGTATCTGAATGCAGTAACGGCTATCGGGTGCCAAAACTTGGGGGAAAGGACAGTTTACTTTTTTTGGTAGAAAAGTCTTAGCATTAAGAGGCCAGTGCGGGTACAAAAAGTGACAAAATGTGGTGGGAGGGGGGGAACTCCCCCCACGCTCCTCCTAATCGCTGCCACTGAATATTTGGGTTAAAATTAATGTCTTATTGGGAATGTACACACATACATGGAAAAACCAATTCTTTGTTCATTATGCTTAAAGTATCCCCAGGCTTATGAAAGGCTATCTTGACAAAATATTGCCCAAAAGTAATAATCAAGTAACAATGAAAAATCTGTCAGCTAAGTTGTTATTCGTTTTCTGAAGTAAGTATTCGTTACTCATGCAGGAGAAGTGACACACGTATGGTTAGATGAACACTTGCACTTAGGTAACAAATAGTTTGCATTTGGTAGAATGTGATTTTGGACACAAGGAATTCATCGAAATTGATCACTATACCCGGTAATTCATCTCTTTTTCACAGATGACTTGGGTTGTATGGCGTGAACTTTTTGAAAGCGCTCAAATGTAAACCTCTATCCTGCGCAGTATACCCTGGAAACTTTAATCCTACAGGCGAACGAGTCTCTGGCGCCTGGAACTACAGTTAAAATAATAATTTGGGGGGGTTGTATTTTCAATGTCTGTGTGTATTTGTCCCCCCCCCCTTTCGTCACTTTCATCTAATCAACATTGAACCTCATTGTCGCCATTATAGCAGAAAAGTGATTTCACATAGAACAAATCAGTCGAATCAGCAACAACTTACTCTTTCAAAAGTGGAGTTTCATTAGTTCATACCACTCCGAAAGTTGAGGTGGTGCTTTCAATTTCACAGTGTTTCATTGTCGGTTCAAGACAGTTAACTCCGTGAACAATAACGTTGTTTTCCGAAAGTCTCAAATATTTATCTCTGGCAATACACCCTCTTAAACGAACGCATCTTTTATGGTGATAATATAACGCGTTCCCTGTGAGTTCTTTCTGTATTTTTTTTTCTCAAATGGCATAACGTTGTCGCCTTATAATGGAGAGGTTCTGGTTTCTACTGCCCCCTCCCCTGGTGGAAGCATTTGCATATTGCACACTGGTTCGGACTACACATTAAACTGTAGGTTTAGTCCCGATTAGCCTATCGGAGCATATTATTCGACTTAAAAACAAACAAACAAAATTTTCTAATGGATACTTCGTGACATACCTTTTCTTCTTTACTTCATCTGCATCTACAGATTCTGTTGACCTTTTCGGCTAAACCTCTGATGCTTCTAAAGTTTAAACCATTCTCAAAACAAAGCTTTCCTTCCAACCGCTTCTTCTAATTCTACATAAGTTAATCACATAAAAATCGCATGATTACGTAACTGATAGGCAAAATTTATGTCTGGAACCAGGATTTCTAAATAGAATTAGCCACCCATTATCAATTCAATAATTCTGTTGCTTTTTCCAAACCCACGTAACTGTTACATCAAAATTAATATAACTCTGTATTGTAGTGGTTATTGTGACTGCTTCTTATTAGTATTTATTAGTAGAACGAATACAAAGTTGTTATTTTGTATACCATGTAGATATTTGAAAATGACAGGCTAATGTAAAATATAAATATAAAAACTGTAATGAAATAAAGAAACACTTCTGGAATTTCAATGTAAACCCAGTGGCGGCGATCAGGGGCAGTTGCCCAACACTTTTCGCCACTTTTGCCCCCGCTCTCTGCTAAGCTTTATCTACAAAGGGAAATATACTGTCTTTACCCTCCTGGTTTTGGAACCCATTCGCCGCTACTGTGTAGACCTAATTAAAAAGTCGAAATAATTTATTGTGTTGCTAGAGGAAGCAACGCTGAGGTTTTTATTTGTTTATTTAAATATTATTTTAATCATACGCAGGCCGGGATTTCTATATGTGAAGACCCGGAGCTTACATCACCAAGACCCCCCCCCCATCCCTTCCACACTTTCAGTTATAACTTTTCGCCAAGCTACATGAGGTGGTTAGTTATACGTATTTCTACATATTTTTCATCGCATCCGAAGTACCTAATTTTTTCTGTATGTGGTACTTTTCAAAGCAGTTTTTCCCCCAGTGAAGGCCCGGAGCTGCAGTTCTCAAGTTCACCCTAAACCCCGATCTCATTTTGACCATACCCTGCATAATTTTGCCTCCTAAGCCCACTAGCTTCTTCTAATCATAGAAGTATTCAATTGGTCCCAGTTGTCTTGTTTCAAGATCTCTAGTAATTCATTTTGCTTTCTAATGACAAAGTTAAATCAGCTTTTTATGGGATGATGATATGTGAACATTTCTAGTATAGATAATATTCATTAGTAAAATATACATGTAATGAACACCAGAATACACTTATTTATTGGAACATTCACATATCTCTAAGTATATGTACTTAGTGAATTTGTTAGGGTGGGCAATCGGGTGGGCACAGAAATTTTTGGGTGGGCGCTTGCCCACCCGTGCCCACCCCTGTCGCCATCCCTGGTAGCTATGGTATTATTTTCCTGTAGTTTATGGTTATTACAAGCATAAGAAAACAGTTTTTAGTTTTGACATTTCAGGTGAACACACGCTCCCTGCATCAGACATTTATTTTCATTTTGACTAAAGATACAGTTATAACAATGGTTAGCAATTTTTTAAACAAAAAGAATCCGTTATATAAAGGATGTTGTCAATGTTACATTGTTGTAATATAGCAACTTAACTGTGAAAAGATGCAGTATGTTTTATTTTTATTTCAGATAAAAAAATTTGAACACATTTTTTTTTTATTTAAAATTATGAATCCCAAATATCATCAGGTAATTCAAATTCATCATTGTTTTCACAAAGTCTCTTGATCTTTTCTGTTACATTAAATTTTAAAGACGATGGCTTACTCCATTTGTGAAAAAGAAAACTCCATATTGGATCTATGTTACCATTTTCATTATTTAATTTATTCCAGTGTTCTTCTGCAATGAAGGAAGCTTCCCAGACCTTCAACTCTATGTTTCCCGTCAATCTTTTTAAAACCCTTCTCTTTTTAATCAAATGCTTCTCTTCGATGATGTGAGCGGACAAACCTGTTCTTGGGTTTAGATTTATAATGTCCAAATCGTGTTCGTGCCATCTTATTACCATTTTCCTTGCTGTTTGTCCTACATAATCCTTTGAACATGAACAACTTATATTATATATTCCTGTGGTTTCGACATCTGGTAGAGTTTCTCATTTTGAATTCATTAAATGTACATTCCAAACTTCTTGCTGATCTAAAAACAATTTTGAAATTAAAACTTCTAAAAATATTTGCAATTTTATGTGAGAATTCCTTGTGGAATGGAATGCACACAAATTTCTTTTAAACAGATTTTTCATCTTTGTCTGTATTTCTCTTTTCCTTTAGTTTTCTTGCGACTTGTTTTTTGATTTGAAAAACTGTTTTCTTATGCTTGTAATAACCGTAAACTACAGGAAAATAATTCTACAATGCAAGCAATGCATACATACCAGAAAAAGTAGCTATGCTAGTCGACGAAAAGTACTGTCAAGTTGAGGACTTGTACTTAAGCTGTAAATGGAAATTCTCAGCTGCCAAATTACATGTTGTGACTTTTAGACTATTTTCGTTACACGTAGCATGAAATACTATAACTTTTTTAGGACATAGTAACTACCAAAAGGTAAAGGTAAAGTGTTCCCCTGTGCATACCACCACGCAATGAAGGCGTATAGGGGGTATGGGGGTAACGCCCCACACTTTCTTGATCCGGTCGTGAGTGGGGGTGATGTGATCAGCATCACGCCCCTGACCGCCTTTACCCCCCAGGGTTTCCCCCAGGTACCCATGTTATTCGACGCTGGGTGGGCGCCGGGGCCGCTTCCACCGTTAGAAAAGTTCCCGGATTTGAACCGGCCGGGGATCGAACCCGGGACCTTGAGCATGGTAGTCAGACGCGTTACCGACGAGCCACCGAACTACCATTCTTCATATTTCTCTTAGACAAACCTCTGGGAAACACAAGTTAACAGGAAGTGATAATCGATGTTCAATGAATAAAAAAGATGAAAGAAAGGTATTAATAAATAATCTTAAACCTTAAATTCACTACATACTATTACAATTTAAAATTCAAAAGATAAAAAGTTCTTTCAAGCCTGCCTATTGTAGAAAGAATTTCATCAAAGACCCAAGAGAGATGATCTTATTAGGCACTGACAAGGGAAACTATAATTTAGAATACAGTCCTACATGATGTTATTTACATACACATGTACTAGGATATGTTTTCACTGGTATCACCAGCACTTCAAAACAAGATAAACAACCATGAACAAATAAAAATAATGTGTTCTATAAAAGCCATATGCTTTATATTTCACGCATTAATAATTACTACAAACTTACTGCTGTACATTGGTCACATATAATCATACATACCAAACTGGTATGATTACCAATGTTATGAATCTTTATGATATTTACACCAACATGTTCATACAAAAATTCATCTTAATGGTGCTATGTTATGTTCGAGACATCCCCCCAATGAAACGTTTCTTGAAAGAAATGGATGAGAAAAAGATTCTTCCGAAGCAATCAAAATTTGCTAGTCTTGAAATAGAATGCTGTCAAATCAACAAATCAAAATCAAGGACAGCAATGAACAATAAATTCCTTTTCATTCGATTGGTTCCTGTTTCCTCCTGGAAATAGTTAAAAAATACAATTCAAATTTATATATGCAATTACAACGAAAGACTCTGGTCTATTTACAATTTAGGGTCAGTTATATATATATATATATATTCACGTATTTACAGAAAATGTAATAACAGCATCAAAATACACATACCTTCACCAGTTCTATCATCACACACTTTCACAACTTGTAATTAAAGATTTGACTCACACTTTTTTTTGTTGATAAAAACACAATAAATTCCTTGCATTCAACCTGGACAGTTTATTTTTTTTTAATAAGTGAAAAGTATCTCCACTACAATGTACATTTATTAATAGCACGACATGCCACCACAAAATCATTTTCCAAATCTCTCTATATGAACAGTTGATCAAAAAAGTCATCTTTCACTGGACACTGATCACTAAGTACAAAAGCAGAAAGCACATGGTGAAGAATTACCCACAATACCTTGCACTTCCTTCCTTCATTAAGGCAAAAGTTCATTTATTGAAGATGACTCTCATGAAATTACAACATTCACTGAGTTACTACGGCCGCAGATGACTCACCATCACTGCCATATCTCGGGGGGAAAGTTGTTCACCTCTTTTTGATCTTGGAATGTCGCTCCGCTGCTACTGTACGAGACTCGTATTCGCATCCTGAGGGGGGTCTGCAACAAATAAAACATTTTATACTTTGTGTTTAGTCACAGGGTGGGACACGAGGACTACATTTTTGATATTAAAGTAACTATTCTACTGACAGTTAAGCAGCATTTTTTTTAGTTTCTGTGCAATGAAATATGAAACTTAACACTATTGATTAAACGTAACTACCCCTAAAAATACTTTTACGGATTTGTAGCTGTAAGTGAATAATTTTGGGTCACGGGTGGGACAGACGAAACACTGCCTCTTCACTTCATAAGAAATTTATTTAAATTTCTGTGAATTGTCAAATGATGAAAAACAAATTATTTATGACGAAGAGAGAAGGTAATTGACAGTTGAATATTCTACTGGAGTTGAGGGGGAAATGTAATAAATTGTTTTTTGGGGTCATGGGTGGGACACAGTAGAAAATTAGGGATGGGCCGATATCTAAATTATCAGATATTTATAGATATATCGAATCGGTAATTTTACCAATATGCCTATATCGGCTGATACCGATAGAGTACCAATTAATCGGTCCCATTCCTATAGAAAACACAAGTGAATCAAAAAGTTAAAAGAAAAGAATAATATGTAAAACACCTTCTACTTTCTAAATCAGTGGTTTCCAACTTCAAAAGGTCTGAGGGCCAAAATTATATCCAGCATTTGATTGGCAGGCCGCATTTTTTGGGGGGGGGGGGGAGGGGGATTAAAAATTACAAATATTGTAAGTTGAAAATGTAGTACTTTCGCATGACCTAAATTTCTTAAATGAGGCAATAAAAACAATGGATTCACAAATCAAAATTGTATAATTACAATTTATTTCACAAAAACGCAATACTTATGGTTGAATTGAAAGAAATGAAAAACACACCATACAATAAGAATCCTTCATAGTAAGTGTTCAATGTAAAAATTGAGGCCGATCTGCTTCTTTTATCAAAGTTGGAATATTCACTTCAATTTCTGTATTTGAAAGTCTCAGAAGGTGAAGCAGTGAAGAATCTGCCAGTCGGCTTCTGTAGCTGTTCTTGAACTTCATTGAAGAAAAAAAACACTTCCACACGTGTATGTGCTACCGAACATCGATGCCATTATTTGCCCAAAACTACAAAGATTTGGAAAGCGTTCCTTTGAAAGGTATTTGGAAAACTCTGGCCCCTTTTCTTGCCTAGTTTGAAGGAACACATCGCCTTGCAAATCACACAATTCAAGTTGAAGAGAAGCTTCTTGTTCTTCGATGTTAACTCCAAGAGGATTGCTAAATAGCTGGATGCTGCTCATTTCGATATTTGCACAAACTTTAACAATCAGACACAGTACAATCCTAGTTGGAACACTGGAATTCTCTTGGTACTTCGTGCATAGTAAAACAGATATTTAGTGCGCCGCTCTGCAGTTTGTTTCTAAAGACATAGTGAAGCCAGAAGCAGGCGAGTTCATTCTGCATAGCAAAGGGGTGGAATGCATGGTGTGAAGAGAAAGTTACGTCACTTTAGATTCTTCTGATGATTATTGACTGCAAAATCAAATCTACCTTTCTTCACAGAGATTCCGTTCCTTCAGTATAATAGAACGTATTTTAATAAAAATACGTAAAATTAATGTATTTTACAAACCGGCTTTGCGGGCCGCAAAAAAAGGTGAGCCGCCAGTTGGAAACCCCTGTTCTAAATTATGCATAATACTTGCATTATCCAAAAGACAATTTTAGATTGTTAACTCACAATAAAGCTACAGCATTGCATTTAATTTTAAAAATTGAGGTTCAGGAGCATTTCCACACGGAATCCACCATTTTCTTTCTTTTCTGTTTTGAGATGTTCACAAATTTACATAGGGTGTCTCCTGAACTTTGACCAAACATTCAATTATCGTGAGTGAGAAGGATTTGCATGGTATTCATGTGGTGTGGTAGGGCAGTAATGAGATTATTTGTGCAACGTATATATCTGACTACACTGTGGACATACCTCAATCAGTTGCCATTGTAACTCCAAACTCCCATGCATTACAATATTAAATACTTGGAATAAGATGTAGTATACAACATGATGAGGAAGTGCGTATTACTCACTATTGAATACAAAATAAATATGTAAAATAGTATTAAAACTTTTCAAACTTACGTGAGTGAGTATATGTTAATCCGGACGACGTTTCGGAGGTAATACTTCCTCCTTCTTCAGGTCTAACTAGAAATCTAGACACCGGACATGGTGTCACGTGAAATAGTGTAAAATAGGAATATGGATGAAGGAATCGGTAAAAAACACTTAAAAAATCCTGGATAAGGCGAGTGGGTTTAAAGAATGGGTATACAACCTTGGAGATGGATAGGATTGCAAGTAATGCGAGGAGAATTGTAGGGAAGGAACTGGTTAATATTGCCGATAGTGACGCCAAAAAGGAGGAACAGGATAGGGGGACATGCTTTGTCAGGATTCCCTACCATAAAGGAATTTCTGAAAGAATAGAAAAAACAATGAAAGGATAGGGTGTGAAATGTGGAATGAAAGCCACCCGTAGCATTGAAAAATGTTTTACGGAATATAAGAAACGTGGAAGGGGGAACAAAGAAGATCCTGAAGAACAGAAAGGTGTCTACAAAATTGTATGCGAATGTGGGAGGGAATATGTACGACAAACGGGAAGGAGCATGCAAATCTGATGGGGTGAGCATGATAAAGATATCACAGAAGGGGTTCCGAAAACCGGCCTCGAGGAACACATTATTGACAGCAAGCATAAAATTATAAAAAGGGAAGTTATTAGAAAAAGTAGTAATAAATTGGACCGGAACATATATGAAGCAGCATATATATGCACAGGAAGTAGCAATAAGCTCAATAGGGATGACAGTAACTTGGAAGAGGGGTGGATACATTTCCTTAGAAAATGGGATAATGTCTGTAAAAATTATGCTAAGTTGGGTTTTCATGTCACCGCGTGAAGTTTTGAGAGTTGTAGGGGAAAAACGCGAATTCTCATTGGATTGGTGACGTTGTGGTTGAGGGGAATCAGTCCCGTGGGGGAGGAGGTAATCTCCAACTCTGTGCATGTAAATCATTACCCACATGCTTCACTTTACTGTTGGATGGGAGTTCCTCGGCTGCCATGCGGGCACCTGGTTTTTAGTCTTGAATATAAGTATTCTTTAGAATGTTTCACCTGGATAGGGATTTTTACGATTTTAATAACCAGGATTTTTAAGTGTTTTTTTACCGATTCTTTTAACCATATTCCTATTTTACACTATTTCACGTGACACCATGTCCGGTGTAGAATTCTAGTTAGACCTGAAGAAGGAGGAAGTATTTACCTCCGAAACGTCATCCGGATTAACATATACTCACTCACGTAAGTTTGAAAAGTTTTTTACATATTTATTTTGTATTAACTCTTTCGCTGCGGAATTCTCTGGCACACAATATCCCTTGGCTGCGTAATTAAATTTGAAAAAATATTTTTTTTATAAACAAATAGTTTTCACAATTACATTGCGTTATATATGAGAGAGAACTTACAAAATTCATTCCTTGCACTGGAAAACCATTCTGTAGTCCCTGGTGGTATGATATTTTGAAAAATTTTGAAATTTTGAAAAAATAATTTTAGAAAGAATAATTTTAAAAAATTACATTGCAAAATATGTTATAGAGAAATTACAAAAGTCATTCCTTGCACTGGCAAACCATTCTGTAGTCCCTGATGGTATGGTATTTCTCAAAACACGGGATGACGCAGAGTGGTGGAGCGGCGTAAAAATTCGTAAGTAGTATCAAGATACTGGATGGGGAAAACTTCAGTTTGTTCTGCTGTGTGTTCAAATACTGAGCGGGGGAAATATTTGATAAAACAAGAAAATGGTGTGCTAAATACTGTACTGTCACCAAGTAACTTAGCACTTGCCTGTGTCGAACTTCCCGCACCTAGATCAATGCTGGTTTGCACTCTGCTCCATGATGTTATAACCGATGTGCCAATTACAATTTCCATCTCCCCCAAGATCTCAATTTTCTGCTCTCTGAGAAGAGACGGCTGTTATGTCTCAAGGAACCAGCGTTCTTTCCCATGAAGCCCCGCATATATCACCGCCCCTACTCCGAGGTGAAGGAACCAGTGTGCCTCGCAATAAACTCCCATATCTGTCCCGTCCAAATTCATCCGAATTCAGCTGATGTCAACATAAATTCAAGCCGAGAAGGAGCTAATCACCTGGAACTTCAGGCATTTAAAATTTAAAACCCCCAAGAAGACTTTCTCCTTCGTTTTAAACAAGGACCCTCTGTTCTCGTGAGAGTTTGCAGGTGGCCAGGCTCAGAATCGAGACAATTGCTCTACACATGGTGGTCTCCACGAGATGCATAACTTCCACGATCACCGCCAGCCCATCTGGCTCAGTGACAGCTCAGTGACAAGAGTGATTAGTACAGAATCTTTAACTCCAACCCTTCCAGAACATTTCTCTTCGTATCTCTTCGCTTCAGTGGGATTTTGGCAGCCAAGGAAGGCATAACTTTTAACGAAGTGTCCCAGTTGCGAGCAATAAAAATTGAGTTGTTAGCGATAAAAATTAATTAGAACAAAGATACTTTTCTTTCTCGAGATCAGCTCTCAAACAAGGTGCTATTGTGTTTTTGTGTTAGACGATTATCGCCCCTCGTGTGTACAGATTCTCGCCCTTACATGCAGAAGTGACCACGTGTGGGCGGAGTTAAAAGTTCAATGGCCAATACAGAAGAGGAACAATTCTTCCGGGCAGGAGGAACTCTAAGGAAAAAGAGGAAGTAAGGACTTAACAGACACAGTTGGAATAGACAGTTCGATAGACACACTTCGATTTAGCAGTTCGATATTCACAGCTTAGAGACAGTTTTTGGAACATTCATTCACAATTAAAACTTTCAGATAGAGACTTTCATTTCAGCACCTTTGTAGGTCAGAGAGAAACTGTTTTCTCTTCTCTGGATTAAGTTTAGACTCCTAGCTTTGTGATTTCAAACTTCTTTAACTTAACTGGTTAGGCAATGGTGCTTGAAATACAGCGTTTATGTAAAACATCGACCATCAGCGGTCTGCGCTGCTAACTTGTTTTGACCCGGTGCATCGCAGGTCAGTGAGAGTGTGTTGTTTTTAATGGTGCTTCAGTAGGCGAGAGAAGTTGTAAGTATTTCTACAGTGATGTATTAAACTTTATGTCGTAACATATTTCAGTGTCCAGTGTTATGATTTCTAATTTTTGATTTCTGATTCCTACTTATGTAAAGCAACATTTGGCTAGTAAATGAAGACCGATGTAAAAGGAATTTCATCGTCCTTTTCCATCGGCCGAATTTTGGACCGTTCACATGATGAATAATAATACCGTGTCTAATTCTAATGGTACATTTTAATTTCTCATTACATGAACGAACATACATGCTTAATGATTAACGTAACATAGGTTTGAACCCCTAAATGCCCACCTATTATTTTTAATCTTTGTTATAATGTTACAGACGGCGGTACAAATTCTTCGTCAGACACTTCACAATCACTGTCACCACTTGAAGTCTCACAAAAACTGTCACTATTATCGTCACAATTTAATTCACCTTCTGATTCAACAGTTGAGTAACATCATTATCAGACAAGTGTTGACGACTTGACGAAGCCATGTTGTTTACATTCGAACATGCATTTGAAACTGACATATCAGAGCACTCAACGCTCGTATTCTAAATGGAGGCGTAATTAGCGACATCATACAGATATAAACA
Organism: Lepisma saccharinum; assembly: GCF_977018435.1. Lineage (NCBI taxonomy): Eukaryota > Metazoa > Arthropoda > Insecta > Zygentoma > Lepismatidae > Lepisma > Lepisma saccharinum. The sequence goes on from NC_139250.1 coordinate 32,840,814, forward strand.
AAACTACAAGTTCAAATAGTTCCAAATAGTATCAACAGATGTCTGAAGGCTACTAAAAGTGACGTACTGCGGAAATGCGACACCCGCAGCGAGTGGAAGTATGAACTCGCAATAATGCGACTTCCGCGGAGCAAGGCACCTGGCGTGCTGTGCATAAATGCAACGACCGCAGCGAAAGAGTTAAGATGTAGTATATAAGTCAGGGGTTGAAATGGACTGAAGTGGCATTCCGGTTCATGAAAATCTGAAACCTTTCCTTTCCGTCTCGGCAGACAGGGCAATGACCATCCCGGTTCATTAAATTTTTTTGACATTTTACTAGATTTTCCTTTTCAGTGTGACCTAAATTGTCAATACTACATATCAGATATAGCATTCTACATGAATGCTTTGTTTCCGTGAGCAAGCTTAGCAGAGTATAATGGCCTTATCTTTTTTGTGCCTTGTGGTTTTAGTTTTAATTTTATTATTATTATTATTGTTCGTGTCTTGTGGGTTCAATTGTTCCGACAGATTAACTCAACAGTCAAGTTTGAAGTCAGTCAAACAATAAATCCAATCCCGGATCATACACAAAATAACAATATGGAAATATCTTTCACTTGCATTTGCACAAGAGTACTGAGGATATGTACATTTAATTTTTTAAAAAAATTCCTAGCTGGGTGAGATTTCCATTGCTTAAATTTTAAAAAGGGAAGAAAATTCCAAAAGAATCGTTTCAAATTTATTTGATACTCTTTTATGCATATGTAAACTACTATAATTATTTTTAATTGTAATACAGCGCATAACACCTTATCTCATCCCTCTGGTAACCAGAGAATAACAAAGAAGAAAAAAAAGACAAAACATCTCCATTTCAAGCCCTGGTATAAGTTATGGTACATTCAAGGTGATCATATTTTAATTTCTGTAGAATGTGCAACATTAAGGTGTGTACAATTAAGTGTAATACAGTGGAATCTCAATTTTACATTTTCCTATGTTATATATACACATTAAATCCTCATGATCCTAACATAAAAAAAAATTATAATATTCTGCATTTTAATTTTTTACACCTTGGTCTCCTGAAAAACTTAAAAGGTTTTACTGGAATTGTGTATGTTGATTACCATGCATGTAATTGTACTTTCTGTAATAGGATAAATTTTTCTCTGTACAAGGCAAAAAATAAATTACTTAGTGTCAGTCTACAATGATTGATATCAGTGTGTGTGTGCATGTACTACTGATGTGCAACGGAAATGAAGGAAAGGAATCGTGAACAACCTTGTGCGATCAAATTTTGAATAAAGGTTGGTGAAAACACATTCTAAATGTGCCACAAATTGACACACAAGCTCCAGGGAAGTGTGGAAACAGATTACACTCTCAAAGACATAGGATGGCAAAAACAGAAGCAAATATCGAAAAGTGAGAACTTTCATACTTTCAGTACAGTACAAATGATCAGTAATAAATTGAATTTCAAACAGTTTTACATTTCATGAGATTTTGACTGAGGATGTATGCAAAAAATGTACGCAAAGATGATTTAAAAGACCTCACCATGGAGCAAAAGGAGAACAGAATGAACTTGTACCTGGATCCTTTAATTGCATCCAAAATGACAAAAAACAAAATAAGTAAATAAATGTGATAACAAGTGAAGTGTCAAGGATTTTTCAGTATGGCCCAAAATTAATTGCCAAACTGAGTAGGGTGACCATTAGGGTGATGACTTTTTCATTTTTTTTCTCAAAAATTATTTCCTGTAGCACAAATGGATGAACTTTTGCCTATTAATGACTAAAATGAGGTATATTCCATTGAAATATTGAAAAAGGTCACGCACAAACTATTTTTAAATTTTATGTATGCCATTTTACCATTTCATAAAATTGTATTAACAATATTTATATATAATATAATTCAGCAAACGGAGGTGTGCAATAATTTATTCACCAGAGAATTGAATGGAATATTCCAGAAAATCATAGAACGCCGTGCGCCATCCGGCCGGACTGAGACGTCACGGTGACATAATTACTCGGGAAGCTTCTGTACAGTACTAAAATTTTCTTCAGCTGTTTCGCAGTGTGGTATAAACTGCTATATAAGCAAGGTGTTCAAAGCGGGTAGTTGAGTTTTAATTAGATTAATTTGGTGTCAACATTATTATTGCCTTATTATAACTATTGCACAATGCGCAATTGCGCATTATCCAGAGTATATTATAAAGAAATCCTTGTATTATTTGGTGAGCTACATTGAATTATCTCGCTAATTATAATTGAGCATCTAATATATTATTAGTGTCTGTCTTTTTTTTATTTTCTATAATTCTTTTTTGTTTGTTTTTAAATAAAATATATGGAAACTCAACAACAGTTTCTTTAATTTGTTACGTATTTAATATTTACGTTAGGGCCTTTTCTACATAAGTTGCTGAGTAGAGACAACATGTCGTTCAAGAAGAGCTCTTCTAACATGGAGAAGAACAAGGAAACCTGGACAAAGAACTTAGTCCAGTTTCAAGCGCCATCAAGAAGAGGCAACGTGGCAATTTATGAAGCACCCTTGAGTGAACAGAGTCGCATGCCCCTGAAAAGCCACGTCATTGGACGCTTCAAATTTCTTGAATCCACTGCCAAAGAACGGAGAGAGAGGATCCGTCTAATTGCTGTGTAGCTTAAAGCCCTATGGAGCAAAACATTAAACTTCCCGCATGTGTCTGATCAAGTCATTTGTGCAAAACTAGCAAACCTTCTGAAAGACTATGAGCGATGCAGAAAGAAACAAAACTTTGATTCATTGAATGAACTGTTTGACGTGACCAAGGTGAAAGGCGAATGGATGTGCAAAGAGGAGGAGAACCTCTACAAACTGCAAATTGAGAGCAAGGGCCGGGTTGGTTATTCCAGTTGCAAACGTGCTAGTGCAAAGACCATCCACCCATCCAAGCAAAAGAAGGCAATGGAAGCGACTGTGTCAACCCTTACCAGCTCAGCGCCACCTGATTGTCCCGACAGTTACACAGCAGAGACAGTCCTTGGGAGGATGAAAATGAAGCATCAACGAGCACAAGGAAGCATAACCCAACAGACGTTGCAAGACGCCTTGTTACAAGCTCAAAGCTGTCGTCCAACGGAGCAGCAAAGGTGTGCCGTCAGCTTTCTGGTGAGGGCATTGAAATCCCAACCCCCATGTCAGTCAGTAATTCACAAGGCTATCTACACGAGAGCTGCTCAGATGAAGAAGCACTTGGTGAGTACGCTTCATCTGGAGAAGTGGAGCATACACTTTGACGGCAAACACTTTTGATGGCTTTGAATATCAGGCCGTGGTCTTCAAGAATAAAGCAAAGGAAATTAAGTTGTCTGTACTGAAATTGAAAGATGGGAAAGCTCAAACAATCGCAGAAGGACTCCAGGATGTGTTAGAGGAGTTCAACCTGTGGTGATCAACTGCAGCAAATGTTCGAAGAGAAAGGTCACCCCAAACCCAAGTTCATCAGTTGCCAGCACCATGTGCTGGATCGCGTTCTTCGCGTTGTCATGGACGATGAGCTCCATGGTTCGACTAAATCACCAAACATAGAATACTGCTTTGTGCAGGATTTGATGAGCAATTATGATAAATTGAAAGCAGCCTTCAGCAACGGTAAAACTGAGATTAAGGAAACAGGCGGCTAGAGAGACGACATGAAGTTTCTCTACCACCTCACTCGTGTCTTCCGTCACTTCACTTACAGGAATGAGATCCCCTTCGTGAAGTTTCAACAGATCCCAAACATCAGCAATGCACGATGGAACTCTCGTGCCATTCTAGCCCTTCTTGCGTTTATTCTGATGCCTGAAACCCGGAACAGGCTGCGTAAAATTTGTTCATTCATTTCCTACTCATGGACTGACCATTCGTTCAGCAGTCAATTGTTCCACGCTGAAGATTTTGATGAACTATCTGCAGTTCTGAATGACTACCCAACAGGTCTCAAATGCTTGAAAACCCACTGGAAAACAGATGAATATCCAATCAACATTGCCCGAAGCAATCAGTGCTGTGAGCATGCGATCAAAGTTATGCTAGATTTGCACGACTCCTGCCGCAACAAGGACAACCTCCCACTGAGATTCATCCAGTCCTATGACATTATCGTGAATAATTGACTTCCTTGTGTGTTTGATGACCCTATAATATATGTGACTAAAGCTTGTGTTCGATTTTATATCTGCTTACAGTGACTTCAAAAAATGGGCAAAAATACTCATAAATAAAATTTTTAAAATCATTTTGTGCGTGAGGTTTTTTTATCTAATCACCTTGAAAGTAAGATTTTATCTAATATTTAATGAAAGCTCATCAAATTATGGTACAGGGAAATGAGGTTGTAAAAAAGTCATCACCCTAGTGACCATATGTCTAGTTTCAGAATCGTGTCCCGGTCATCCTGTCGATATTATTAAAGCTACTATTTGTCCCGTTTTATAAAAGTCTAGGAGTTAGCTTGAAAACCAAGTATAAATTTGAGACATTTCAAGCTAAAAATAAAAGTTGTATTGTTTTGTGTGTTCTGTTATTTTTGGAGCAGTGAATAAGCATGACCAAGAAGCGTACATGCAGTTTCAATATGGACTTGCAACAAGGATGTCAATCCTGCATATTGACACAAACTTCAAAGACAAATCTCACATTGTATCTTATCAGATATGTGGGGTTAATTTTTCGGAGAGTTTTATGAATGGCTAATGAAGTATATGGCTGTTCTCATTCACTGCTCCTCTCGGACATTCCCCAACTTCAACATAGCACAAACATCAAATGCTGTTCAGAAGGGACCAGTTACACAGTGATAATAATAGTCCCTATTGACAATGAGAGATCATATTTCGTTTTATTGTATGTATCATTTATGAGATCCATACTTTAATAAATAATAATACGTTAATGATAACAATAATTTGATAATTAGGCCTAACTATGGGTAAACTGGCCTCCGTGGGATGTCCCAGTTTGGGGATAAAATATTATGGTTACCCTAAAACTGAGGAAACAACATTCAAAAAGTTATCATGGACTCAATGAATGACATCCAACACATTTAAACACACTTTTTGATGCAATGTTTTGGGTGAACATACACTCCCTTCATCAGACATTTATTTTAAGTTTGAATAATGTTAGTTATTAATCAATAAATGCTTATAAGAACTGTAAACTACAAGAGAAATAAAAATAACTCTTATTTCTACCTTATGATACTTTACCTTGTTCGAATTTACAATCTTCACTATTTGGGTGATTTTATCAGCAGGCTGAATGACAGTTCCCGACGGAGACATCATTTGCAACTGGAATGTCTACAAAGAAAAAAGAAACGCACATAAAAAACCTTATGTAAAGTTATTGTCATTGCAAACCCTTCTGCTTGGCATTCTCCTTGCCTGATTATTATTTTGACAATTTTTATGGTCAGGTTATGATGGAAACTAGTTTCTTATTTTGCATTCCTTTTCAACCACTTCAATGGCCAGGAAGATAATCCTCGGATGAAAACAAAAGGACAAATGCAAAGGAACATGTGACTGTTCTCTATTACAGCACTTGTTCATTTTTCTTTCTTATATTCATTTTTAAGTTGATGCTCAATAACGTTTGTTTACTATCTATGTTAAATTGCATAACGTTTGTGCACTTTGCAACATTGACGTCGCCATAGTAACAGAAATAAGTTGTCAGGGTGGCTACAAACAAGCAGAAATGAAATTCCCTGACTTTTCCAGGTTTTCCAGGACAAAATTTACATTTTCCCCTGACAATTACAACCTAAATTAAATCGATGTTTTTGCAAATGGAAATAATAAACTCATACAGATCCACGTATGGTTCTGTTAAGTACCAATATTATCTTCTATGAAATTGACTTAATTTCTCTATTCTCTACGATTTGAATTCAAACTTCAAAATAGTGAATTTGTAAAATTATTACAATTCACAAGCTAGGGAAGGATTACGGAATTTTGTCATACGCAGTAAGTTTAAAATAAAATACTTGATTATTTTTAAAGTTACGACTAAATGAGATATGAGTGAAGAGTGACTGATTAAGAAATACAATTTGTAATTTATCAATCTCCTTATACATTCTCGGTATTATATGTTGATATTTCCACTGAGGTTTGGAACTCTCTGCTTGCAAGAACCATGAGTGCGGACTCATTTTTCAATGCATAAAGCTACTTCTCTCTTCTCTGTAAAGCAAACAACCTAACTCTTGCATATAAGTAAAACAATTGAATCGAACAAAATAAAGTGTCATAGTTCCTTACATTATCAATGGGATTTCTGCTTCAGTACAGTATATCCAAATGAAGTACTGTGAAACTGACAACATGCAGTTATACCATTAATGCTGACAAAAATGGTATGTAAATATTAGAAATTTAACGCAAGGAATTTATAGAATTGCATTGTATAGGTACCTGATTTAGCTAACCACACATTAAAACAGGAACACTCTAATAATAAAAGCTTCTGAAAGTTCATATACGAGGGGCATCCTGAAAAAAGCTCCAATGGTATGCAGCACTAGTGGTCGGAGAGCGACACACACACATGCAGGCAGGAAGAAGTGCCATGTAGCTGTAATCTGGTACAGTTGCAATGCAGCCGTTTTAGGACAGTTCTAGTTTAAAGATTGCAGCTCTCACACAGTCTCCCACCGACTGCGATGTAGCCTACATTGCACGCTCAGAATTTGGCACAGAGCCACCAGCAATCGTGTGAGGTGTGCAGACCGGACGTCGCGAGTGATAGTATGATCAGACGATGGTGCAGACAATTCACGGATGGCCAATCGAATGTGCACAAACCCATACAGCTGAGTACACACGGGCCCTTTGCATCACTTCAGGTGAGAGATCTTGGACTACTCCCTGTACAGCCCTGGCCTTGAATGTACCGACTTTCATATCTTTAACTGAAGAGGTTTCTGGCAGGGCAAGGATTTGACCGCTACACTGCGGTAGAGATACTTCCAGTCTTTGCTGTCAGACACATATACCATGGGCATACAAAATTTAGTGCCATGCTACGACAAATGCCAGAACAACGGTGGTGATTATGCCAAACATTAGGTTAGGACTCTCTATTACTAATGCAACAAATTACATCTGATATTCTTGTTTTATTTATGCCTAATCAGTAGGGACCTCGATATTTTGTTATTTTTTTTCAAATTGGTGTATTTTCTTATTTTTTATTTTTTACTATACTGTGTCATTTTCCCCAAAATTCACAATTTCATTTTAGCGCATTTTCTGGCAAATATCTGAAATTATACCTTCATGGTGTTTTTAAACTACTGTTTCAAATTGTAAGTCACATGGCTTACGCCTCTTCGTGAGAGTTTGATATCTTGAAAGTTATTTTGGGAAAGTTATTTTCCATAACAATTTTTTAATTTTAAGGTAAGGATTTTAGATAATGGAATTTTCCTCGTATATACTGAAGGGTGCATAATGACCATAAGTGGCGACGCACCCAAAAAATTTAAATCAATCAATCTCACGTGACAGATACTGATATATTATGGCACCAAAAATTGGCATTATCTTTTACTTTTTTATCCTTACTCAGATATGACAATCTCTCACGAGTTTAAACAGACAGGACAGAGAGTGGCGTTAATTTCATTGCAATACTAGTGTTGCAGTAAATTTGAGGTTGGGAGCATGCACTTGCCAATTTTTATAACGTTCACCAATGCAATTTATGTTTCACTTTTTCGTGATAGTATTGAATATATATCCCGTTTGGTTGGATTCTTCTTGATATCTAAGAATAGTGCAATTTCATTGTAAACGTATGTTAACTTGTGCGAAACAAGTAATACATCAGGATGATGAAAGAAAACCTTTGTGAGCACTGCACATTAAATAAGGTGAAGTGAGCCAGAAGAGTAATAAATTACCAGCAGAATATTTGCAGTCTAAAGCTCTTCTTGTTTATGCATTCGATTTTTGTTGGATGTTGCAGTCCATGCAATTTCTGTCGCATGTTGTAGTGAGATACTTTGTCGGGTGGCGATATTCGACAAAAATCGTATGCATCAATGGAACCTATTTGTTTCCATGTTCCTTCAGTTTGTCCAACAAAATGCCTTACTATGACGTCTGACAACTATCGGACGGCGCAATCCGCTTTTATCCCCTCCATCTGTTGACAAGTCCCCTTACTACTCCCATATGGATAAGAAAAAATGATAATTCAATGCATTTTCCACTTAATATTTAGAGGCTTAACCTTTACTCCCCCCTGATGATACCATATGGTATTATCAGAGTACGGTCGTACTGGCCCGATGATACCATATAGTATCATGGAGCTGATTACAAAATGAATGTGCTTTTCGGACCTTTATACTCTTATGTTTGGGTGGAAACTCTGACACAGATCTGGAGCAAGCCTGGGAAATTCATATTGATGACCAACCTCCCCCCCTCTCAGCAATCTATGGCACATTTCCGAACAGAGTTTCACATTTTCGTTCATTATTCAACTTGTATGGCACCCACGAACATGAAACATGTTTCAATCTCTTTGGAAACGTCCATTCCTTGAAGAGAATACTAAGGTTTGAGCCTTCTCCCCAAAATAGTGGGAGAAGAGGGGGCAAACTCCAGATTTTTATGTTGTTTCCTTTCATTGAAATTTGGTGGTCGCTCCCCCAAACCCCCCTTCCTCGGTTCGGCTTTCTGAATTGTACACGTATGCATGCTCTGATGTTCTAGCTGCAAAACAAAAATTATCCGAAGTAGATTGCTCCCATAGTGCCAGAGTTATAACTATTTTCCTCCAAAAATGCAAATTAACTATTTTTCGTTAAAAAAAATCACATTTTGGCTTATTATTCAACTTGTATGGCACCCAAAAACATGAAACATTTTTCATTCTCTTTGGAAACGTCCATTCTTTGAAGGAAATACTAAGGTTTGCAAATTCTCCACAAAGTAGCAGGAGAAGAGGGGGCAAACTCCAGATTTTTGTTTTTTCTTTCATTGAAATTCGGGGGTGCACCCCCAAGCCCCTCTTCCTCGCTCCGGCGTTCTGAACTGTACACGGTTGCATGCTCTGATGTTCTAGCTGCAAAACGAAACTTATCCGAAGTAGATTGCTTCATAGTGCCCGAGTTATAACAATTTACCTCCAAAAATGCAAATCACAGATTTTTCGTAAAAAAAATCACATTTTGGCTTATTATTCAACTTGTATGGCACACAAGAACATGAAACATGTTTCATTCTCTTGAGAAATGTCCATTCTTTAAAAAGAATACTAAAGTTTGCGCCTTCTCCCAAAATAGTGGCAGAAGAGGGGACAAACTCCAGATTTTTATGTTCCTTTCCATTGAAATTCATGGGTCGCGCCCCCAAAAACCCTCTTCCTCGGTTCGGCGTTCTGAATTGTACACGGTTGCATGCTCTGATGCTCTAGCTGCAAAAGAAAACTTATCCGAAGTAGATTGCTCCCATAGTGCCAGAGTTTTAACAATTTTCTGAGCAATATGCAAATTACCTATTTTTCGTAAAAAACAGGACAGAGTTTGACATTTTGGCTTATTATTCAACTTGTATGGCACACAAGAACATGAAACATATTTCATTCTCTTGAGAAATGTCCATTCTTTGAAAAGAATACTAAAGTTCGCGCCTTCTCCCCAACATAGCGGGAGAAGAGGGGGCAAACTCCAGAGTTTTATGTTTTTTCCATTGAAATTCGGGGGACTTGTCCCCAAGCCCCCCCTTCCTCGGTCCGGTGTTCTAAATTGTACACGGTTGCATGCGCTGATATTTTAGCTGCAAAACAAAAGTTATCCGAAGTAAATTGCTTCCATAGTGCTCGAGTTATAACAATATTCTTCCCAAGAGTGTTTGAATTTAAAATTCCCGCTGAGAAGCCCGGGCGAGAGAAATCTCTCCCTCTCTCCTCCTCCTGCCATACTGGTTTCTGGTGGCGTGGTTGTGTTGCGCATAAAAGGGGCCTAAAAGTTGAGGCCGAAACTTACGAACGAGATTTCCTGTTCCCGTGCAGAGTTCCATAAAGATATCTTTAAATAAATAAATAATAAAAAAAGAAAAATTCAATGAAGACGAAATTCCCTGACATTTCCCTGACTTTTTTTGACACCTCAAATTCCCTGACTTTTCCCGGTTTTCCAGGTTTTCCAGGTCTGTCGCCACCCTGGTTGTGGAAGATTGTAATAAAGTTTCTCTCAAAACAAGATTTGCTACGTTTTCTTTTCTTAAAATATCCACGTACAGTAACTTTAAATGTAGGTACTGTGTATCATTAGCCCAATGAAGTTTAGCTTCAACTTTGCAAACCTGAAAATTATTCTCGAGTCATAACAGTACATGCACGTAACAGTAATCATGGATGTTACAGCACAAACACTCATGGTCATGAGACTGAGAGCCAACCAATACTCCAAATGTAACAGAAGTCACTTAGTGCCATGACCTAGCTGTACAGTGCGTATGATGTAATAGCCTGCAGAAATCTTTGACGAGAGCCTTCACAAGCTTGTTTCACAGTACTGCAAGTATTTTTAACAACAACCCCAACTTACATAAACTCGCAGTTACGTAATAAATCTCGAAAATTACAACTACTAGTGCGTATGAACATGTTTGCGGCTTTGACATCCATTGCAGTATGCAACTACATAGTGCAATGGATGTTAGTTTGGTGTGTATATTCTCTCATATATTTGTCATACTTTTATAGTTCATATCTGAGTAAATACTGTTGCATGATGTTTCATTTATAAAATAATACTGTGTAAATAATGTACATACATATAATAATAATAATAATAATAAATATTGCAGTTTCTTACGAAGTTACACTTAAGCAAAATATACAAATTCGACTTAAGTAAAGGTTTACAGAATGCATTACTTGTGTAACACGGGCAGTTACTGTAGTTGCATATGGAGCAAGGGTTATGACCGTAACAAATTTGTAAAGATGTGTGTGCCTTTTACTTTCTTTAAGTCTAAGGGAATATACTTTCTGAACAGCTTGATGCACAAACTGACATACAGCCACCTTTTGGGACATTTGATGGGGAATTCTGCATGAGTTTGTTAAAAATTGTACGTACGTTGGGCATTATAACAACACTAATAACTAGGAAACGCCTTTAAAGGTGAAGCATCTTTCCAAAAATATAGCTGTTTCATACCGATCGTTTGAGATATGTATTTTAGGACATGAAATCAAGTAAAACGAACACACTTTGTTGCAGATTTTCAGGACATTAGCACATTTATCCACTCTTTTATGCTTCTGCACCTTCCTTTTCTTTCATGTTTTATTAAAAAATTACACACAAGAATAAATGATTTTCATTGTCTTCAGTAGCTACATAAAATCCTATAGTCTCATTTTGTAGAGTAGAACGAGGGCTATAAAATGGTATAATGCGATGCCCCAATAGTTCTAAAGATAATGTTCATTCAGTTCCACCAGGCTTCCAGACACTATACAGGCTGCATTCTAGCAGCAAAATAACCAAATTAAGGTACTGTATTTCTTACGGAAAATTAAAATGTTCACTACTCATTGTTATCCGATTCCTGTGAATTACACAGTCATATTACGGAGGACGTTGCAAGATTTGAAATTTCCTAAAACTCCCTTAGCCTGTATTAAGGTTAGTAGTGGCAGGGGAAATAAAAGACCTACAACAGAAGTAGTTTGTTTGACACAGGCTCCATGAAACAAAATATCTGACACAGTACAGTATCATACAAAAAATCTGTTTTTAGTGCACTCTTAATTTACTGTACTGTGCTTAAGGCACACTGTTTCAATGAACATATATGTTTTTATAAGCACTGTACCATACCTATGATGCTAGCAATGATAATTTTACATGAACATTTCATTTTTTAGGTCCACGAAAACTGAAGTTGCAGTTTCACCATAAACAAAATGTGTAATCTATTCGGGCCTGAACTAGTGATTTAAGTACACTATAGCTGAATGTTGACTACACCCTATGTTCACTGTTCATCCATACGAACCCATGTACAATTCGAAATTCCATTTGACACTACACTAACATGATTTCCCTCTTCTCTTGTTCCTCCTATTTGTTGAAAAAAACTGTCCTCGGTCCTTTAGACATCTCCAAAAATTATAATGCAAGAAAGAACTTAACAATAACCTGTAAGCTCTAAAAAGTACCTAAAATTCACAATAAAAATAATGTTTTCTGTTTCTATCTACGGTTAAACACACTACAGGGTGTACATAAAGTCCCGGTGCCATTACAAAAAAAAAATACTACGACATGCTTGAACAGTACCTCCTTCCTCAGTTGGAGAAATACCAGCCAACAATAATTTTTCAACAAGATTGGTACAAGGATGTTCGAGGTCTCTTGATAGCCTGGCAGGTGGATAAGCCTTCCCTGGCCACGACGCTCTCCTGATATCACACCCTTGGATTGTGTCTATCGCACTCCTGTTCCAGATGTTGCTACTCTTTGAAGAAGAATAACGGAGAGTACCTTACTGTTACTAGTGATGCTGGGGCGTGTATGGGCAGAAGTGTACTACTGCCTTGATGTTCTGAGAGCAACAGGAGGGGCGTACATTGAGGTGTATGGCATATAAACGTGGACAGTTGTAGCTCATTTTGCAATCAACAGCATTGTCCTATTGCATGTAGTTTCCGAGTTATGGTTTTTTTGCAATGGTACCAAGACTTTATGAACACACTGTATATAATTTAGCTTCATCTTCAGGCCATCATCTTGCACAACTTCTAAATCTCCTTATGACAATTACTATAAAAATTATCATTCTCTCTTTTACCATCAATTTTGCGAAACAGTGAATACAATCCAAGAATCACACTAATTAAATGCAAAGTACTTACTTTAGGCACAGCAGCTTGAAACAAAAACTCAGTCATTGGCACAACAGTTTCATTTAAAGCTGTCACTGTAATCATTACAGTGTTAGGGTTATCCAGAGGCCGGTCAAAGGAGAAGCTAATTCTCAGTCCATTCTTTTCATATGCAGTTAGATTTGGTAGATCTGTGATTAAAGAAATGAAAAAGAAACTGTATGTACATACTCAAAATGTTAATATATAATAATGTGCAGTCATGTCGAATTATTACAAATAATAAAATGAGATTGCATTTAAAATTTTTTTTTTCCTTAATAGTAGGGATGGGACCAATTTAATAAGTTCTCTATCGGTATCGGCATATTGGTGTATTGGTTTATCGGTACAATTACTGATTATTTTACCGATCCGATCTATCGATTATTATCTGATAATTTAGTGCAAAATTCTGCCATTTTCTTGTAATTTTTATGGATAATTTCCATGCTCTACTTTCTAAAAAAGTAAATGTCTAAATACGCAAATTCTTTTTCACTGCAGTCACCTTGAAACACACATTTATTACGGAGGTCAATGAACCTTTCAGGTTCTTCAAGGATCATTTCTAATTTTATATCGGATCGGTAGAATATCAGTTATCGGTAAATTTTATATTGTTACTTTATCGGTATCGGATAAAATTTCATATTGGCCCATGCCTACTTAGTACTGACATTTTATTGCACTTTCCTGGGATTTTCTGAAACCAGAAAAAAATCAGGGTGTACACATACACAAAGTAATACATTGCTAGTTAATACGAACTAAAAATAATAATCTATACACTTTTGCTTAGTCTAGGGGTTCCCAAACTTTTTCGTTTCATGGTGCCCTTAGTGTATCACTAACACTTGTAATGCTCAATTAGTGTGGTTAGGTTGATTGCCTTAAGTTAAAAAACAAACACATATTTGGATTGATACGATTATCCGGCATCCCTGTAAGCCAGCCATGGTGCTTCAGAGTGCCACGGTGTATACTTTGGGAACCACTGGCTTAGTCCAACTTTATTTAAGCTATTTTACATCATTTTTCTACATCTTGGGTTGATTCGCGGTGATCAGGATGAATAATTAACATATCACTTGAATGATGGGAAAAATACAACAAAACTATCCATGCTTTGGCCAGGATTCAAACCTGGGACTTCTAGGATGTTACACTTACAACTTTCCCTACAGGCAAGCAGTTTTTGCTTCGTGTAATCTGCAATGACAACTCCAATCTAGAAAATGAGTACCAGACCAGAAAGTGACCAGAGTTCTGAGTGGATGATAATGCCTTTCTACACACAACCACGATAAATACTACGGATACCAATAAAGTACCGATATAAAATTTACCGATACCGATATTAAATTCCAAATGGTCCTTGAAGAACCTGAATGGATCATTGACCTCGTTAATAGATGTGGGTTACCAAGTGACTGCAATGCAGAAGAAGCAGCATATTTAGACATTTACTTTTAACAAAAGTAGGGAATGGAGGCCGTATATATATCCATAAAAATTATAACAAAATGGCAGAATATTGCATTAAATTAGAAGGTATTGATAGACATATTAGATCGGTAAAATAATCTGTAATCTTACCTATAAAACAATATGTCTATATTGCCCGATACTGATTAATCTGACCCATCCTTACCACATAGTCCTCTGCCAGGAACAGCCTGACAAGCAGCTTTTTATTGAGTTCACACACAGTCAGTATGTATGTCACGTTGAATCACTGCTATTTTTTGGCTTTTGAGACTGAATTCAGCTACTTTTTATTTTCAGTAGATCCCCACTCTCCTCACCAAAATTTTGGGGTTTACAACAGGATTTGAACCTGGGACCCTCTGCACCAAAGGCAAGACTATACATGAGCCCACTCGCACCAAGACTACAATTCAGAAACTGGCACGGAGCCTTCTTTCCCATCCTTCATATAGTCTGGAGCTTGCTCTAAACAAACCATGCTGAAGGAGTTCAAAAAGTGATATGACTTGTTCAGAAATGGGTATGTACTACTGCCAAAGGATTGGAATCTTCATACTTCCAGATGAATGGTACAGGTGCGCTGCCAAACCAGGGGATTATTTTGAGCAGTAAGAATGTCAATTTTGGTGGGTGCATCACAATTTTTAATATTGTACTTCCAAATCATAATTAATATTTGTACAAACCTTATATTAGTCAACAGAAAATTATTTATTATCCCTACAGAAGCAGAAACTTCTCATCAGTGGGTGTATACATGATTAAATCATGGATCTGATTATACAACTTCCACTATGGCCGTGAATAGTGTGTAAAGTCTTACATCCTTCATGTGTCTTGTTGGCATGATGCACTACATTTTGTTACACCAAAGACTCCTTTATCCAAATTTGATGGGATGAAATCCATTTTGGATGAAGGAAATTTAAGATAATCCAGAACAGAACAATCGCATCCATTGCATGTACCGTCATGACAGGAGCATGACAACTCTGTAATACAGTTATGGCCACCAGAGAAGATCATTTGGCCAACACACAGTAGCCACTAAAACTGGTAATATTAAAGTTATAATGTAGTTTACTATTGTACAGATATAACAATTTTTAAACATCTCCAATACTGATGTGCCATACTGAATACTGTTATTCATAGAATTACAGTGCATATATTACGTGTACAACATTGTACAATTGCTTGTGTATATTATACTTCGTTAAAGTGAGCCATGGCAGCTCAGTCATCAGGGCATCTGACTACCATGCGAGAGACCCAAGTTCAATCCCTTGCGGGGGAGCCTGTTCAAGCGGTTTCAGTGCCAACCCAGCATCGTATAAAGTGGGTACCTGGAGGAAACTCTGAGGGGTAAAGACAGCCAGGAGCATGGTGCTGATCACATCACCCCCAACTTCGGCCGTGATCAAGCAAGTGTGGGGCCCTAAATCCAAATCCCCTTCATGCATGGTCCAAAGCACAGGGGAGCACATTACTTTTTTTTTACTTTTATACTTAGTTTAAAGTGATTTGGTGTATTTTTAAAATTTGCTACAAATCAGAAAAACTGTATTTAGAGATAAAAAAGTTTGTGTAGTAAATTTTAAGTGAAAAAAAATATATACTTACTGTTTTCTACCAACTGATTATCAAGTAAACCATCCATAAAATCTGAGGTTTGATTAGAAGTGAATATGTTGTTGTTTTGGACCTGTACGGGATATTGACTTGTAGTGTTTAAATCTGTACCACCTGAAAAAAATACATAGTATTAATATATTGATCATTAAGTTCATAGAGGTATGCACATTTAGATTTTAACGGAAACATGAAATGTGAAATAACATGCTGTAATGTTAATTTAATTTTTAACATTTCTGAAAAGTGTGAGGTGCATTTTCCTATCTTGTTTTGTCATGAAATGATGCGAAATAAACTCTCAAACATGAAATTTAGAGTAATTTATCAACATGACACCTTCTGTCTGGATTATCCTGTAAGTTATGCAATTCACGGAAAATTGTAAATTCTGCTGTAAATATTTGAGAAGTAAAAATGGATGGTTTTATACATGAAAAACTGAATATTTACTGCTTTTGAACCCAAAATTGACTCTGTTCTTGTACCGCAATTTTGCTTTTTATTTACCAAAAATATGTGCCTCTATTAACCTTTTGCCACCCAAGGCCTTTTTCACAAATAAGCCTCTATTGCCCGAGCCGATTTTGAGTAAAATGCAGAGTTTCAATTAAATGAGTGTAGATCGGAGGCTAATTGCCCTAGAGAGATGAGTGATATACCGTTGTATGCGGAATGAACCAGAGATTCAGACTATATGAAATTTTTGAAAATTTGGCGTATATGTGGTGGAAGGGAGGGGGCTAACTCTCAAAATTTCGGAAAAAAAAATTTGGTTCCCCCACCCTCCCCCCAAGAAAAAAGTACATGACAGTGTCGACATGCACATGGAAATGATCGCTGACATGTAAGGAACACAAAAATATTTGCATTATCATCATATGACCAATGTAACTTGAGTTGTACACCCAAAAGGAATGGTCGGCACGCCACTGATTCAAGCTTCAAAATGCAGCGGTACCTTGAAATGACTATAGCTCAGAAACTAAATGCCCTAGAGATATGAAAGATATACCGTTGTACGCAGAATGAATCACAGATTTAGACGATATATAATTTATGCACATTCGGCGTATATATGGAGGGGGAAAGGGGGGAAATCCCCTGAAAATACTTTTTTTTTTTAAAAAATGGGGTTTTGCCCTCCCCACCCCCTGCAAAAAAGGATATGAAAAGTTCAAAATGCACATAGAAATTATCGGTGGCATGTAAGAAACAGAAAAATATTTGCATCATTGTCGTATGACCAATGTAACTTGAGTTGTACCCCCAAAAGGAATGGTCGGCACGCCACTGATTCAAGCTTCAAAATGCAGCGGTACCTTGAAATGACTATAGCTCAGAAACTAAATGCCCTAGAGATATGAAAGATATACCGTTGTAAGCAGAATGAATCACAGATTCAGACGATATATAATTTATGCACATTCGGCGTACATATGGAGGGGGAAAGGGGGAAATCCCCTCAAAAATTCTTTTCTTAAAAAATGGTGTTTCCCCCACCCCGAAAAAATGTCAAAATGCACAAAATGCAAAATTTAGGCAAATTTGGTGTATATATGGAGGGGGAAGGGAGAAAACCCCCAAAAATTATTTTAATAAATTGTCACTTCACCCAAAAAATGTCTTCGCACTTGGGCACAAAACGACACCTACGCACAACATTCACGGACGAAAAGCTAGAACGTAGTGACAAATGAGCGCCAATTCTTGCAGCTGCTTGAAATTCTATATTTAGACAATGCTGGGTAACCCCTGTTGCCACTTGTGCTAAAAAAAAACAAAGGTTTCCTTCAGCGTGCTTCGAAATTCCATTATCACAACGCAGATTCAACAACCAGTCTTCCTCCCCCCCCCTGCTTGCGCCCTCATGGAAAACTTTCATTTTGACATCGGATACTGATAAACAAGCTTCCTTCGAATGCACTTAGCAGGAGGGAGTGAAAAGCATTGCTTTAGAACAACAAAGCCGGTCTTTCTTTGTCGGCAAAAAATTGACCTTGAAAAGAGACGCAAAAGAGAAGTCTCTTTTCCCGCCTTTCCCCCTCCATTTTCATGAAGACAAAAAAAATGCAAAAAACCATTTCTGTTAAATACATGTGTTAGGAACAATATAAAAAAATAAAATCGAAATTCTAACCAAAATTAGAAAAGTTATAACGTAAAAACTACGACCTTGACACAGCATCTCGATCGAGACGCTTGGTCCCCTGAGGGTTACTTTTGGGTATCTCGTTCGAGATACTTGGGCAGCAAAAGGTTAATTCATAACTAAATTGACTGTGGGTTTCCATAAATTAATGACTGCTTTGTTTTCCATTACACAAGATGCTGTGTTTGAGAGATTTCATGCCAAAGTGATAAAGAGCCATAAGTCTAGACAGAGAGAACCAATCAATGACAAGGTTTCACATCATAGCAGCACAACAGGCCATACACAAGCATGTACCAGACTGGTGATGTGATAGAAAGTACATCTTATCAACACAAACAGGAATATTATTCTTAGTTGCGAGTCACATATTTTCAAGTCTTAACACATTAACCCTTCGTGGATTGTGTGAAAAAAGTTAAGTCGATGGTTGAGCATGGTCTGAGAGACTGGGATTTAAAAATATGCCAAGTTAATGGTCTGAAATGGCAAATCTTCAATTATTATGATTAGATCTTTTCTTTCAACAATTGAAAGTCTATAAAACTATAAAAATTGAAATTCTATAAAATTATAAAAAGGTACTCTTCGTTAACCGGGCATGGACCGGCATATCAGATTTTCAGTAAAAACTAGGTACGTCTATAGTCAAGCATGGACTCAACAAGGGGCTTCAACGAACGCTACCTAGTGGCTCGAAAATTTTACTTACACAGAAAACAAAATCGTGGAGTAAAAGAGGAAGTTAGAGACTCAGCTAGACAGAGGGAGGGTGTTGACAAAACAATTATTGATAAATAACAGCATTAAAATCACACACCCAGAACGAGAGACTGTGAGCGACAAACGCAGGGTTAAACATGCCTTTTTAGGGTAACGTATATCCAAACCCCATTAAAAATCTTAAGTAATTCCTCACCGCCATTCCAGACCAGCAGTGAGTAATTTACTCTTATATTGTTGTGACCACTTCAGTTGCAAAATTTAAATAAATGCAGTTATGTGTAACATAAGTACTCACCTAACAAATCCAGAAGATCTTGATTGTTACTAGTGACTGGCTTACTTTGATTTATTGATTGACTTATGGGACTTTCGCTCACATCGGATCCTCCTAGGAGAACAAGTAGTGCATTCTGTGGGAAGAAGGAAAGAAGATATGAACAAGGAATTCCAGTCATGTACTTACCACACAATAGTGCAGCGGAACCGATACGGATACCACTGCCAATATTCTTAGTGTTACTGATACCTGAAAACTGTAACAATTCAAAGAAGTTCAGAATATGAATTTTCATTTGGAACTAAATCATTATTCGGTGTGCGTTTATTTCAATATACAAGGTGCATTCAATAAATAACCAGAAAAGTAGTATAAAAAAATCTAAAATACGACCGTGATTGTTATATGTTCGTTTGTTATTTTGTGAAGGCATCTGTAAGCTATTCATAGCTGGAGCTGGCACGCCTTCCTTGAGCACCGGACACTAGGAAACAGTTTCACAAACTGGCGACACCCTTACAGGAGTGCTCCAAGCTTAAGCAGCTAAGTGTCGTGAGATTTTTGTTGAGTGAAGGTGTGAAACCGATAGAAATTCATCCCCACATGACAATTCAGTACTGTGACAACTGTATGAGTTGATCACAGGTGTTCGAGTGGGCTGAGAAATTCAAGCAGTGTTGAAGATTCTCCACGTCCAGGTCGCTCTGCACTGCGTGCCGAACAGAATACCGGAAAGGTCACGTTAACTTTGTTTTGGGACCATTGAACATTACATGCCCAGAGGTTATGATGTAAACAGTGCCACCTTTTGCGCGAAAAACTGAAACCAGCCATTCTGCAGACGATGGGGGTCTGGTGTCCACTGGTGTGCTTTTGCTCCATGACAATGCGAGACCACACACTGCCAATGTCACATTGTCTACCATTGAGGACCTAAAGTTTGAGTGCTTACCCCACCCTCCATATTCGCCTGATCTCACACCTTTCAATTTCCATACCTCTGGCCCACTGAAAGATGCACTAAGTGGACAGAGGTTCCAGAATGACGAAGAAGTCCGGTCGGCAGTGCATGAGTGGTTACGCATGCATCCAAAAGAATTTTTTCCTGTGGAATCAGTGGTCTTATCAAGCACTGGAGTAGGTGCATTGAACTAGGGTGCACTATGTTGAAACATAGCACTGTAGTCTTTTGGTGCTTGTAACATATTTCCGTTTACAGCATATTTCCAGTTATATATTGAATGAGCCTTGTAATTGGAATGGACAATGCTACTGAAAAAACAAATCCCCATTGTAGAAGACAGTATGATGTTCCACATACTTCAAGTGAAAATGGTTTATCAAGTCTATTATAAGCTACATAAGATCGTTTAAAAAATATGATGAGTAAGCATTTACAGAACACCATGTATTCCTTATGGAGATGCAAATTCAAGTTATGGCTCATCAAGTGGAAATTTTGACTATTTACATCACAAACTAAATCATCAACTTGTCCTCTTTCCATTCAAGGGTCTTTCTACAACATTGGCCAAGAGAGCAAGTAAAATAACACTCCCATGAGCGCAATTTCAAGTTTCTAACCCTCGTACAACCATCTAGTGTACACACTTCTTCTCCAGCTTGCGCACAGAAAGCTTGCTGAGCGAGGGGCACTTTAGGGTCTTTCTAGAAATACTGGACACTAAAACTGTTTCTCGTGGCCTTAAAATATTCACAACTGCACATGAGATAATCACAAAATTTATTTCCTCACAAAATGGTGTTAAAAATAATGAAACCGAATATTTACATTCATCGAAAGTGTAGTGTGACATTTTTGCAGACAGCAAGATGCTTGGAGAATGGAACAGTATCGACCGGTGTCTGTTAATTAAATTTATACATTGGTATCTGTATAGGCTAAGCCCTATTATATACAGCGTGTGCTTGGAGGTTGCAAATATTAAAAATGTTTGTAGACATGGATTTCGTTAGGGAAGACATAACACATATACAGCAGTCAACAGGAAGAACTATTGAACAAAAATGGGTTGAGAAAAGTATACAGGGTGATTGGTAATTCGACCTATTCCTGGAAAGGGGTAATACTAAAGCACATTTGCAACAAATCTGATCCTATGCACCGGGGGTCGGAAATCAATGGGTTTCGAATTATTGCAGTTTGTAGTCTTTCGTGACAATTCCGACTTGCGACCAAAAAACTACTAATTGTGAAAAAACTACTACATCCTGGGCACTTAATTGACACGTTGCTAACAGCTGACGAACGAGTGACTACTGGGAAAAAAATTCATGCCCAAAATTCCCATACCCATAGAAAGAAACAGTCACTGGAGTACACATCAAGAAGAAATTTGGAAATTATTGTTTAAATCGAAGAGGATTACTAAAAAAAAAAATGGTAACACAACGTAAAAATTACGGAAAAAACTTGAATAAAAAGCACAGAGCTAGTAGCGGATTTTAGTTTCTTTTCATTTCCGTGAGTCTTCGGGAATCTGCAGGAATATTTGGGGATACAACCCAGGTGCACTCTCTCCCTTCGGACGTCTCGTTGTTAAGTAAACGCTCACAACAGCTTGTAATGACCTGGACATTACATTGTAATTCTTTCTTATTTAGTTAAAATATTGTAAATACGGAGAAACTAGTACTCACTTTTATCCGCGAAGCTGTTTTTTCTTCTTTTTCGATTAATTTCAGTGGCCACTGCCACCATCCTCGTTGGAACTTGCTGTGCAGTTTCTCCGTATTTATATACTACCGCGTCTCTCTTTTCCCAATCATGAAAAAATATTGTATTTGTGCATTTTCAATTTGGCAAAGACTTATGATGTCACAGACAACTAGTGTCAGACAGAAAATAAACTAACCTTGATGTGCCAGGACCTGGCAACATTTAAGAAACTGATAGATTTATCAACAAGCTAGAAATACCATAGCAACTAGGAAAGATAGTGGAAAAGATGTCTTGAAAATTTGCAATATGTGATTTAAAGTTTAATAAATTGATGTTTAGTGCGTGTTTCCAAGAATAAACCTGGTATAAAGGTGAAACAGTAAGTTTTGTTTTCCACGCCTTGTAATTGATAAGAGTCTTGTGACGACATGCGGAGTGAAGGGTAAATTCCTGAACTTAGTGAAAGGTACGTAACAAGCTTCCGTGTCAAATGGCTGCTTTCGAAAATGCAGAATACGGGGATATCGTGTGTTGTTACGGGTTTTGTGATGGTGACGCTGCTGCAGCACGAAGAGACTACCACAGGCATTTCCCTAACCGTCATTTACCTGACGTGAGCGTGTTTGGTACGACATATCGGCATATTCGAGAAATGAGATTGGTTCAACGATGCCAAGGTGATGCTGGCAGAGCCCGAGTTCATGATCCTGTCAAAGAGGAGGAAATCGTGCAGTGTTTTCGAGCAGGCGGCACTGCTTCAACAATAACTGTGCCGAGGCGACTTGGCTTGACTCGATGGAAAGTCTGGTTCACTGTGCATACAGCACAACTGTATCCATACCATTACATGACATTGAAAGCTATTGAGGAGGGAGATCCTGTCAGAAGGATGGATTTTTGTCGATTTTTACTACATACCGACTGAAGACCCCCATCATCTGACAAGAATTCTGTGGACGGACGAATCCAAATTTGACCGCGATGGTATTACGAATTTTCATAATGTGCAATTTTGGGCCCCTAAGGGTCATAACCCAAGAAAATCTAAAGAAAAGGCTCGCGAGAGAAAATTCTCACTAAAAGTGTGGATGGGAATCATCCACAATCATGTGATCGGGCCATTCTATCTGCCACAAAACCTCAACGGCATTACCTACAAAAACTTCCTAAGGGAAGGATTGATGACGCTGCTGGAGGATGTGCCGCTCGCCACATGAAGGGGTATGATTTACCAACATGATGGCTGCTCAGCCCACTATTTCCGGGTGTGCGACAGTGGCTGGATGACAATTATCCCATACGATGGATTGGTCGAGGTGGCCCGACACCCTGGCCGGCGAGGAGTCTGGATTTCACGCCATGCAACTTTTACATTTGGTTAGTCTACAGTACACCAGTGAATTCCCAAGAAGAGTCGAGAGAGAGAATTGTGGCAGCCGCCCAATACATAAGAGACAGAGTGTCAACGCGAGTGACTGTGTCTGAAGTATGCCGCAGGCTGCCTGCTTGGATACGTAACCGGGGGAGGCAATTTGAACAGGATTTGTAGTTTTTGTAACAGTTTTTTCTGACAACCTGGAATCATGAGAATGGTAAATAACATTATTACTTCACTCATTTTCGTTCCTGTATTTCTCACAACCGACAACTTCTTTTCACTTTACAAAGAGGTCTCAGAACGTGCCTTCTCCGCTTTTTATTCCAATTTTTTCCCCAAGCCGTGTGCCAGTTGACAACATTTGCATCTTTTTGGAGAGCGTATGAAACGAGCAAGTTTTTTCCATAATTTTTACGCTAAGTGTGTTACCATTTTTTTGAGTAATCCTCTTCGATTTAAACAATAATTTCCAAATTTCTTCATGACGTGTGCTCCAATGAGTGTTTCTTTCTGTGGGTATGGGAATTTTGGGCATTAATTTTTTTCCCAGTAGTCACTCATACATCAGCTGTTAGCAAAGTGTCAATTAAGTGCCCAGGGTGTAGTAGTTTTTTCACAATTAGTAGATTTTTGGTCGCGAGTTGGAATATGTCCCGAAAATCTACAAACTGCAGTAACTCGAAACCCATTGATTTCCGATCCAAGGTGCAATGGGGCAAATTTGTTGCATATGTGCTCTAGCATTACCCCTTTCCAGGAATAGGTCGAATTACCAATCACACTGTATATTTAAGGGATGCCTAAGTGAATGTTGTTACATCGAAAAACAAATTAGGAAACATAATAATCATTAGATAGAACATGGCTGAGCACAGTGTGGTGTTCACCACATCACCTCCACCAATGTTACCTATTCAAATCCTTACATGTCCCAATAGCATGGTGAAATGCATAGGGCAGAGTTTTATCTCTTATGCTTTCACCATGAGCATTAATGTTCATGTAGTTTTAAAAAATATATACAACTGGCTACTTAAACATGTCAACTTACAGAATCACTTTCATCCACTGAATTAACAATCTTAGTATTGTCTAGTGCAGGACTGTCTTCGATATCGTTGACCAGGTCCAATTCATTCAGTTCTCCATTCTCGATGGAATCTCCTCCGCTGCTGCGGGGCTCCATTGATGGCATTCGCTCCAACAAAGCCGATCGGAGATGGTCGTACTTCCTGAACAGCTGAGAGAACTCCACTCCTCTCTGCTGCAGCTCAATGTGCAAGTGACTGCCAAATGTATCAATGATCTGCCTGATCTTACTGAAAGATCAAATATACAAATTATTTAAATTCACACTGTTAAAATTTACTTCTTACACAAATTGTATAACCTTGCAGATGGACTGATGTGTAGTCAGTCGTTCAGACAATGATAAAGTCCCTGGTGTAAAATTTACAGACATTGCTAACCAATACTGTACCAATCTGATATAAAGTTGCAAGTTTGACCTTTGATTTCAAGTGCACTTTAGGTTAATTGGGACTGGACCTACAGTTGCAAGAGGAATTGAAAAATAATTGTCCCATATATTTTTTTCCAGAATCATCTGTAAATATGACCCCTGTTAAGCCCAAACTTAGCATTCTTGTTAATATTTATAGAAGAAGAAAAATTGTATGATAAATACTCAGTGGATCTCTGACTATACATTTTCTCCTTTATACATGTACCACAATATCAAAATGCTATAAAATTTTCCATGATTTATTCATTTTTCTGAATTTTAAATATTGTAGCCACAATCTCCTGAAGAAAAAAAATGTATAATAAAGGATCTATTGTTAGAGGCATGCATATTTTGTTTTGACAAAAACACAAAATTTGAAATAACATGCTGTAATGTTCATTTTTCATGTTTCTGAAAGGTGTGGGGCAGGGGCAATTAACTCCTTGTAGGAAGTGAGGAACTTCCTACAGTTCACTTATACTTGCTTCCAGTTTTCTACTTTTTAGGAATTTAATAGTAATGCACGTTATAGAATTATGTTACTCACTCCAGCTGCAGTCCAAAGACGATGGACACATAGGCTTTGCTGCCTTGCCTGAGGAACCTCGCAGGGAGCACTACAAACAGATGGGTGAGAAGTAGAAAAGGGGCAGGCAGGGGGATAGTTGCCGTTTTAAAGCATCCAGCGAGGAAGCATCGAGCGTTTCCTCAACCAGTGATGCAAACCCCAGTAAAATGGCACTAAACCTAGCACAGTTTGATCTTCGTTGTCACCTAGCACCTTGCTTTTGGCATAATAGTAAAATATAGCATAATCTGCAAACGTGAGTCTCTGGGACAGGGAAATGTAATTCAAAGGAATATGTTTTCAGGAAATAAAAAGTAAAATTAGGTCCAAATCTTATTTTTACTTCACCAACAGAAATGTTTCAAGGGAGTATGCCAACACAGCAACAAGCTTTTTATAACTATGCCACAACACATCTTCTATCCTGCCAGATTTTGTTCGTGAGGAAATATTATGGCAGGAAATCTGTAGAAGGTTGGCTGTTTTGTCACGAAATAATGCAAAATGAAGTGCAAAATGTGAAATAAAACTCTTTAACATGAAATTTTAGTTTATTTACCAATGCAACACTTTCTGAAGTTTGAGTTATCCTGTGAGTTATGCAACTCATGGAAAATTGATTAATTCTGCTGTAAATATTTGAGAAGCAAAAATTGACCCCCTTTATACAGGAATAAACTTAATACTCTGGTAAGTACATAAATGTGCTATTAGAAGGGATATGTTTATTTTGTGTAATAAGTGCAGTTTATAAATCAAATTTATGATTACAATCACAATTTTAAAACCAAATTGTCATTTTACATACTGCTTTTGAGCCCAGTATTGCCTCTGTTTATTTATCATTAAAAAAACAAGTTAGGCAGCATTCAGACCAAGGTAACAAGCAACACATGACATGGACAATGTAAAAAAGTATTTTCCACACATGAGTGACCAACATATTGAGGAAACATGGTGCAGTTTGTGTCACTTTTGTGTGAAAAGTTAAATGCATTTATAACAGTTTGTTTAAAATTAACACGTGTTGCTTGTTGCCTGTTGTTTGTCATTTCAATCTGAAAGCTGCCTTAAAAGTAAAGACTTACTCAGTTCCTGAATGGAAGCGAGTGCTGAGCTTAGTCAAGGAGAGCAGTGCATATTGTTTTGTGATAATACTATTCTGGGGAGACCAGAGGAGCCTCTGGTAGACATCAATCACATCCTCTTCCGAGACCTGCAAAAGAAGAAAAAAAGAGCTAGGTGACACCACCATCTACACTCGTGTATACATTGGTGATTTGGTAATAATTAATTTCACTTTTATTTTTCAACATAATGCCCGTTAAATTCAACACACTTTTCCCGACAATGTTCTAATGGAATTAAACCAATTTATACAAGAACATTTTGTCCTCCAAGCCATTTCCTGATATTTGGAAATAGATGGTAGTCACATTGGTCTTGACAAGTAGGCTTGTTAAGAGTTTGGTATTTAAGTCCACTTTATGCACAGATAGGCTAATTAGGACTTATGATTTCATGATGGATGCAGTAAACGCAAAGATTACTTACGTGAAATTTAGAAATTTTGCACTTCCGCATTGCACAATTTATGGTTAAATCCTATTAATTTCGAAGATCCACTGTCTTCATTCACAAAAGGGTACGGACTAGACGTACAGTTTAAAGTGGGATCCAAACCAATGTGTAATGTGCCTTCACCAGGAATTGAACACCTAAGACCCCTTGATTACAAGGTGATGCTGTTACCACTATGCCCTTGGGAAGGCATGCTTCTACAATTCCAACTTTAGTTCATGTAAACTGTTAATGTGTGGGTACGTGATTTACTCTAGTGAAAGAACTTTCTTATTGGCTAAATGCAGTTGGTCTTACTTAATTTTGTCACTCAAACTGTGCAACAAATCAAGTCTACTTGCCAGTAATTGTTTTTTCTTTTCCCAGGTAGTCAATAAAAATTATACCCCATGCATACCACAATACCCTGGCCATGATCTTTCCTGAAGATATGTGTGGATTGTGCTCTCTCAAGAGGAAGAGAGAAGGACTCTGAAACAATGGGATATGTAAAGGTAAAGTTTAAGTTTCCCTCCCGTGCATATAGCACCGTGCCATGAAGGCACATTTAGGAGATGTGGGGGTAGGAGCCACACATTTTTGATCTTGGCCATTTTGGATGTGATGTGATCAACACCATGCTCCAGCCACATTTACCTACAGGGTTGCCCCGCCAGGTACTCATTGATTTGAAGCTGAGTGCATCCCGGAGCTGCTTTATGCAGGTGCCAGGTCGGAAAAATTCTGACCGTTAAAAGCTTACACAGTTCAAAATGAATCAACCACCACTGACAATGCCAGCAGATGTCTTGCGAACAAGACCTTCCATTTGCAACTTACCACGACAGAGTTTTCATCAGAATTGCCACTTAGCAGAAGATCGCCATACTCCCCAATGCACCATGTTGCAATCTGCGTCAAGGGCTGCCTGTCTGCTGTGTCTCGCTCCAAGGCACACCACAGTTGTTCCACGATGTAGGCTTGCTGTGCTGTCGATTCAGACACCAACTGAATAGTACAGGACACAACATCGTCTCTCACATAATTGCCAGCCTGGAGAGAGAAAAACAATACAAAAGATGTGAACTCGATCTTTAATCTCACAAATAGTAATTTATATGCATAGTAACAGAATTTGAGTACAACGGTAATTGACTAAAGCAGGAGTTCTTACTGTATGGTCTGCGAACCTTCAAACCTCACTTTCCTAACCCTCGAGGTTAATCATGATGATGAATGATAACATGAAATTGATGAACTACTTTCTGATGACCGCTAATGTTTACTTATTGAAACCACGACTACACCATAAATTTTAAATCTAGTTTGTTTTGCAAATCAACTCCACACTTATTTTTTCTCATGTCTTCAGTGCTGCTTTGTGAACCTGAGTACAGGCTAACAACACTTTACACTACAAATTTTCATTAATGTAATTTTCGCAATAACAGACAAAATTTATCTACTAAATATATATGTTACATTACATTAATTAGCTACAACCTAAAAACATATTTACAAGTATCTGAACTGACTTTAAATTTTTGAACATTAGTTTATTACTTTTATAATTCAATCATTCTTAGTATTAAAAATCTTCAATATCTGCAATCAAAAATATTTAATTCTGCATTGTATAATCTGGAAAAATTGCTCAATATAGCAGTCATTCACAATGCAGAACTGAAAACATATAGTCACAGGCCAATGGTATGTTAGTTTACTGATGGCTACTCACTTCTTAGGGATGGCCCAATGTGAAATTTTGGCCGATACAGATATAACATTTAATGAAACTGATAATCGATATTCTACTGATCCGATATAAAAATCCAAATTGAACTTGAAGAGCCTCAATGGTTCATTGACCTCCTTAATAAATGTTTGTTTCTAAGTGACTGCAGTGCAAAAGAAGTTGCATATTTTTTTTAAAAGTAAAGCTTGGAGATTTGCCATTAAAATTATAACAAAAAAGGAGAATTTTGCACTAAATAATAAGATATTTATCGATATATCGGATCGATAAAATTATGACTATATCGGCCAATACAGATAGAGTACCAATTAATGTGTCCCATACCTAAATTTCACATTGTAACTCTGTAAAAATCAGTCAATATACGAGTCATTCACAATGCAGAACAGAAAACATATATTTACGGGCCAATGATATATGTTACTTTACTGCTGGGTCACTAACTGCATATAAAGATACTTTTGATTTTGATTTGGTTTATTTTACTTCCCTTTTCTGCTATTTTTGACTAATCGGGAAGATGAGGATGAGTGATGATGCAATGATATTGATGTTGTTGTTGTTGAGTTGGTGTTTTAAGTCCACTTTATGCACAGTAAGGCTAATCGGGACTGGACCTACAGTTTAAAGTGGGATCTGAACCACTTGTGCCTCCACCAGATATCGAACCCGGGACCCCTTGATTACAAGTCGACGACGACATCACTGCGCCATCGGGGAGGCCACAATGATATTGATGAAAGGACAATCACAAGCATGGGCCAGATTCGAACATGGGACCCCTGGCATCGTAGCATGCTGTGCTAACCACTTCACACACACATATATATACACTGTGGTGCCTGGTTCTAATACACTGAGCACGGCGGCTCATACGTTATTCAAACATGGTGGGCTGTTAAACAGGTTATGTAACAATTCTATTTTCCACATTTCAAGACTACTTACAGCTACAAGCACTTTAAGTAAGGTATCCAGGTGCCACCTCTTATTGGGTGAGTACCGCTCTGCAGCCAAGACAATGTTGGATGAACACTGGGCCTTGAATTCCGGGTCAGCCTTCTCCAGGAAGGACAGCAGCTCCTTCATCACTGTGCGGATGTTGTCACTGTTCACCAAAGCGAAGCTTAGCTCCATTGCTCGCCGACGGATGGAAACGTCAGGGTCCTGGAAAATGAAGAGTAAAACTCACACTGTGAAGACAGAATAAAACAGATCATTCTACCACTTTATTTGATAAACTCGTGTGTCCCCTCCCCTTTTGTACTCGTTTGTCCCCTCCCCTTTTGTACATGTAAATTGGTAGTTCGTAACACTTCATGTGTTATAGCTAGAACCACATATTTATGGTGAATAAAAGATCAAGATCTCAGTACAAAAAATTGACATATTTTGGGATCAAAAGCGGTATATAATTTGGCATTTCGGTTTTAAAATGGTGAATAAAAAACTATATTTAATTTAAAAACTATACTTATTACAAAAAATTAACATTTCACTTCTAATAACACATTTATACAGTTATCATAGTATGAAGTTTATTACTGCGTAAAGGAGTCCATTTTTGCTTCTCAAATATTTACAGCAGAATAAATAAATTTTCTGTAATTTGCATAACTCACAGGATGAGACCTCAGAAGGTGTCATGTATGTAAATAAACCCTATATTTCATGTTTAAGAGTTTATTTCGCATTTTGCAGTTCATTACGCATCATTTCATGACAAAACATGGTAGCAAAATGAACCTCTCACCTTTCAAACACATAGAAAATTAACACTACAATATGTTATTCCACATTCCTTGTTTTCGTCGAAACAAAAATATACAAGTCCCTAGTTATAGCACATTGGTCATTGAAGATGGCCGTTCTACTAGCCACATAAAACAAATACAAACAATAATTTATAATTTAAGATGACAGTCTTAACTGTCAGAATATAAGTTTCAATTCTTGTTTAAGTCCACTTTATGCACCAATAGGCTAACCATGAATGGACCTAGTTTAAAGGAGGATCCAAACTACTTTGTGCTTCCACTGGATTTTGAACCTCGGACACCTATATTACAATGTGACAACATTACCACTACACACTATTGCCCACAGAAGTTTTAACTTGACAATGCTGGTGTGAAGTCAATGAAATGTCTGAAATTGCAGATCCTTCCTCATGTTCCTGCTCTAACAGGTAAGATGAATGTGCTTTGTTCAGCATGTGGTGTTTAAATCTATTTGGGTGAACTAAATAAATATTCATGTCAGGTGAAAACTATTTCAAAATGGCTGAAGAGGACAAATAGCTGGAAAAATTAACTTGTTCCAGCAATATTAATTAGTAAAAGTTTTCTTTCAACTTTACAAGTTATTTGATACCTCTCTCATAGTTATGAATAAAGAGCACTTTAAAGTAATATAGATAGTACGTAAACATACCTTCAGGCATTCTAATATTGTGCTCCTGTGCCTCTGGACTGCAGTTGTATCTACAAAAACTGTTTTCAATAGTGTATTTAAGGCTACATAGCGGATATTTTTATCATTATTTAACAAGAATCTTCCAAGAATGTTAACTGCTAATACCTGAAAAATATCAAAGGACGAAACAGAGATTAGTATTATTATATTAGGCAGTGGAAGCATTACTACTACAAATTTTGCACAAGACACTGTTCACACTGAACATGTAACTAATTTATGGCTTCATATATTTTCTCAGCTTTCCAGTTAAGTTATTTCAAGATGTCATACTTATGAACTCATAGAATACCCATGCCCAGTATAGCAGTTTCGCTTTCTTATTTCTATTTCAGTTAAGAACACGGTTAATGACCCTTTTTATGGCCTAGCTATTGCCTACCGTAAAGCAGATAAAGGATAGCTAAAAACTACATATTTCCAGTAAGACAGTTTATCCAGTAAGACAGTTTATTTAAAGTAAGGTTAAGCATATTTTTCAACATCAATAAAAATTTCATTTCTCTGATGCATTAAATGATTTCAACAAGTTACATATGATTATACATAATTACTTAAAATAGGTTAATTTTTTTTAAAATAAGATGCCATTTGCTCATAAAAATTGGAACTACTTGCTTTAATGACAGCAAACAAAGAAAAATACTCTGCAGGGCTACACCAGGCAGGGATTCAAACCTGCAAACTTTGGTGGCAAGGCCATGAGTTGATCACTCCAATCCCCAAACTCAATGCAAATGAAGACACTGAAAAACTAACAAGTAACGTAAGGCAATCAGCAAGGTCCCACTCTTTTTATTTCCTCTCGGACGTCTAAAAAGACAATCTCGCCCTTGCCTCCTTGACATCTGAATTTAAGCAATCACCTCACCTGAGTCATGTAACGACATGTTAATGACAATTAAAAAAGACAATCACTCTCCTCTTTGTAAAATACAATTAACTGATTATCCGTGAGACATTCAATTAATAAGAAATCATTCATTACGGTCGAGTAAATACTGATTACGCTGAAGTTAGAAGACTTAAGTTCACTTTGAATTTAATATGCACGTTTTTCATGTCTGTGAAGAAAATTCACATGGAATTCCCAGTGCCAAAAATTTACAGTGGAACCTAGATTTTACGTTTTTCAAGGGAAAAAATTTATAGCTTTTGGGACCATGCACATTGAATGTAAAATCTGGGTTCCAATGCATTCATAATTCCTGAAATTGAAGAAATATGCGCTCAGTAGATACCCAGACACGCAGTCAATACGACTAAAACTTTGTGAAACAAGCCTCCGTAACATGACTCAAAAACTGATTTGGTCTAGGAATTAATTCATGCGCCTGGACAAGAGATGGTGTAACGAGCATATCGTCCCACAGTTCAGTGTATCCACACATGCGTTGAAAACTCCTGTCAGCGCGCATCGTTCGTAGTATAGGGCAGTTGATTGACGCGTCAACAACAGCATTTTGTAGTCAACTGAACATGGCGCAGTTCGTGCCAGATAAAGTGTTTTTGCGGGGTGTTCTGCTTCATTACTTTAACATGCAGAAAAGTGCTACCGAAAGTCATCGTATTTTGGTGGAAGTGTATGGTGACCATGCGCTAGCTGAGCGAACGTGTCAGAAGTGGTTTGCACGGTTTAGAAGTGGTGATTTCGGCCTGGAAGACCAAGAGCGACCTGGACAGCCAAAAAAATTTGAAGACTAAGAATTGAGAGCATTGCTCGATCAGGATTCATGTCAAACGCAGGAAGAACTTGCAGAAGCATTAGGCGTTGATCAAACAACAGTTTCCAAACGCCTCAAAGCCATGGGAATGATTCAAAAGATGTCACATTGGATTCCACATGAATTGAAAGACAGAGACGTTGAAAGACGAAAAACCATTTGCGAATTGCTGCTTCAAAGACAGAAAAGAAAGGGATTTTGCATCGCGATGAGAAGTGAATCCATTACGAGAACCCAAAATGAAAAAAGGCCTGGGTGAAGCCAGGTGAACCAGGTCCATCACAACCGAAACAAGATATTCACTGTGCAAAGGTTATGCTGTGCATATGGTGGGATATGAAAGGTGTGGTGTACTATGAGCTGCTGGTGAAACTATTAATGGAGAACGTTATCAACGACAATTAATGTGTTTGAAGCAAGCTCTGGCCAGGAAACGACCAGAATGGGAGAACAGACATAAACTTATTTGTCAACATGATAACACTCGCCCACATGTTGCAAAACCGGTCAAAACCTATTTAGAAAATGTCGGATGGGAAGTTTTACCCCACCCGCCGTATTCACCAGACGTTGCTCCTTCGGACTACTACTTGTTCGATTGCATAAATAACGATTTGATTGGACAGCGGTTCACTTCTTCAGAAGATATCGAAAAATGGGTCTCTGACTGGATCGCTTCAAAGGATGAGGACTTCTTTCGCCACGGAATCCGTAACTTGCCTGACAGATGGGCGAAAGCGGTGGCTCGCGATGGACAATATTTTTCTTAAGGTATTTATATATTTTGTGCTTGAACTACAGCTTCAATGTGTGCGTAACAACCGCACGAATTAATTCCTAGACCAAATACTAAGGCCCACCACATGCCGGATCTGACACAACGCGATGCGACGAGTCATTTTTGTTGGAAACCGACTCTGGGAACGTTTAACATGGGGCTCTTATGAGTCGCTGCACACCGGACGAAACATTTGACTTGAGTCACGTTGCAATGGATTGTGACAAAACAGTGAAGGTCCCGGGAATTTGTTCTCGCAGGAGCACGATGCAACAAAACGTTCTGCGGATGTGCGAATCCTTTCTTCTCAGTGCACCACCTGCATGTGACTCATCACTGTATCATTTGACAGCACATATTAAATGCAGGTTTCACGGTGCGGTCAAGGTTTAAAATAGAGCTACATCCAGAGAAGCTAATAGTGCTTGTGGAAGTGAGGCCTCCGCTGTACGATTATTCATCGACTGTGCACCATAATGACAAAATTGATGCGCTATGGAGTGAAGTGGCACAGGAGATGAATTACATTACAATTACATTACGTGGAAAAAATAGGCTTATTACAAATTATCTTATGTACAAAACATTTCATAAATTGTAGAAGAAAAACAATCTTCAGGAAAGTTTGATATTATTGCTCGAATAACTATGTGGTTGTAGTACGTGAATTAAACTTTTCCTTTTTTGGAGCCGGAATACAGTGGAACTCCATTCTGGCAAATCTCTGTTCCTGCTGCGACATGGCACATCCATTTTATTTATTTCATGCATCATACAAAAGTCCATTCTTTGTTACATTAATTCTTGTAAAGAATAGATGAAATGGATAAAAGAAGGTTCTTGTAATAAATTTGTCTCCTGTCGGTGGGTGGACCGGAAATGTAGAAAAAAAATAATATATTGCAGTGAGTGCTATTCGATTAAGATGCAAATGAGACCCCAATTTCCTGGAATGACAGATGTTGCGTTTATACATTTACTTTGGATGCAATAATAATAAAAATCAGTGTTTTTTTCAGGCAGTATGCAACAGCACGCTGTACAGTATATGTATGTATGCATGTATATCTGTGTGTGTGTGTACTTACATGTATGCATGATCATTTATATACCACAATATATAAAGCAGTTCTTGTAGGGTACAGGAAACTTTCTTTCCAGAAAAAAAAGCATTGATAACAACAACAAATATTTATTTTGTTTTGTCGGAAGCAAAGTGACTTGTCGTGTCATATCTCTTTGTGTCCCATCATGTTGCATTGCATCGTGACTCATCATATCTCATTGTGTAAGATCCGGTGTGCGACTGGCCTAAGTGGCAACATGTACATAAGTGGTGCTTTTCTGGTTTTCGTTCACACCTCCACGACTAGCAGACATTTACCTCATTTCTGATTGGCAGAAGAATCCCCGAGCTGTAACTCGCATGATAAGGATAACAGGTTGAAACAATTGTGGTTAAAAAAATACTTCCCCCATAGTGTCTTAATACCAGTAGTCATATGGGGAAGTGCATCTTTCTTTCACGACGGTACATTGATATGATGCTTTGGGTGCTATATTGGCAGGCATTTCATTTCGCTGGACAACCCCTGTACATAGTATTAGAAGAATTACACATGATAATCTGTAATTTTTAGACTAAAAATCATTACTACTTACTCTCAAACCACTTTCAGACTTTATATCCATTATAGATAGTACAGTCTCATACAAAATGGTGTTTCCTACATTTTTACTAGTTTCAGTATTTGTTGCTACTTGAGCTAGGATATCATTCATTGCTTCAGAAGCCTCTGTATCATTTTTGCCTAGTCTTCGTAGTAGGCGTAGTATTTTGACCTAAAAATAAAATAGCAATTAGTGAAATCATGAAAATAATTAATGTGTCCATGCTACTTGGAACACAAGAGGAAATACTGCACACATAACAAACATTGCATCAATATTCAATTAACAAGAATTCTTATAAATATCACATTAACATTTAGATAAATAACCATTAATTACAACCTGGTCTTGGCCTGTAGTTTTGTGTTCTCTCCGTGTACATGTTAAGTGGTTGTAGCACAAACCCAATTCTTTACTTTATCGGAAGTCCATCATTGGCCATAGAGTGTGTAAGCTATGGAATTTATAAAAAATAACTGGCCCATTTTTAAGTAGTTATTATTAACGTATTATGGCAAATAAGCTCACTAACGTGCATTAGATAGGCTAATGCTCTTGTTTATTTTCATAGTTTAATTATAATACTTAACTGCTATGGATGTTTCCCCAAGTGCATGTCGCTTTGCTACCAGAGACCAAGTTGTCAAGCAGACTTTCTTGCTCGGACACGAGGCCCGAGATTATATAGCGTGTGGCATCAGAATATGTGATCAGAGTGCTGTCAAGTTGTAGAGTTGTAGCTATGAAATGGGGTACTGATAAGCATGCCCCATCTACTATGTTGATCGAGAGAAGAATAACTTTCACCTATTGCCAAAGTCGACCAAGAATTCCCCTTACTTAGGTCAGCACTGGATAAAAGCTCTTTGTAAAGGAAAAGATTAGCGGATAAATTATCCGTGTCTTCAGAATAATCATTCCCGATATGCTGGGGTGGACAAGCTTATGCATATGGTGATGATTTCAGCTGTGCACCAAGATTGATGGTCAACATAGCAAGACGTTTGACAATTTAGAGCTGTCCTGACATTATTTCACTCTTTAATGTATCTTGTTTGGTTAAGAGTGTTTGCACTGATTTCTAATTTTCTTTCAAAATAATATCAATATCTGATCAAGAATTTAGGATCACCATTCCTCATTAGGTAAAAGCAGCTCTTTTACTCAGTTAAACTAGATAATGGCTTTTACAGAGCTTCAGCACTGCTAAACTGTTAGCTCCCTCACTGTAGGTTTATGTGATCTTAGGTGGGAACTCCAAAATTTCTGTGTTGGTCCAGCATCGGGAAAACAATTGGGGATCTACTTGAAGGCAACAGGGCTGCAGCGTAGCCAGTTAGTTAGCGCTCTCGCATTTGGTGCGAGAGGTCCTTGGTTCGATTCCTGGTGGGAGGTCCCAAAATTCCGGCATTAACCCAGCATTGTGAGGACACTTGGGGAGCTACTTGAAAATAAGAAGTAGCGGTCTCGTCTCAAAAGACAGAATAAAAACCAGCAATGGGACTCAATGTGCTTACCACAAATAATCCAATTACAAATCTGCTCTGGTAGGCCTTGGCATGGTTGTTGAGCATGGAGTTTATTCAGCTCTTCACACATGCACTACTTTTGGCGTATTCACAGTAAAATTTTGCGTAATGAACAGAGATAGTAAAATATAAAATAAATCAGATTGTGGTTCCTTACCTGCAAAAATGGATCACTAACACCTGACACGTCATGCTCAGGGGAGTAGCCAGCAAGAATTAAATTCTTCAGTATTCGCACTAGATTCGAAACAATCTGTAATAAAGCAATGAGAATTACTACACTACAGCTCGAAAACCTGATACAGGAAAATATAAAATCTAGGACCTTATACAGATTAATAAGTGCTGGTTTAAAAAGGCGCATCTTTGTATTTTGTAAAATTCCTGATGTTTCAATTGTTTTTTGTAGGTGTATTGGACCGAATTCTTTGCTCTTTGGGCTCAGGCTATGGGACGCATGCAGGTTTCAGTCTCTTGACATGAAATATGACAACTTTTCTCCTGAGACAGTGGCCACTCTAGGACTACGATACAATTAAAGTATAATTCCTGGTTTTCAAAGCAAACTTTCTACAAATTCAATGGTAAAAGCAGATATTTTCTCTATTTCAACCTTACGTATTACCCAGTGGCATGTACTGAGTCCAAGATCTGAGCTATCTCACAATGTCACGTGGTCGTAGGCTAGGAATAGAAATAAATTTACCAACTCCTAAGAAATCAGGTTGGGAACTCGTAAGAAATCAGGTTGCCAACTCATAAGAAATCAGGTTGCCAACTCGTAAGAAATCAGGTTGCCAACTCGTAAGAAATCAGGTTGCCAACTCGTAAGAAATCAGGTTGCCAACTCGTAAGAAATCAGGTTGCCAACTCATAAGAAATCAGATTAACAACTCATAGGAAATCAGGTTGCCAACTCCAGAATCAGCATCATCATCACACTGATATGAATAATATTATTTACAATTTCTGATCTATTTTTTTCCCATATTTTATTCTCTAGACTTCAGGCTTCGTAGATAGCCTATCTAGCCTAGAATATACGCTCCTGATATTACCGCTTCTTACCACCCACATACTTACGCACACACAAATATATTAACACTACAAAGGGTCTGCCTTTATGTGTACAATTTATCCAAAAATTTCTAATTCAATTCAATGGTGTGTATATATATTTAATTTAAAGCGCGGAGTTTACATTTGCCACTTCACATATTCAGGCTAGAAATACACCTACAAAGACAAATCACGGGATATAGTAATCTACGAAAAATTGTTAATTGTAAAATTTATCTAATCAACTTCAAGATATCTTGCAATAATCTTCGGCCTGTAGATAGATTGTTCTGCAAGGACCACTAACAAAGTAAACAGGTTGAGAAAATTCTGTTCCATTTTTATTTTCTATGAAGCTTTCTTTTCCTGAAATGTGAAAAAACCTGCCTCGTGACATAAATAAATATGTATAAGTTCAATAATATTTGGATTAATAAAAGGTGCAATTTTTCACGTCTACGGAGAAAATTCAAGCATAATTCCCGGAGCCAAGGAATTCCTGGTAAGTAGCCACCCTGTTTTGGCCAGCGTGGGGGATCAGTGGGCTATTTCGTTACTTTTTATGTATATAAACATCAAATATATATGCCATGATTTCGTAAATATCTGTTATCCAAAAATGCAATTTTCTTTAACCCATTATAGTCACCTGGTCACACACATTAAACAAGATGGTGCAGGAACCATTGATGTTCCTCAAGCAATTTTAGCAATTGGACATCAGATCACTAGAATATTAGTACAGTCAACTCTCGATTCAACGACCTTTCACAGTTCCCGGAAAAAGGGTCGTTATTTCGAAGGGGTCGTTATTGGAATTTGCACCAATTTTCAGCTTAAAGGGAGCTCAAACGGACACAAAGATGCCTAGGAGATGGTAACACCATTTATCCTGGTAGTTATTCAACCTGTTATGCACAGGATGCATGTTGTGAGAAGGAAAATAGAACATGAAAAAGTTTTCACAAAAGATAATTTAAAATAATGTTACTTTGTTGGCTCAGTCGGTAACGCGTCTGACTACCATGCTAAAGGTCCCGGGTTCGATTCCCGGCCGGTTCAAATCCGGGAACTTTTCTAACGGTGGAAGCGGCCCCGGCGCCTACCCAGCGTCGAATAACATGGGTACCTGGGGGAAACCCTGGGGGGTAAAGGCGGCCAGGGGCGTGATGCTGATCACATCACCCCCACTCACGACCGGATCAAGAAAGTGTGGGGCGTTACCCCCACACCCCCTATACGCCTTCATGGCGTGGTGCTATGCACAGGGGAACACTTTACCTTTTTTTTTTTTTTTACCTTTTGTTACTTTGTTTCAATTGTGCACAGTCGTTGCTTTTCCAGGAAATTCTTACAATTCTAGTTAATGAGAAACCCGTTTCCACTGAGACCTATGGAAAGGAAAACAATCTCTCGCTTATTGCAAGCGAAACTCGAAGAATCTTGACACCAGTCAGACTGGTGCCAGCAAAAGTCTTGAGATAATCGGGCAGAATGAATGTTGGATTTTATACGGGTTTACTGGAGCATTGTCTGTTACAAGATTAACTGGTAAGATTAGATCTCTCGGGAGAAACAACACAACCTCTCTAGGTACCAGACAAAAAAATAAAGGCAGGCCTGTAATTTTCATTCTGGTTCGGCTGTGTAAAATACATCGTAAAAAAAAGTCACTTTTCTTTGCTTCAACCAACTTCATTCACCCTCCTTCCCCATTCAAGGGAGCAGTCCAAACTCCTTCCTTGACTTGCATTGTAATCCAGCGTGAAAAAGGAAATGCGCAACTTGCGATCTATTTTCACCCAAAGCATATTGTAGGACAGGTCATTAAACAAGGTGGCAGTTGATAATCATTCGGGTTTGGAATTGAATTTCACTTTTAAACTGTATATTTAGTCCCGATTAGCCCATCAGCATAAAATGAACTGAAAACAAGCTTTATGAAACTGCGCATTTTCACATATCAAAATGGTAGATCGTTATTTACTCTCACAAAACAATAACTTTTTTCTTCGCCCTGGATGAGTCATCGCTGTTATCTGCAAGCAAGAGCTTAGCAGACGCTAGACAAAACACTGGTGTCGTAAAAACAAAGAGACCGGCTGGAAGTTCGAGCAACAGGT
The DNA here is from genome assembly GCF_977018435.1 of Lepisma saccharinum. NCBI lineage: Eukaryota > Metazoa > Arthropoda > Insecta > Zygentoma > Lepismatidae > Lepisma > Lepisma saccharinum. Next base: position 32,880,848 of record NC_139250.1, read on the forward strand.
GGCGGAAGAGAAAAGTCCCAGCATTTTAAAGATAACGCAACTGTCGAAGACGGAACTTTTAACAGCAGTGTAAAGAAGAAAGAAATGACCCTTGCTTTACCACGCAACAGACAATAATACGGGCAATATTTCCTATGCAGACAACAGCATTAAAAAAAAATATATAATAAATAAATTTTAAAAAACAACTGAATTCTGCAATTATCAACATTGCCGTGCACACCAGTGGCGGAGAATGAGCTGGGGAAAGGGGGGTCCCTTTTTGTTTTACTTGTTCTATGGTTTTTGTTCGTTTTCAAGAATATATTCAGAACTGGTTGCCCCATTTTAGACGTCAATGGAAAGGAAGAGGGATGGGTCCTTTTCCACCCTCGCCTGTAATTAGCCCGCATCAGCAAGAAAATCGTGGCTGAAACAATCTGCATCGCACCCCCTCCCCCCCACTACGTTTCCTGACAGGAAAAGAGGGAGAAGTCAGTAAGCCAACGGAACACTTTTTTAGCAGATATTACGACATCGACACAATTAGGAAAACATATGAAGTGGGAAACGGGAGTTATGATGCACGTAAGATCGAAGTAAACTTTTGTGGAAACCTGGATGACAACGCATTAAGTGGGTTGACGATCTTTAGTTCACCTATGTGGTTTTGATTATCTCTAACAGTTTCGCTTTTTTATGAAGTGTTGCAGGGAACAAAGAACACATTTTGAATGAAAGCGGTTACCGGAAGTTGTCGGCTACAAGGCCGAGAGTTGCTCACTCACGGGAACCTGCTGAACTGGACAGATGGGCCAGACTTCCAGGCGCCACACATCTGTATTTTCGAACATTTCTGCGATCTTATCTCTCAAGGTGGTGTATTTATCGATGAAAGAGCTTGACCTGCCATACACATTGGCAAAGACTGCAAGTCCAGCAGTCATTTCGGGCTGCTCCCACCCTCCCCCGCGAGTTTTCAGCAGCTCTTAGGACAAGGAAACAAGTCAAGTCGATTTAAAATAACATCCAAGCACATTCGATCTTCTCTTCTCGTGTATCCAAGAGAAAGCGTGGCAAAACAAGCCTGGCGCCTTGGGTAGCGGCCGTCGGGTGCAGGGTAACATTGGTGCGCTTGAGGGAGGGGAGGGCAGAGGTCAAGTGCTATTGGATATCACTCAAGCATGGTGTGGTGGTGTCTATTTTTAGTTCAGACCCAATTGTGAGCGGTAGAGCGCTCGTGAAGGAAATGAGTGGGGGAAAAAACAACGCATTTTTCGGCCGATTTCCTTCAATTTTTCAACTTTTTTTTCTTCAAATTTTTCTATCTTTTTCTAAATTTTTCACGGTTCCCGGGAAAAGGGTCGTTACTTCGAGAGGGTCGTTATACCCGGGGTCGTAGAATCGAGAGTTGACTGTATCAGGAAATTTTATATTGGTACTTTATTAGTATTGTGTCGAGTGTGCTCTGTGGTGGAGTGTGCTACAATGGCAGGAGTCCCACATTCGAATCCCTGCATGGGATTGGTGGTCTCTGTAAGTGTGCCTTCATCAATTTCATTGTATCATCAGTCATCCTTATCTTCATGATTAGCCAAAAGTGGTAGAAAAGCAAAGTAAAATAAACTAAATCAATCACTCAATTTATTAGTATTCAAAAAAGATTCATATTGGTCAGTCCATAAAACTATATGTTTTTGAGGTAATGTAGTCTGTTACCCATAACTTCATTACGAACAGTAAGAATACGTATGATGTGAAACGTTAGCTGCTCAAGTTTACTTGGGATAGCATAAAAAGTGTGCTTGGGATCGACACAACTCAGGGTAATTGGGGAAGACATTAATGAAGTGTTTGCCATATTATGTTGGATAGGGAGAATATTTGTATTGCTATATAAACATTTTATATCAGTCAATTGATACTACTTACTGAAAAAACAAAAAAAAGGAAACTCACCTTCTTGAAATGCTGCAACATGTCAGGACTATGTTCACACATTTCTGTTATTAAAGTTACACCAGTTATCAATACACCTACAACAGAAAAAAAATATGAGTTACATAATTAAACAATACCTAGTCTGGCCATAAATACTGTTACAAAGTTCCAGAGGCTGCAACACTGTCCGTTGTGAGGCGAATGAACGAACCTGGTGGTGGAATGTGCAATGCGCAATGACTCATTGTGAGTGCTGCTGTAGAAAGGTGGACACGTAACCCATACAGGCAGAATGGAATGGGTAGCAGTGATAGCGCTACGCAGAGTTGGAAAACCAGCGAGTGAAATTTAAAAAACTGAAAATTAGTCGCATGTTTGTGTATCGCACAATCCAGTGGTTCCTTGATACCAGAAGCTGTGAAAAGAGTGGCGGCAAGTGTGAGGAGAAATCCCGTATGGAAACAGGCAGTGATAGCCCGTGATATGAACTTCTCCATGCGAACGATGCCCAGGATACTCAGGGATGATCTTGGTCTTAGCTTACCGACGGTCAACGGGACACTTTCTGACGTTGCATCTGAAGGCGCAAAGGAAGAATAAATGTGCACGCCTGCTTCAGTGGTACGTGAACAATGAGCACAGATAGATTCTCTTCACCGATGAGAAACTGTTCACCATCGAAGAGAGTTTCCATCAGCAAAATGATAATGTGCATATATTATCAGTACTTTATAAAATATTTAAAAGTACTTACGTTGGTGAGTATGTGGTTTCCGTAAAACTACGTTTCGGGATATAACTAATCCCTTCATCAGGTGGACATACTATGCCAATATGCGTCAGACTACTATTACGTTAAAATCCTGATGGATGTATCCATAAAAACACTAAAACAATTATACTCGGAACATGTTAAAAACCACTTTTTCAGGAGTGGCTCGGTAGACGCTGTACAGTACACTGAAGAAGCCTCTCATGGAATGTCAGAAGTTGTACGGTGCATTTCCCCTCTTACTTCCCTTGGGTTACGTCATATCTAACTCGAAATCTATTATTTCGTGAGACACGTTAACCACAGCCGAGGTGACCTGGAAGCCAATTTTTTAACACAACAATGGGAAAAAATCGACTTCCAGGTCACCTCGGCCGTGGTTAACGCAACGCGCCTTGCGAAATAATAGATTTCGAGTTAGATATGACATAACCCAAAATAACTTAAGGGGAGGGAAAAGAAGTAAGAGGAGGAAATGCACCGTACAACTTCTGACATTCCATGAGAGGCCTCTTCAGTCTACTGTACAGCATCTACCGAGCCACTCCTGAAAGTGTTTTTATGGATACATCCATCAGGATTTTAATGTAATGGTAGGAATAAGGCACTTTTACACATTCAGCAGCCTTAAGTCATTTTTTAACCTTTTACCTATTTTTACCATACCTCTAGATCCACACCGTATCTGAAGCAGCCAATGTCATAATTAAATTGGCATAGTATGTCAACCTGATGAAGGGATTAGTTATATCCCGAAATGTAGTTTTACGGAAACCACATACTCACCAACATAAGTACTTTTAAGTATTTTATAAAAACTTTTTTATATTGTACTGATAATTTGTACTACGTGAGTAAGTCGCACCTGCATCAACATGAAGATAAGGTGTATGTCTCATCATCTCGGGAAGCTAGGGACAAGGTTCCGAAAATCCTGAGAGGCCATCATCCCGCATCAGTCATTGTGTGGTGGGGAGTCAGCAATCCTGGCACCACACGTCTTCATTCTTGTGAGAAAGGCATGAAAACCGGTGCTCGGGTGTACCAAAACACTGTGCTGGAGCCTATAGTGAAGGACTTGACCACCACCCCGTTCAGAATGCCTAAATGGACTTTCCAGCAAGATTATGCTCCTGCCCACAAAGCGAAATCAACCCAGGAGTGGCTGGAGCACAATGTGCCTGACTTCACATCCACTGCTGACTGACCCTCTCTAGCAGCCCTGACCTTCCTGACCTTAATCCCCTTGATTACAAACTGTGGGCAGTGCTTGAGGGTACTGCCTGCAGGAAGAGTCACCCCACAGTTGCAGTTTGAAGCGCTCTTTATTGGCTGCAGTGGGGACATTTCCTTTGGAGACTGTGTGTGCTGCAATAGACGAGTGGCATGCCAGACTCCGAGCCTGTGTGCATGCTAACGGCAGACATTTTGAAATATGATTGGTGCAAACTGTTGTAGGACCATGTATGCTTCACATTATTTATGCATATTAAATTACCTTTCACCATATTGCTGGTTTTCACTTTTTCCTTTGTAACAGTATTTCTGGCCAGACTAGGTAGATACTTTTACATTATGCAAATATACCATATTTACTCATGTATAATGCGCACTTTTTCCAAAATGTTTGCCCCCAAAAACTGTGGTGCGAATCATGCACGGAATAATTCAGACAGCCAACATGAAACCGTACGGGGTCTTTCCATGATTTTGTGACACTTGCATTGATTTTTCATGTTTACGGAACTCTATCATGTTATATATCGTTGTAAAGCTTGAATCCTACAGTTTCTGAATATGGAAACAGTATTCCATACAAGATAACGACACTAATGTGAAATGTGGTTGAAATAAGTTCATCAAAACATGAAGAAACGTTCTCATTTTTATGGTACTTTGGATGAAAGAAAAAGATAATAAAAATTAAAATGTATTACTGGCCAAATAATATGGCGTACATGGAGTGGGTAAATTTCTTAATGGAAGAAATCTTGTGCTTCTAACTGCTATTTGGAAGGTTCTGAATGTGCCTCGTATAAATGTTACATTAGTCATGGAAACAAAAAGTATATATTTTGAAAAAGAAGGAATGAGCAATTGAATAGGTATGTATGACATCATTCACTCTTGATCAGCATAGCAACAGCTTTACGACCTACAACTATGAAAGCCATTTGTTGAAACTGGATTGTACTGTGCATTATATACGAGATATAAATTTTTGTCACTTTTACCCATCAAAACCCAGGGTGCGCATTATACATGCATGCGCACTATACACGTGTAAATACGGTATAATGCATTACAGCACCAAGATGGCCACAAACATTTACTTTTCTCAGCTAAATTAGAAAGACAAGTTCATACATGTTGTAAGTAAATGTATCTTCTATTCTTACGTTTCTAGAAAAAAAAACCTACTAATTTCAAGAAATTTCAGACACTCGCATTGCAGAAGGAGATTTAAACTTCTGTCTTAAAATTTATAATTACTCTGAATTACTTTGATTTGTTACAATTTTCAAGTACCAGTATTGATATAGGTGGAAATCTAAATTGATATCTACAGTGTCGGAAAAAAGTTTAAGGACATCCCTAAAAAAAATCAATGGTGTCCTGTCCTTGCACTTTCTATCGAAGTGGCAATATTAGCACTGGATATGAGTAAGCATGACAACAGTGCGCTATTGCTACAAGAAGCAGGAATGGTGCGGTGTGAACTGACATATAGATTTGCAATGAGAGGGTCAAAATCGGACATTTTTGAACAAGAAACTGGGAACCACAAGTAAACGAAATGCATTACATGTTGACCTGGTTGCACAGTGTAGCAATGGGCTATGAAAGCAAACATTGTATGACAATGTAGAAACAATGCATTAGGCACCTGAGGGCACTGTCAACTATTGCAACTGTGCATGCAAATGGGAGGTAATCTTCAAAGATAATGCCAGTGGTGGTCTCGTTTGCACCACGTTGAAACTAAAACGTCAGTATGCATTGCAATGGCAACACTGGAACCATTCTGGGTGCCCTCTGTTCAGCTGTTTCCTCTCTAGCATGCCTGGAAGAGGACAAAGGCTTGTTGTGAACTGGTAACAATGGTGTCATCAACATGAAAAAGAAGTACCAGGGTTGCTACTATTTTTTGATTATGAAATTCCCTGGCATTTCCAGTACAAAAATGAAATTTTTCCAGACATGTTTATTATCATGATTTTTGCTTTTGAACCTCATGTTTTTTAATTAAATATATATATATAATCTGTTAATTATTATGAATAATCACTTTCACAACTTTTTTTTTTAAGCAAATTTCATTCTACACACACACACGAACATGTGATAATTCGAAGAGTAAAATGTAAAATTACAATCGGCATCAAATGTATTGGGTGCTACAATCACGTGCCTCTAGCCTTCAGGCTAAGGTAACAGATGTACATTATTTCACCATAAGAGATCTCCACAATATTAAAACAGAAATATTTCATAAACCATACACAATTTTTCATTTTCTGGCGGATTTATAATGTCGTAGAAAATGCTGCCTTTTTGCTTACATTTATAAGTACACAGCATCTGGAGAAATTTTTGTTGTATATAAGAATTCTATAGGAAATGCCAACAAGATTAAGATCTATAAAATTACGATAACCTCATCTTTACCAACCTTTTCGATAATTATGATCACATTGTCAGTGTACTTTAATTATGAATCAGATATCTGGACTGCAAGTTTTACTTTGATATTCTTTCTAATATCTAGTATTATAAAAGTGAAATTTGAAGGAATCATAATTTTGCACAAGACAGAGAATCTTAAGAACGAAAGAAACAAGTTTCTAAACTGAATCTTTTTGGGAGTGGAATCACAAGAACCGAATCCAGAAGTGGAAGTGAACTGCTTGTTCATTCTGCAACTCTTTCTCTTGCAGCCTCCAAAATGCATGTAAATTCTAGACGATCTGCAAAATTCCCTGACATTTCCCTGACAAGCCAAATTCCATTTTCCAGGTTTTCCAGATGCGTAGCAACCACGAGTACAGCCTTTTAACAAAACTGAGAACCTGTGGAATGGAATGTGCTCGAGGTTTTCCGAAATGAAGATGACAAATGTTGCCAAATTAGGGCTTGCTATTACCACACTTTGACAACAGATAACAGTGGAGAAATGTTGCAGGTTGATAAAATTCCATGCCAGACCTTATCAAGATGGGCTTTCAGCACTCTTGATTACTGAACCATGTTTGCAACTTTGCTTTTTGGACATGATTAAATGGCAACAACGTATGTGTGCAGGGTGGCTACTCTAGGACCATGATAAAATTCAAGTATAATTCCCAGTTCTCAAAAATTCAATGCCAAAAACACATGTAGCTATTTAAAATATACAATTTAAGGTGCAGAGTTTACATTTGCCATTTCACATACTCAGATTCAAAATACATCTATAAACACAAGTCTCAAACGTTACGGGATAAACTAATTTACAAAAAAAATGTTAACTGTATAAGAATTTCAGACTCAAATTTACCTAATGAATTTCAAGATATCTTAGTTTGCAATAATTTTTCAGTCGGTTAGATAGATTGTTCTGCAAAGGACACTAACAACGTGTAATTTTTCACGTCTATGGCGAAAAATTCACGCAGACTTCATGCATAATTTCTGGAGCCAATATAATTTATGCATAATTCCTGGAATTCCCGGTGGGTAGCCACCCTGGTGTGGTATTTTTCCTTGTTATCCCTAAACTTTTTGCCAACACTGTATATAGGGTTCAAAGCAGTATCCACTCCGCCATACAATGTATCTAACTGCATTAGCTATGTGTTAGTACCAATACAATTAAAATATCCGTTAAAAAAAAAAATATAATAATAATAAAAAAAAATCCACCCTGGCAGGAAAAAATGCATTATAGAAAGATTATGCACAATATGCAACAAACCTCAAAATGCATATAAAAATGAAGACTTCCCAATGGCATAGTGGTAAGGTCATCACATTGTAATCAAAATGTCCCAGGTTCGATACTTTGGACACACATTACACACTGGTTTGGATCCCACTTTAAACTGTAGGTCTAATCCCAATTAACCTATTTGTGCATAAAGTGGACTTAAACCCCAACTGAAACAAATTAACAAATAAAATGCATTGTCTGGCTCAAAACAACAGGAAATACATTTTAAAACATTAAATCCATGTTTTCATTACAAAGGAATAAAAAAGACAAACACCTGTACTCTAGTAACAAATCATACTAACCATGATTCTTTTCAGACAATAGGGACCTCGTGGCTGGAAGAAATATTTCCATCAGTTCAGGAACTTTACGAATTATTCTAAATGCACATAGAGCTGCTTTTTTCCTTATGTAGGCATTCGGAGATTTCATTAACCTCTCCACCTCTGCAGCCAGGTCTCGAGACATCTCAGGAGAGGCAATAGCTCCTAGCGTGCACAGCGCAAGCCCTACCACAAACTGTGTCGAACTGTTCAGGTCACTGGAAAGAGGCAAAATACAACATGTTTTGCAAGACGTGTAATAGAGACCCAACATGCATCTTCACCTGTAAAAAGTAGAAATGATTGCAAGTGCCAACAGAAACTGTGAAACACACATAAAATAAGGCACCAGAATTATAAAAACAAAGAATAATTTAAACAAAAATCAATTTATAAAACCTTTACTTTACCTTGGTACAGACATGGACACTTCTGGACTGTAACGATCCCATTAAGAGTCAATGGGGCTGTTACAACCCAGAACTGTCCGTGACTGTACCAATAACAAAATACAGTATAATAAAGACTTAACGAACAGTGATTTCAAATTGACATAATAACAGAAGGCTTGGTAACTGCAAGGGAGCTTTCAGACCAAAACAGCCAATCTTCGTGGTAGAGTGGTTAGCACGTGTGCTACAACACCAGGGGTTCCATGGTTCGAATACTGGCCCGAGCATGGGTGTTCTTTCAGTTCACTAATTTCATCACACATCCCACACTGTATATGTAAAACTAACAGAAGCAAACCATTGCATGTTACTGACAAAATAACATGACATGCAAGCAACAATTGACATGAGTTTGTCATTCCAGTATGAGTGTTGCATTTATTTCTTAAGGTTTGATTTCAAGTGGCAAGTATTGTTTGTCACCTACGGTCTGAAAGCTCCATAAGATTATGTGTTTTGTCAACAACCAGCAATGAATAATACTGGAACCAATGCAACAAAATTAATATACATCGTAGGTTCTTTTTTCCCTCAACTCCATTGGGATTGATGATGCAAATGAGGAATGTAACCCAATACAATAACAATGTGTGGGTTATAAAAATATAGTGACTAACAATACCATGAAAAGATTACATCACACCATATTGATAGGTATGGGGACACAATGAGAATAAGACCACGAAACATTGATGTGGATAAAATAATAGCACATACATCTTTTATGAATAGTGAAAGGATTCTTTTATGTAACTTTTAGTGGTTCTTACAAATTTACCATGAGTGCAGTATGCTTCAACATAGTATGCTCGAGGGTGGGGACTCTGGCAGTTACGAGCAAGGGAAAAGTCTAGGGATGTGCCAAAGCCGATTACAGACGTATGAAAATCGGCCGAAATTGACATATCGGCATCTGTATCGAAATCGGCAAAAATCTGATATTTAAACCGGTACAGTTTATACTAGAGTTTTACCTTCTAATAAGTTTTATATTCTAGTTTTGTAAGATTTATTGAAAATTTGGTTATGATTCGTCATTATTGTAGAGTTTTTGTAATAAAATTATTGCGAACTCTCATTCAAAGGATCAACCTAACTATAAATCGGAAATAAAACAGTACATTGCTGAACCAGGATCTGCTGTTGTATTGGAAATTCAAAAATGAGTATTCAATCCTGAACCAAGTGCTGACAAAATACTTGGGCATACTTGCTGCATCAGTATTCAGTGATTGAGTGTTCGGAGTTGCTGAACAGATTTGAGATAAGAGAAGAAGTAGGTTACTTCCTGAAGTGCTTCCAAATCTCGTGTTTCTGAAGTTGAATCTGGCAGAACAGGAATTCATTTTGCATTTCAAAGAACTGCTTGTGTACTAATGTTAAATGTCTTGAGAATCCGTTCTTCTTGAAGGTTCACATAACATTTTGTAGATGCAAATGTACATTCGCACTCTTGAGAATATATATGTGTATACATATGATATGCAATAGAAATGTACATAGCAAATTTATTTTTGTCATGCTGAAAATAACATCCCATTTCTGTTTAATAATCTTATGTATCGGAATCGGTTAAATATCGGCATCGGTATGGGTTCCAAAAATTATCGGGGAGTACATCGGCATCGCTAAATTTTCAGCTTCGTCACATCCCTAGAAAAGTCCAATGCAGGACATTACACTGGGAATCCTGTAACTATAGTATTTTATTTTAAAGTATAACAACACACACACAAAAGAAGAACTGTTAAAGACTTACTTCTTCAGGCAATTTGTAATAAGCAGATGGACATCCTGCCTCTCATCCAGCAGCAACATGGCTCCCAGGTAGCCAATCCGCTTATCTGTGAACCTCGGGGAGGCAATGAGCTTCAGGCATTCCAACTGACCAAAGTGGGCAGGATACCTGAAATGTGCGCGCAGAAAAAATTATAAATTTCTTGTGTGAAAAAGTTTGCATGGGTACGAATTATGGGTGACCTGGTACCACTGTTAATTCTCTTACTGATTTACACTAAATACAGATGAGTATACTTTAAAAACTGTAACAATTCAAAGTAGTTTAGAATATTTACATGTAAGTTTTCCATTGGAACTATATTACAGCAATTTTTGCTTTACAATATTCATAATGTCACAGGAGATAATCATTTAATTGCAAAATCCACTTCTCCACACAACACTGTTGAGAAAATATTGAAAATTATGTATTTTGTATCATGTTCATATTGTTGTAATCCCATCTTACCAGGGATCTGAGGTCACAGGGATGCTTCAATAACACATTTAGGTAGAGCTTAATTATACTTGTGAGTTGAACCTGCTCCGACCAAGAGGAATGAGATATGGAAGGTTGAGTTTAAAGGTTATTTACGCTTGTTCATACCTGGTAGGTGAATGATGTTCTTGTCCAGATGCTTCTTGCAGACCGAATTATGACTGATGTCAAGGTTCGATACTGTGACCCTTGACTCACTATACCGAGCAATCCCGTGCGAATGGCTGCATGCTTATGCAGGCACAAACTTCGTACACCGTCGTCGTAGTTTAGTTCGTTGTAATGTGTACTAGTAATATAAGAGTAATGAGAGCCAGCTTCAGGCTGAGCTTGCTTTTATAATCTATTGCTTCGAAAGGTTATTACACCTTTCGAACACGCTGGATCATGTTAGATCCACGTATTTGCCTCTCAGTCATTGCTTCGAGGAAGTTACGAAGTTTGCGCATTCTTGAGATTGCTCGCTGGTCGGACAATTCCAGTGAATAAACACGCATAAAATAATCTCTTGACGAGGTTTTCTCATATTTTTAATCACCATATCTCTACAATATATTTAGAAACTACGAGGGTCGTTCAAGGAAAAAGTTTCCCTATGTTGCAAAACATTTTATTTCTTACGTTACAGATAAAAATCAAGTTGCACCAAGTATCATGGAACTTTCTCACTTTTCAACATAATTTCCAAGGCAGCACAAGCATTTGTCCCATTGTTGCACAAGTTTTTGAAAGCCATCTGCAAAAAATTCGGGGTCCAGGGAACGAAGAACACTTTTCTCACGGCTGTTTCCATTCCATCGACGTCCGTTTGAATTCTGGAGTGTAGTGATGAACGAAGCTCTCATCCTGAGTCACAAAACGGCAGAGAAAGTTGTTCCCTTCATTGTGGTACCAGTCAGAGAATCCAGGCAACATGTCATACGTGTCATGAGATGTTCTGCAGTGAGTTGTCATGGGACCCAACACGATGAAACCTTCACGTATCCCACATTTTCGTGGATGATTTTGTGTGCAGTCTTGACGGAAATGTTCAAATCAGCGGCTGCTTCACGAACCTTGATTCGACTGTTGGCCAAAACCAGTGCATTCACTTTGTCAACCAATGTTGCGTCACTGACTATAGACGGGCCACCGGGCCAATCTTCATCGAATATGCTTGTTCGTTATTCAGAAAACGATTTGCACCACCTTCGCACCATTTGCAATGACATTACAGAGTCTTCATAAACAACAACAAGCTTCCTGTGGATGTCGATAGGAGCAAGACCATTTGCCCACTCATACCGGATCACAGAACAAATCTCTTCTTTACTCCACACCGCCAAAATATGTTGTTCCGCCATGACTCGATACTCCTTATGGCCAGGGCAAATTTCTCACTGCATGACTCACGCTAATCACATGCCGCGCATGCGAGGTAGACCGCACAAACATTGCATTGTGTGTAAATATAGAAGAAAGAACACATTGCTAGTTTCATTTAATTTATTGGGCTCCAACTTTCTCAAAAAAACTTTTTCCTTGAACGGCCCTCGTATAAAAGTATAGGTGATTCAATTTCAAAATACACTTTCCGAAACTGACACACTTGGAATTGGACATTGTCTCAGTCTTCATGCTAGTACGAGGGCCACTATTTATATTTTGAGCCTTGGCAACACTGATTGAAGTTAGGCGCGATTTGACGTTTGCACGGAATCATGTGGCATTATTGACCATAACGTACTTCAAATGTTTTGTCAATAGCTTGATTTGTGTTGTTTATGTTGCCTTGGAGATTGCGCGACAACAATAAAATGGAATTAACTCGTGAACATTTTCGTGCGATGATTTTTTACGATTTTCGACGTGGATTATCAAGACAAGAGTGCATCGATCAACTTTCTTCCACATTTGGCGATGAAGCCCCATCCTTTGCCACTGTGAAACGCTGGTATAACGAATTTAATCGTGGCCGCCATTCGCTCACCGACGAGATTCGCAAAGGTCGTCCAAAATCAGTTGTTGTTCAAGAAAACATTGATGCTGTGCAAAACCTAATACTGCAAGATCGTCATGTCACATACTGTGAGATTGAGGCAACCATAGGCATTAGTTCCACCGGCATATATAAAATATTACATGATCATTTAGCTGTGAGAAAGGTATGTTCTCGTTGGATCCCACACAATTTGACAAAAACTCAAAAAGACGCTCGCGTCAATTGGTGCAAACAAATGCTCAATAAATACAATCGAGGTGCTTCAAAAGACTTATATAAGATTGTAACAGGTGACGAATCGTGGAAATATGCATATGAGCCGTAACGTAAACAGCAGTCGACTGACTGTATGGGTGTTTCAAGATGAACCCAATCCAACAAAAGTTGTTCGTGCTCGAAGCACATCGAAACAAATGGTCGCCTGTTTTTTCGGGAAAACTGGTCATGTGGCAACTGTGCCTTTAGAGGAACGTAGAACGGTCAACTCTGAATGGTACACAACAATTTGTTTGCCAGAGGTCTTCGGTCAAATACGGAAAACAAACAAACGCCGTCGGATCATTCTTCATCAAGACAATGCCAGCTATCACACATCTCGTCTAACAACCGACTTTATGAACAGTCAAAAAATCGAATTGATGGGTCATCCGCCGTACAGTCCTGATTTGGCACCCAATGACTTCTTCTTGTTCCTGAATGTCAAGAATAAATTGCGTGGACAACGATTTTCGTCGGCGGAAGCGTTCAAAAACCATATTATGGAGGTGTCTCAAGAAGATTGGAAAAAGTGCTTTGACAAATTGTTCGAACGAATTCAAAAGTGTATTGACCATAAAGGAGAATACTTCGAAAAACAATAAAGCAGTTTTCAATGCCAAATTCCTGTTTTTTCATTGTTAGGCTCAAAATATAAATAGTGACCCTCGTAATTAAGTAATTTATAGTTCATCCAACTCTTATTTCATTTTTACTTCACTCATTACATTACATTATCTATTCAAAATAAGTTAATTTATACAGTAAAACCTCATTAATCCGGACCCTGACAAGTCGGATTTAGCTTAATCTGGACAGGCATAAGGGGAAAAAAAAAGTAGAATGCAAGGTTTTAAATGTGGCTAGAAGTCAACAATCACTTTAGTATTATTTTCAAAGAATGGACATTTCTCAAGAGAATGAAACATGTTTCATGTTCTTAGGTGCCATACAAGTTGAATAATAAGCCAAAATGTGATTTTTTTTTTATGAAAAATAGGTAATTTGAATTTTTGGAGGAAAATTGTTATAACTCTGGCACTATGGGAGCAATCTACTTCGGATAAGTTTTGTTTTGCAGCTAAAACATCAGAGCATGCAACCGTGTACAATTCAGAATGTCGAAACCAAGGAAGGAGGGTTTGGGGGACGCGACCCACAAATTTCAAGGGAAAACAAACTAAAAATCTGTAGTTTGTCCCCTCTTCTCCTGCTATTTTGGGGAGAAGGTGCAAACCTTAGTATTCTTTTCAAAGAATGGACGTTTCCAAAGAAAATGAAACATGTTTCATGTTCCTGGGTGCCATACAAAATGCAAAATGAGCCAAAATGTGAAACTCTGTTCGGAAATGTGGCATAGATATGTTGCGGGGGAGGGGGGAGAGGGAGGGAGGTTGGTCATCAACGTGAATTTCCCAGGCTTGCTCGAGACCTGTGTCAGAGTTTCCACCCAAACATAAGAGTATGAAGGTCCAAAAAGCACATTCATTTCGTAATTAGCACCATGATACCATATGGTATCATCAGGGCAGTACGACCTTACTCTGATGATACCATGTGGTATCATCGGGAGAGTAAAGGTTAAGCTAACACACAATTTTTTGAAGTCTAACAACATTCAGCAACAAGACTGTAAAAAACACAGCCCCGAGAAAATGTCCTTTGTGCATTGCATATGCCGCCATTGTTAGAATAGACAACTTGTTTACTGCACGGACAACAATCCATTCTTTCCTTAGGGCTATGCCCTTTAAAACACCATAATAAACATGTTTTGTTGCTATAAACTGAGTTTTAATGCACTTTCTACTGTTCTTTTAGGCTATTTAACTTAATCCAGACTTTCGTTAAACCGGCCAACTTATCCCCCCATTAGTCCAGATTAACGAGGTTTTTACTGTATAAATCAATAAAATTACTAAAATCGTGCAAGTGTATGGATTCATGGTGCTTACTCAATACAATTGCAAGTTTCCAAAGTGAATTTAAAAAAAAACCTGGAGGTAAAAAATTAAGAATTGTTAAAATAAATATTTGCACTAAATATTTATAAATACTTCCTCATACATCTTACTAAGTAATTTATAGTCTCCATAGATGTTGAAAACTAACAATTAATGTAAGAGTAAATGTCTTGGATCTTTGAAAAAGACAATCTTCCCCATAACCCATTGACATCCAAAATTAAGCAATCACCTCACCTAAGTCACATAAAATTAACAAACAATGGTCAATTACCCCTGATACTGCAACAGCATCTGTTGCATTTGAAACACGAAGATAGGCTGCTATATAGAGAGTCCACACAGGTAAAAGAGGAAGAGAAATATTATGCAAAACCAAGGCAGGCTCAGTACAACAGTTGGTAGAGCAATGCCACAGTACGTCAGACATGGGTTTCAGTTTTAGTCAAGCCTGAATTATTTACTTAAACTTCTGTAATAAAAAGGAGAGTTGCTGTATTGCAGATGAAAGAAATTACTTTTACTGATATTACTCTTCCTTTCCATTTATGTAAATTTGGTTACAAATAATTCCAAATTCAATATCTTACCCAAGCATGTGAATGTAAAGTAGTTTCGCCACGTTTCTGCATCTCCACACACTGTCCTCCTCTCGAAATGTGGATCGGATATATGCACACTCTTTATTGATAACAGCTCGCTCTTCGGCAGCTGTGCGTGCTGCACGGATCTGGCGTATTAAATCTCTCAGCCGCATAGGGGTTGGCATCTTAACTGCAAAATAAATTACACAAATTAACACACACACACTCACTGCAGCACATACTTTCTATACTGTATTCTGGGCCATTAAACCAACTTTTTTAATGATCTCTCGGTGGCATCAGCTGACACTCTCTTGCCTTGCTTTCTTGTTGCATTTATTCAGGGTCCAACAAGGTGCAGTGGAGGGAACTCAAACCAATATACAGGATGTACACAAATGAAGTATACAATTTCGGATTGTAATAGAAATTACACTACAATAAAGAACTCAGAAATTACGAGGGAGATAGCGGCCATCCTAGCCGAAACCCTGCACAAAACTATGCTGAACATGACTGTTAGAGCCAAAGAATGTTCTTGTCAAGGTGGTGTCCATCTCAGGGATGTAATCTTCAAACACTGAACACAGTGCAAAACTCCCGTCCTTTGGCAGTGTTTTCCATATATTTGGTAATAAATGTTGCTTCCTACATGCTCCACATATGCATTTGAAATGTGTCCCATCAATATGGCCCACCCTGTACATATGACACATTTACTGACTATGACACATGCATCCATCATTATACCGGGAACTTTACATTACGTTACAGTATATCACTTGCCCTGTGCATTGCTGTTTGTGTACCTATAGACATCACGAGCCATTTCTCAACATTGTAACCAGGCACATAGACAGGGGGAGGGCTAAGGGGCTATCCTACAAATATCTAATTTAAATGTTATTTTTATTGTTAATAACAGAAAAAGATATAACCACAGTAAAAACTGCATTACATCAAAAAAAAAAAGTTTAGTGTATAATAGAGGAGCCAGGTTATATTTTCATATTCCACCATTAATCCAAAGAATGAATGGATCCACAGCTTCCAAAGCTTAGTTTTCTTTGTGAGGTGTCACAGAATATAAATTTCATGAGTAAAATTTACCACTAACTGTTAATGACTTTTTTTTGAACGATTGTGTAAAAGTGATTAACAACTATCATTTTCAGTACACTAACTACAAAATATTGGATGGATCGAGTAGCAAACTCTCTCCATATATGTAATAACAATAAATCTGGATTGAAATTTGTATATTTTAATAACTTATAACAGTTTTTATTGTAAAATAACAATAATTATTATGTACTAATCAAGTTTCATCCACGGCCTGACCATCCCACCCAAATAAAATTCTGGCTCACATTTGTAATGGCACAATATTTGACACACAAATTCAAGCAGGCATTCCATGTGACCTTCAAAGCAAGGGTGCCAACCATGAAAACGAAATCATTCCCAAACAACCTAATACTGGCCAATTTTCATGGTACATGCAAGTAGGGGAATGGGGACTTCTTGGACACACTGTACAGTATATATGATACAGATAACTGTACACTAATTACTAAAAGGTTGTATTTCATCTCATGTGTCATCAACATATTCAAAATGAGATAAAATCACATGTACCTTGTTTTTGCCTTCCAAATTTACAGACAGACCTTGACCCTCCTTCAGAGATGGGAAGAAACAATTTGTGATAAATAGTTAAAATGGATTTAAAAGTATAAACACATGGTGTTGAAGCTGTCAGGTACCACGAAAAGATTTTAAGTCATCCACAACACAATCTTTTCTCCCATCCCTGAAGAAGGATCAAGGTTGGTTTTAATACAAACAAATTAATTGGTGTTTTAAGTCCAACTTATGCACAGTACAGGTCCTACAGTTTAAAGTAGGATCCGAACCACTATGTACATCCACCGGGTATTGAGCCTTGGATTCCTTGATTACAAGGTGACGAAGCTACCACTGCACCACTGGGGAGACCAGAAAAAATAATTAAGAAGGAGACAGAATTCGTCTGACACACACGAGTACAGTCGAGCCAGGGATGGCAAAACTAGCTGGAAAGGTCTATTCCAAATGCAAATGGGGAAGCAGGTAGAAGCAACAGCCAAACTACGCTGTGATATTTTGTTTATATAGATTTGCTTGTTTTTAGTTTCATTCTGAATCCTTCCATAATTTGAAACGTATCTCTAATTACTTCACTGATGTTTCCACAGCAAACAATTTTCAAGGAACTCTTACCATCCCAAATTGTCATTGCTGCCACAGACCTCCAGGTACCAGACCAGAAACGTGAACCTTTTTATGTGTGTCAACTTTAAGCTAAAAATTTCATAGAGAGGGAAACACTATCATGGTGGCAAGCATACATTCATATTTCTACTTGTAAGAACTATTTTGAAGTTTGTGAGTCATTGCATCACACAAGATTGTAATTTTTAAGTTTACTGAGAAGTATATAACTCTACATATTACACTCCACAAGTGAGAACAAATAATTTCTTCACAAAAATGAAAACTTAAAAAGCTCTAATGTGCATCTCCACCATATTTAAAATCCCAGAGCTTTGCACGGCTTCAAACAAAAGCTCATCGTTTTCAGGCAGTAGTTAGAGGTCTGTGATTCCTGCCGTCACCCCTATTTTGACACTGAACAAGTCCAGTTGGCGCATGCGCACTTCTGTTCATGGTTTCGGCTAAGGCAGCCGGACCAAAAAAAAAAAAAATCTCAGTCCAAGAATACAGCATGTTCAACAAGCATTGACCACTTTTTCTTTTACTTGAAAAATAAAAAAAAGTAGCAACTCCATAAACATCGGTGAAGTATTTACCGAAAAAATATAAAAGAAAACATACACAGAAATGAATCCATTTTGGGGTCTCACTAACAACACAGTGTTCACAACAGTTTAACTCACTACTATTTCTTTGAGCTGTGGATGAGTGATTGATCATAGTGATTGATGGCTGATAATGGCATATCAGCAATTTACTAAGTTTTACAACATAAGATTCCTACAAGGAACCAGTAACGTTGTCATAAAAAGTTTAAAATAAGTTTCTGTAGGCTATGAAATAAGATTATACATTTTTGATTACATTTCATTTTTGATTTGCATCACATCTGCTTTATTATTCACTACTATTGGCAGTCACTAGGGCTCTATTGTGATGTAGTCATATTATTATCCAGGTCCAGTTTCCAAGGACTAAGTTAAACAAATTTATAGCTTGTGTGAACACAATAATGCTGTCTTTATTATCATGCAAATGCATATTTTTTGCTTTAGGCCATATCTGGCCAAAATATGGTACAAAAAGATATTTCTGATCACAAAAGCTGCAATTAAGATTTCACCACTTATTGTCATATCACGCTTGTGCAGGTAACTTAAAGGAATTTTGTTACCATTTTCTTTTATTAAATACTTCTTATAAACAGGAAGATAATTGTTGTGCAAGGTTTGTTTTTTCCAATATTTCACCAAAATGTATAAATTTTATCTCCTTACATGGTCAACAATATGTTGCACAGACTTTACTGCAAAAGACAATGATTTTGCAAACTGGCTAAAAAAGGTTTATTTTGTTGAAGTTTTAGGGGATGAATGAATAACTAAAAGGTTTAGTTCAGAGAAATTCCAGCAGTAGTGATCACTCGACAAATTTAAAATGTGGCTATAAAATATAATGAATAAAATCAATGAAAGTTACTCTATGTAGTATCCAGATCTATGTCACAATAATCATGGCTCTGTACATTCATGTGGTATACATTCCTAATGCATTTCAATTTATGTTATTTTATGTCACTCTTCTACTTCTACAAGGATGTGTATGAATGATGAAGTGTTCATAATCCCAAAAATTATATATGAATCAGGGGTGGCGCCAGAAATTTTTCACCAGGTGGGTAGAAACTGTATATTGATAGATTAGGGTGGGCAGGTATAAATGCAAGGCCATATATATGTATGACGTATATGTACTATGTATATGTATCCCCTCCTCTCTTACACTCCCAATTTCCCTACACTTCTTTTCCCTTTACTTTTCATCTTTTCTGTTTTACTCTTTAATGCCTTCTTATATCTTTCTATCTCAGCTTGTTACCTCTTTCTCCCTTTCACTTTCTCTCTTTCCATTCTTCAAATGTTGGTGTCTTTCATCTTTCTCTTCTAATCTTTTCTCGCATCTTGTTCCACTTCTCTGTCTCAGAGGGACACAAGTATTTCAAGGAATTGTTTGTGTGTGCGCAGCCATACGTTCTAATCACATTCTTTCATTCACGCGCAAAAAATACAAGGCACATATTCAATTTTCTATATCCGACGACAGTGATAGAAAGTGTGAAGGCAGACAATGGTGAAGAATTAAATTACTTTCTCGTAATTTAAATGCATGTTCCTGATCATTTTATTTTCATCATATGAGTTTTTTTACTGAAACTTGGTTATTCATGATCACTTTTCTTGGCTTACAAGGTTATTGCAACTGACATATGTATCTGAATGTATGTCTGCAGTAACGGCGATCAGGTGCCAAAACTTGGCGGCAAGGACAGTTTACTTTTTTGGTAGAAAAGTCTTAGCATTAAGAGGCCATAGTGCAGGTGCAACAAGTGGCAAAATGTAGTGGGGGGGACTTTCCTCTCTCGCTCCTCCTAATTGCCGCCACTGAATATTTGGATTAAAATTAATGTCTTATTGGGAATGTGCACGCGCACGTGGAAAAAAGCAATTCTTTCTTCATTCTGCATAAAGTATCCCAAAGCTTATGAAAGGCTATTTTGACAAAACATCCATCACCCAAAAGTAATAATCAAGTAACGTTGAAAAATCTGTTGATAATTGAAGAGATTATTTACTAAGTTACTATTAGTTTTCTGAAGTTAGTCTTCGTTACTCATGCGGGAGAAGTAACACACGTATGGTTAGATGAACACATGCCCTGAGGTAAACAAATAGTTTACATTTTGTAGAATGTGATTTTGGATACAAGGAATTCATCGAAATTGATCACCATACCCGGTAATTCATCTCTTTTTCACAGATAACTTGGGTTGTATAGCGCGACCTTTTAGAAAGCGCTAAAATGTTACCTCTATCCTGCCCAGTATACCCTGGAAACTTTAATCTTGCAGGTGAACGAAACTGGAACCACATTCAAAATAATAATTTGTGGGGGTTGTATTTTCAGTGTCTGCGTGTATTTGTTTTCGCCCTTAGTCTCTTTCACCTAATCACCACTGAACCTCATCGTTGCCATTAGTCAAATTAGCAGAAAACTTACTTCACATAGAACAAATCAGTCGAATCAGCAACAACTTGCTCCTCCAAAAGTGGACTTTCATTAGTTCATACCCCTTCGTAAGTTGAGGTGGTAGTTTCAATTTCACATTGTTTCATTCTTGGATCAAGCCAGCTAACTCCGTGAACAATAACGTTGTTTTCTGAAAGTCTCAAATATTTGTCTCTGGCAATACACCCTCTTAAATGAACGAATCCTCTGTGGTGATAAAATGACACGTTTCCTGCGAGTTCTTCTGTATATTTTTCTCTCCAATGGCATAAAGTTGTCGCCTTATAATTAAGAGGTTCTGGCTTCTGCTGCCTCCTCCCCTGGTGGAAGCACAATGCACACTGGTTCGGACTACACTTTAAACTGAAGGTTTAGTCTCAATTAGCCTGTCTGAGCTTAAAAATGGATTTAAAACAAACAAACAAAATTTTCTAATGGATACTTCATGACACCTTTTTTCTTTACTTCATCTGCATCTACAGATTCTGTTGACCTTTTCGGCTGAACCTCTGATGCTTCTAAAGTTTAAACCATTCTCATTGTGACTGATTAGTTCTCTGACAGCCTTAAAACAAAACTTTCCTACCAATCCCTTTCTTCTTTTAATTCTATGTAAGTTAATCACAAGAAAAAGCGCATGATTACGTAACTGATAGGCTATTATCAATTCAATAATTCTGTCGCTTTTTCCAAACCCACATAGCTGTTACATCAAAATTTATACACCTCGGTATTGTAGTGATTATTGTGATTACTTCTTATAGTATTTATCAGTAGAACAAATACAAAGTTGTTGTTTGTATACCACGTAGATATTTGAAGATGAGATGTATGAGTCATTCCATGCCAAATCAACACAGATATGTGCAATTTTCAACCTGACCATCTCCGATTTTCATGAAATTTGGGGAGTTGAAACTATGCATGGAACTTAGTAACTATGGAAATTTTTAGTTTCGTTTGTCTTGTAATTGTTAAATTATTCAAGGTCAAAGTTCGCATAAATTGCTCTTTTTGAGCCCGCTTAGCTGTACTAAATGTGCTTTAACTCCGCCCCTATTTTGCCTAGGAAGCTCAAATAAAGCTTATTGTACAAGGAATTGAACAAGCTTTCCAGTGATATATAACAAGCCTACCTTTGGATAAAAGTATAATTTTGTCACGTGATCTTGGCCTTTGACCTTGAATATCACAAAACATGTCATCACCAAAAATCATGAAAAAAATATATTTGGTCCCTCATGCAATACTCTAAAACATATCAAAATATGATTCTGGGACTGCAATGGGATCAGAAGATACAAAATAATATGTGTAACTATGTGACTGAAAAAACCCTCATTACATGAACTATGACGACTCAAATTTCCCTTAACACCCCCTTACAAAATGTAAGGGAGTTATCCTGGGTATAATTGGTCATGAAAGAAATAGGTTAGGCACAGGGAGATCCCTAGCCGTGTGTGTCAAGCGCAAGTCCGGCATATTGTTGACCGCCATATTGAATTCAACGCAAAAATTTCAAAGGAAAGGGGGTGATGTGATATATAAAATCAGGCTACAAGTAGAATTTCACGAGAAATGAAGTGACGAAGATATTTCCAACATATATTTAACCAGCAAAAAGTTATACGCATATCTTTGACTTACGATATATGCACATTATAATGTTGTCAATGTTCCTGTGAGCACACTCTTTGACGTCTCTCACACTCACATAGAACATTTGGCAATGTAGAAGGTGCAACAAACATCATCGCAAGCAGCAACTATGCCTTCTCTCAGATGGTCAATATCACGGACTTTTAGTGCATGCACCATTCTCTTCAAATGTTTCTGAAGGTAAATGTCCTAAGATGTTAGATCTGGGGAATGTGCAGGCCATTTAATAGATCCCCGTCTACTCATCAATCTACCTAGAAATTTACCATGAAGAAATTGCCACAATGTCCACATAGTGTGATCACACTCTGTCCTGTTTCAAAACTCTGGAAAAGTGCCATATCCCGTAAGCAAGGATGAAAAACCTGTTCACTTAACAAATCCAAGAAGCCCTCACCATTTAAGATTCCGTTGTTGAATATGGACCAACCATTCCCGTTGTCCATACACTATACCACATCATTAGCTTACCATCAACAACCATTCAGCTGGGATCTGTCTACTGTAGATTATCAAATCATAGGTATTGCATATTATTTTTATTAACTTCACCGTCAACATAAAAATTAGCCTCGTCACTGAAGATTTTTTCTTTCCAAAAGAAGTGCTTGTTTGAGATGCTTTTCCCAATATTCTTCACTATTCAACTATTTGGTGAATGTCGCTGATTAAAATCATATGCAATGTTGGTTATACTTCTTTCTCTCCCGAGATGTCAGCGTGATCTCGATGAGTTCCTAACATGTTAGGAGCATTTTAATGCTTTGTTTTTAACACCTCGAAAAGGAAAAAAATGGTTACAAGCATGCAGTAATAACTTTTTGCTGGTTAAATATATGTTGGAAATATCTTCGTCACTTCATTTCTCGTGAAATTCTAGCCTGATTTTATATATCACATCACCCCCTTTCCTTTGAAATTTTTGCGTTGAATTCAATATGGCGGTCAACAATATGCCGGACTTGCGCTTGACACACACGGCTAGGGATCTCCCTGTGCCTAACCTATTTCTTTCATGACCAATTATACCCAGGATAACTCCCTTACATTTTGTAGGGGGGTGTTAAGGGAAATTTGACTCGTCATAGTTCATGTAATGAGGGTTTTTTCAGTCACATAGTTACACATTATTTTGTATCTTCTGATCCCATTGCAGTCCCAGAATCATATTTTGATATGTTTTAGAGTATGGCATGAGGGACCAAATATATTTTTTTCATGATTTTTGGTGATGACATGTTTTGAGATATTCAAGGTCAAAGGCCAAGATCACGTGACAAAATTATACTTTTATCCAAAGGTAGGCTTGTTATATATCACTGGAAAGCTTGTTCAATTCCCTGTACAATAAGCTTTATTTGAGCTTCCTAGGCGAAATAGGGGCGGAGTTACAGCACATTTAGTACAGCTAAGCGGGCTCAAAAAGAGCAATTTATGCGAACTTTGACCTTGAATAATTTAACAATTACAAGACAAACGAAACTAAAAATTTCCATAGTTACTAAGTTCCATGCATAGTTTCAACTCCCCAAATTTCATGAAAATCGGTGATGGTCAGGTTGAGGGCTGTGTTGATTTCGCATGGAATGACTCGTATGTAAAAACTGCAATGAAAAGAAAGAGACACTTCTGGAATTTCAATGAAGACCTAATTAGAAATAATTTATTGTGTTGCTGGAGGAAGCAACGCTAGATGGGATTTTGTTTATTTAGAGATTATTTTATCATGCACAGGCCGAGATTTATATATGTGAAGGCACAAGACCCCATCCCAATCCCCTCCACAGTTTCAGTTATAACTTTTTATTAAGCTACATGAGGTGGTTAGTTATACGTATTTCTACATTTTTTCATCACATCCCAAGTACCTCCTTTTTTCATTATGCAGTACTTTTCCAAGCAGTTTTCCCCAGTGAAAGCCCAGAGCTGCAGCCCTCAATGTCACCCTAAATCCTGATCTCATCTTGACCATTGTACGGCCTTAACTCCGCCACTTAAAACAAGACAAGACAAACAAGACCATACCCTGCATAATTTTGCACCTCCTAAGCCTACTAACTGCTTCTAATTATAGAAGTATTCAATTGATGACAGTTTATTTTCTTTCCAGTTCTCGAGTAATTATTTTTGCTTTCTAATGACAAAATTAAGACAGCTTTTTATGGGATGATGATATGTGTACATTTCTAGTATGGATAATATTCATGAGTAAAATATGCATGCAATGAATACCAATATACAATTATTTATAAAAAAATTTCACATATCCCCAAGTATATGTACTTAGTGAATTTGATTGGGTAGGCAGTCGGGTGGGCACAGGATTTTTTGGATGGGTGCTTGCCCACCCATGCCCACCCCTGCTATGGATTTATATGGCTAATGGTTTATAAAAATTACATATTCTGTTAGAAAGAGTGAAAACTTCACTTTGGCTTTCGATCAGAACAGTAAGCTCTGACATGGTTTAGTCCATATGGGTAGAATACACATATTTGTTCTGAAGATCAGAGTAATGACATCTAAACATGCACATGCGCACATCTGTAATCCCTATACCCTAGCATTCAAAAGTGTGTTTCTTTTTTATCACTGAGCATTAGAGTTCTTCAACTGTTTGTTTGTGGATCTAAAGAACATTCTTTTGTCAAAACACACAGAAAAAATGCTGATGCAGATGGCAATATTCTTGTGCCACCTAGGGATCTGAAGAATGTTCTTTTGTTACTCCCGTCTTGACATGTGGGACGAAGAGTGCAATGATGCTACCAGGGAACAAGCTTCTAGCCCAACATTGGTGCATGAAATTCCTCGTACCGTCCCTCTCATTCAGACGATGCAATTTTAACTTGCCTTCGAATTGGACCCAGCCATCTCACACATCATATTTGCTGCAAGGGCTGAACCTTCTGCTGTGCCATGTCAGTAATGCGTTATACACGTTCGGCACATCATTCATGAATGTGCAGATTTTTATTAGGAGTATTAACCTTCTCAGAGATACTGAAAGATGGTGACAGTGTTATGTGTTATATGTTATTATGTTTTTAACTTTTTGAGAAGAGCAGCTCTTTTCCAATTTCTGAGAAGTTTTTTTTTTTGTCGTTACCTTTTTAATGTGTTATGTATGTCCTGTGCAGGTTGCTTAAGGGTCTTTTTACACTCCCTTTGTAACTCACAGGTAAGGATTTTAGATAAAGGAATTTTCCCCTATATACTCAAGGGTGCAAAATGACCGTATGTGTTGACGCATGCAAAAATTAACTCATTGATTCATATAAGGGTTGCCCAAATGAAACTTAAGACTTTTGTCGTAGTATCGTAGCTTAACTACGCAGAGCTTTGTGTTTGGTCTGGAAGGTGGCATTGTATGTAAGAAAGCATACATATTCGTATGCATACCTGGTGTGGTCTGATGGCGCAGTGTGTTGTTTACATGTGCAGAAGCACGTTCACGACATGGATTCGTCTAAACGGGCATTGGACAGGTGTGCTGTGATCTGTTGCGGCGTTTCTGCTGGGAGTCCTCAAACATCCTCCCCGATCTCTCGCCCTGCGACTACCACATCTACAGGCCACTAAAAAAACATCTGAAGGACCGCCGGTTCGCCAACGATGCTGAGGTCCGTGATGCTGTTGAAGGGTGGTTCCGCAGTCAACCATGGACGATCTTCGCTCAGGGTATCCATACCCTTGTGATGCACTGGGACACTTGCTTGAACAGACAAGGTGACTATGTGTAGAGGATTTGTCACCCATGGATGACTTTTACTTCCTGTATGTTCATATATTCCAACCAATAAATCATTACAGAAAAAAAAACAAGAGTCTCACTTTCATTTGGGCAACCCTTATACATGTTCTAATGAAGTATGTGACAGTTAATGAAAGTTTCAAACTTCCCCCTCAATTTCAGGTAGCACTCTTTTTTACTTTCTTTGTTAATTATTTAAATAATCACTACAGATAAGCAATAACAGAGGAAGAATTGTCCAAATACTTCTAAACAGTATCAAGAAGGGGAAAATACCATTTCAGTGTATTTTCCAAGTAAATATATTTTCAGTGCATCAATAGCAATAAGTGTCTGTTTCTAAAATTTGGTTAAGGCAGGTTTGCAGGTCACCATCTATTGCCAAAATGCTCAAAAGCATACAGCAGTTATAACGAAGCTCTAGTTTAAAAATTGGAGATTTGATCGTCATTAGGTAGCATGTTCCACCTCAACCAAATAATACATTTACAGGTTTTATAGTCAAATTGAATATAAATATGATAAAAATTATAATCTTAACTTTTTTACATTTTAAATATTCAATTTCTTCCCCATTCTATGACTTGTTTCAAAGGACAATTTTCCTAGTGGAAACCAAGGGCTGCAGGCTCCCTTGAATCAAGGCCTATTAATACTGTGTACCTTTATTTCCACAACTTGTAAAAGTACTTCAGATTCACAATTAACTTTAAGGACATGTGAAGCTTGGAAATAAGTTGGAAATATATACAAGATGCATTTAAAATATAAGGGCCGATTGACTATATCAAAGAAGGAAAGAAATGTAGCAACACTGTATTAGTGGTAAACATGTACATATCCATTTCATTGCTCAACATAGTTATTAATTTCCAAGCAATTTTGGTTCCGTGGTACAAGCTTTTTTATACCTTTTGCGTAGAAGTTCACCACCTGGGTATTCAGACAATACAACACTGTCATTTTCAACACCTCTGTTTCTTCAAATCGTTGAGATGCAAGCCACTTTTTGAGATGCAGGAAGACGTGATAGTCACTTGGTGCAAGGTCAGGACTATATGGGGAGTGATCAAAAAGTTCCCATTCGAACCTGTCAATCGTCTGGAGACAGGGCAACATTGTGTTGTCTAGCATTGTCATGGATAAGAACATCTTCTGAGTGCAGTATTCCACGTCACCGGTTTTGTATGACACACCTAACTTTTGATACGGTTTCACAGGATGACTGCGATGTGAGTGTTTTCCCCGGCTCTATGAAAACCACCAAAAACACACTTTGTTGGTCGCAGAACACACTCACCACGACTTTTCGTGCAGATAAGAGTTTGTTTAAACTTTTTCGCCTTCGTGAATTAAAACACCATTGCCGTACTTTTCCTTCACTCATTACACTCGGATCATACACTTCACACAATTCTCGGTGAATTTTGGCACAATCATGACCTTTGGCATTCAGAAATCGAATCATAGACAGTATTTCTCAACAGGCAGGATTGTGTAATCTCGCAGCCATTTTAACATACTCTAACACACAGAATAACAGCTGATTAGCGAAAATATGATTGCTGGGTCACCAATGAACTAGTTGATGTTACTGCGCAGGCAAGATTCGATCACTGTAGGCAGTCAGTTTTTATAAATCATAGGATCCTTCTTTTGAAATGAGCCTCATATACAGAAACAATGAAAAAAAATGTTGTAAAATATAAATTTGCGAAGTATTTAAGGGGTAGCATATTGTAATGACTTAGCATGTGAATGCATTTTTCTTACACAAAATTTTGTGTTATGCATATGTTTGCGAGTGCCTAAACCAAGACAAATAATGTTTTAATTTTTTTTTTTAAAATCACAAAAAATATAGTACATATGTACATATTTATTAGCAACAGGTCACTTTAATATCAACAATTCTTATCAATTTTTTGACTCCCATCAAGCAGGCCAGACTAGCAAATCAATCAGCACATTGCACTTCCTTCAATCCACGATATTTCCCATCTGTAGTTATTCTACAGAGGTTGTTTCCGATCTATGGTGACGAAATTGCACACCTTGCAGCACCACCGAGCGGGAAGAGAACGAAGCTGCCAGTCATGCGGGCACGTTGGACCGTTGACTGTGCATGACAGGTGTGGTCATTGCGTATCGGGAAGAATGCCGCCGAAAATCAGTGCATATTGGGAGGGTTACATAACTGCACTTTCAGACGTATACTACAGTTCATTATAAAACTGTGCAAGGATGTGTCCAAAAATGGCATATCACGGGTATTGAAAGGGGCAGGTAAGGCAAGGCGTGGGATGATTCCTGTGGGGCAGAAACAGGCAAACCCCCGGCCTGCCACAATTCGGGATGTCAGGGTGCTGGTCACTAGGGAGAATCCAGCCACACAAAGAAGTATCGCAAACCGGCTACAAAAATCACTGAAGACAGTGCACACCTTCATTCACAGCGATTTGGGTTTGGAAAAGCGATGCAAGGGCAAGGGGCATGTTCATAAGCTCTTGCCAAAACACATCCAGGAACGTCGCACCAACTGTCGAAAGCTTATGAGTGACACCTGTCAGGTGAAAAGTGGAAGTTCATTGTTACATTGGACGAGGCATATGTTTATCTTGATGACCGTCACAAGCCACGTGCAATTTTTTATCGATCGACAGGTGCGAGTGACTTTCAAAGATGGTTCACTGAATGTAAAGATAGTTTTGGCACAGGTTTCATGATCATTGCTGGATACTCGTACAACAGCAAGCTGACCATACATCTTGTTGTCAAAAATTAGAAGGTTAATTCCGATTATTATCAGGCTAACGTCCTGACACCCATTTATCACCATGACATTCCCCATCTCTATGGGAGGGATCAGAATCGTGTGTGGGTGCATCAAAACAAGGCGTCAAGTCACACATCTCGCTCAACCCGCCTCTTCCTCCAACAAATGGCAGAAGAGACTGGAATTCGTGCCATTCCAGTGAAGTCAGCTGATACCTCACTGATGGACTTTTGCACCTTCGCCCTACTGAAACAAGCCTTGTCTCACAGGACACCCCACACTATTGAAGGAGAAGTGCTTGAGGCTGGACATGAGTACACTTCGTGCCAGTCTCCTACAGTGGAAACTTCGCTGTAGGGCAATTGTCAAGATCCACAGCCACCAAATAGAGCACTTTTGATGGTGGCGACATGGTTTCTCTTAAGGTAGGTGCAGTTAGAAATTATCACCATAGATCGGAAACAACCTCTGTACTTTGCAAGCTATGAAGAGGTATTGAATGATTTGATAGCTGACTCTAGTAGACCAATGAATGATCCAATCGAGAATATTTTATTGATGTAAGTTATTACATGATATATTTTTTGTAACATTAAATGAATGGTTCTCAACCCTCATGAGCACACGACTACATAAATTCGTTTTTCAAAAGTTGATGTCCCGATTCTAACACTTTTACTCGTAAATAACTTTCTAATTTTTGAAACTTTATACATTAATTAACCTGAACCCTTGAAATGTAATATTAATAAGTAAATTGTGGCATAATCATACATAGTATCAGTTCCATCTGTCTAGACTTGTTGACAAATATAAAACTTGGGTTTTAAATAAGTTGGCACTGGACCTTATGGATTCTTTTTGTTTCCTCTGGCCAATATCCTTAAATTTATTTGATAAGGGCTGATTTTCATTAGCATGTACCATTCCAGACACCAAAATATTCCAATTAATCAGAATATTTCCACTTCAATATAATTGTATAGGGTGTCCCAACAAAAACGACGGATATAATATGCTTAATAGAACACTTTTTTTAAAGAATGACAAATATTTTTACATCAATACGACAGGTAAATGTTCCTATTTAAGGATGCCAAGTTTGATTTACACAACATGTTCTAACAAGTACCTTTATCAGTGATTGTTGCAATTTAGTTGACATGGAGGATTACACAAAGGAACATCGAGTTTTGATAGTAAAAACTCATTACAAGAATGGCGAGTGTTATACAGAGACTGTAAGGAAGCTTTGTGCAATCCTTGGACGTGAATGTGCACCTAATGAGAGTACAGTTCGCAAGTTGATAAAGAAATTTGAAGAAACAGGTCCGACAGCAGACATTAAAACACCTCGCTCTCGATCTAGCTGGTCTGTTGAGAACATCGTTATTGTGTGTGACAGTGTCATTGTGGGTGCAAAGAAATCTTTTTCTTAAATTGGAACATTTACCCATTGAAATGATGTAAAAATATTTGCAAGTTTGTAAATATGAAGTATTTTCTCAAGGATATTAAATCAGTCGCTTTTATTGGGACACCCTTTATAATTAATTGTTAATGAAAACTTAGTGCCGTGTCCACCCGTCAAACCTCCAAATCTGGCTGCGAGAAGCAACACATCCCCAGTTAGATCACTCACCCCCTGCCGTGAAAGCATTTTCCGTTATCCCAGTCGATTGCCAAGTTGGGCTGCAAGCTGCTTCACCCTTCCGGCCCCGACTTGAGAACGGACAAAAGATTGTAACTCAAATTTTGAGGCTGCATGGGGTGCAGTCGTCTCTAAGTGGCTTTGATTTCTCAGCAGCAGCAGCGAGAAACAATTTCCTCTTATCACTGGTGAACCCTGAATGAAAGTGCAAGTGCAAGTGCAAGTGCAGGCTGCAAGTTGCAAACTTCAGGAGAACCTTTTGTGCCCAGGTGGTTGAGAAACATTGTGTGTTTGCATCTTTGATTCTGAGATTTTGAAGATTCAAAACTTATCAACCGTTTGGTACTATAATCAGGCAGGTACATCAACCAAGAATGTTTAGTGTTGCAGTAAGATAGTACTGGATAGACCTTTCAGCATTCCAACCATTAGCTGAAGGAGCCTCACACAAGGGTAAACCCCCTCTGGATTAGACCTTTTCAACTTAGCATGAAGAAGAAAAAAAATTGTAGCTTGAGAATTAATTATCACAGAGAGATGAATCAGTTTTCTTTTCTTTGGAATGGTCTAGATTTTAGGTACAATTTTAACATTGTGCCTCACAATAATTAGTGTTAAAGGAAGGAAAAAAAAATGAAATTTTCAAAATAAAATGGGATGCAGTATGCCCATTTGGCCACCACAATAGACCAAAGTGAATTAAAAAATGTAGTTTGAAGCAGCAACACATTCCCACCGCTATGCAAAGTGTTGATTAAAACAGACCGAACTTCTCGAGGAAAAATTAATAACACTGTATAAAAAAAGGTAAAGTGTTCCCCTGTGCATAGCACAACGCCATGAAGGCGTATAGGGGGTGTGGGGGTAACGCCCCACACTTTCTTGATCCGGTCGTGAGTGGGGGTGATGTGATCAGCATCACGCCCCTGACCGCCTTTACCCCCCAGGGTTTCCCCCAGGTACCCATGTTATTCGACGCTGGGTAGGCGCCGGGGCCGCTTCCACCGTTAGAAAAGTTCCCGGATTTGAACCGGCCGGGGATCGAACCCGGAACCTTTAGCATGGTAGACAGACGCGTTACCGACTGAGCCACCGCGGCCACTGTATAAGAGTGACATTGTTGCCAGCTTACAGAAAGAATTTCCGGAATTTCACTTTGGCCCTATGGATGCTGGATGGACCAAATTTGGAGGGAAGCATGACAAAAAGTCCAATCTTTGAAAATATGTAATGTTTAATTATTTGAGAATAATAAAAAACAGAAATTATGCACCATTTTCGAATGCTGTAATTACAGATGTCAACTTCGACCGTAAGACCAGAAAAATGGTTTATTGTGAAGAGGTTATTAATTCGCCAAAGTAAAAACTCTGTTGGCAACATTTGC
Organism: Lepisma saccharinum; assembly: GCF_977018435.1. NCBI lineage: Eukaryota > Metazoa > Arthropoda > Insecta > Zygentoma > Lepismatidae > Lepisma > Lepisma saccharinum. Next base: position 32,912,901 of record NC_139250.1, read on the forward strand.
AAAAATACCCACAATTAAATGATGAATATGTACTAAAAACATATTACATGCATATTTTTCAACATGGAAATTACTCGGGAGGCAGTCTCACAGCAATGTTAAAAATTTTATGCTGGCAGTTATGATAATGGATAGCAATTCAAATGGTTCAAGTTTTAGGAAAGCAATATACAAGTTAAAATGAAATGCATCCGGATTTTACTCATAATCTCTCACCATTAACATGTAATTACTCTCTCCAGAGAAGACTTCCTAGATTCTTGGAAAGAAGCAACGGTAACTCCCATGCCTAAAATCAGAGCCCGGCCTTGATGAATGATTTTACCAGCCTAAAAGTGCATTCAAAAATCATTCTAAATGATCAAATTCCCCAGCAGCAGCCTTGCTTTCGCCCTCACAACAACACGCATACTTTACTAGATATAAAATATAACAATTGACATTTTTACCAAAAAAAGGTTACACATGCAGAGAGCATGTAAAGGCAGATGTGAGAGCTGGGATCCCTCAGGACTCAATCTTTGGCACATTTTTATCCATGCTCTTGGCTTTCAGGGTATCTGGAATTTTGTAAAACCAAAATTCCTGGACTTTCCAGGTATTCCAGACCAAGGACCAAAATTTTAGGACAATTTATGTATCAAACTTCTTTGTAAGAAGGTCACTACATTTTAGCTAAATATTACACTTAGAAACCAACTTAATCCAGTTTTTAGTATTCAATACACGTGTTAAAGTAAAAATTACAAGAGCCCTGGAAAGGCCATGACCTATCTCTCGATGCCAGTCTCCCTCCCACAATCCTACCTAGAGGTGTGGAGATATTCAACTGGTAATGGGGTGATGTAGGGTCAGCACCTCGAACCCTCAGCTGTATAGAAAATTTCCCAGACTGGTTACGCTAGTCACTCATAGCTCCCCAATTTCCTCACGATGGTTGGTTGCCACCGGTCCTATACACAGGCCGAAAACCCAGAGACTGAACACAGGTGGACTCAAACCCATGCAGTCCCGCAGTCGGAGTCCAAAGCACAGCTCCTTAGACTGCACAGCCATGGAGAAGGATAACGAGATGAGAAACTGAACAGAAATTGACCTTTCTATAAGGGCATCAGGGAGAGCTTGTTCATAATACTACGTAAAAGGTAAAGTGCTCCCCTGTGCTTAGCACCATGCCATGAAGGCGTATAGGGGGTGTGGGGATAATGCCCCACACTTTCTTGATTCGGTCTTGAGTGGGGGTGATGTGATCAGCATCACGCCCCTGACCACCTTTACCCCCCAGGGTTTCCCCCAGGTACCCAAGTCATTCGACGCTGGGTGGGCACCGGAGCCGCTTCCAATGTTAGAAAAGTTCCCAGATTTGAACCGGCCGGGGATCGAACCTGGGAGCTTGAGCATGGTAGTCAGGCGCATTACCGACTGAGCCACCGCGGCCACATACTAACTAATATTAAACAAAAAAATATTTTTTATTTTATAAAATCATAATAATTACAGCATAATTAATACATAATTAGAGTAAAATTTAGTAATATATGTATTAATCCTAATATCAACCAAATACAACCCAAAAATTGCAACAAGAAACTGCTAACTCCCTATAGCAAATTTCTACTGTAACTACCAGAAATACTCATTATATCAAACTGAAGTATACTTTGTCTACAACAAATTGAAAATTTCTTGCTTGTCCCTTTTCTATTGTTGAAAAATGTACTTGTAGTGCACTACTATAAAAAATTTCTTTTTTGGAGAAACATAGCAACTTTCAGACTTTTACAGAAAAAGTAAATTCCATTACTTTTCCAGGATTTCCACATATTGCCAGACTGGTAGACAGCCTGATATTGATTTACACAGATCTGTGGTAAAATGCAACATTCACTGTTATGCTGACACAACCGTATATATCCAGAAATATTTCAAAATTACATGATTCAATCACACTTTTGAACCAATATCTTAAGTCTGCATTGCCATTATTGAAACCAGCAGTCTCTTCAAACAAACTGCCCCTAGCGAATGTAAGATTCATAGATGGAACATTAAATCTTCTCAAACAATAAAAAAATTAGGATTGACTAAGAACCAGCAGCTTGATTGGTCTGAGCATGTGACAACTGTGTGGAAAGGTGTATTCAATATTAAAGTGATTAATTGATTGATTTGCTTTATTTTACTTCGCTTTTTGTGCCACTGTTGGCTAATTTGCGAAGATGGGGATGAGTGATGACATGATGAATGGACCCTCACAAATATCCATGCCTGGGCCAGGATTCGAACCCGGGACCGCTGGCGTGATAAATCCACACATGAATTATCAAAAAATCTCAGAGTTGCCAGGCATTTTCTAAATTACTACTATCATTGTTTGTATTGTGTTGAATTTGTTTGAAATTTTTAATTTGATCATTATACACTCCTCTTCACATTAAGTGGCACATCTTATAAGGTTGGACACTTGGTTGAAGTGTGTGCAATATTATCTGAACAGGAGTGTACTTTTGAGGGTTGCTTGCACAAGGCCAAGATTGTAAACATGTGAGGCTCTAGACCTGTTCTTACAACTCATTCCATTGAGCGGAGGGTAGTTTTAACTCTTTTGGCATGGAAGATGTATTGTGAACAAATCACGGATAACGTAAATATATGTTCATAGTTATTGAGTGCTTATGGAAATGTCTCGGTGTTTCTACGGTATTTGCTGGGTGTTTTACTGCAAACATTAGATATTTCAGTTCATAACTTGCCTGCTTGAAGCCAGAGCAAGTAATATTTCTTGCGTTTTTCTCTTCTTGTGGCGTGTGTGTTGTGTATTTGCTTATTTGACACAATGGCCGAGATAAGCATCAATTTCTTGGTACTTCTCTTTATATTGCAATTGATTTGGTTTTCAATTGTAACTCGGAATACATATAAATGTTGCCTCAATATCCATGACTTACTGAATATTTAGTAAAATAAAGAATAAATATCAGAAATATAATTTTTGTAAGATATATTGTAAACTGCATTATTTTGCATTTGTACACAAATTTTAAGGTTCATCAAGTAATAGTAAACGTAACATTAATCTTCAGAAAATTGTCAAAAATGTTTTGTTGGCTGTGATACTTTCATTTCTGTTTAAGGGTCAACTTCATTAGTGTCATGTGATCTTGATACAAATATGTCACAGCCATTTGTAAAAGGGTTATACATGACTGATCAGAAATAGACCAGCCAGCCTATATAAAGTTCAAACTACAACTTCTCCATTACTATATGACTCCCATGTCCAACCAGGCATTTTAGTTATACTCTGTCCCAGCTAACTGTGGAGCAGGTGAATGAAATCAAGCCTCTGCGGAATTAGTAACGAAAGACGGCTCCACCGATGAACATGAGAGGGATAGAATTGCATGAAAGGGGGGGGGGGGAAGTGACTGCAGTTCGAGCAGCATGTACTGCTTCGCTCTCGCCACTCTCTTCTCTGATGCTATGCGCAACCTTGCTCCACAGTTAGCTAGGACAGGGTATAGGTTTTTCCACTGCCAGGCGTACACGGTAGTCAGGTACCTTAATTCAGTGTAGTTCTTTTACCTTCAAGAAAGAAACAAAGAAAAAAAAACATTCTCAATGCTTACCCCTTTCAACGGCTTCATTAATAGCCTGTTTAATGGCTGCCATGTTGAAGGCAGGATTAAACCTGAAAAAACACACAAATACCATGCTGTTAGGTTTTGTGAAAACACACAAGGCATGCAGAATTATTTATTCTTAGGTAAACACTTCATTACATTTGCAATTACACAGTAGTACACTATGTGGAAGAAAGTCATTGACACCCCATTTTCAACTCTGAAACAAACTTCTCATGGAAAAAAAAAGGGTACGGACGGGTACATATATACGCCAGCAGGAGGCTTCTTAGATCATTCTCTGATAAAATGACGGACAGGAAAGAGTTCAGCATGTTTGAAAGAGGGATCATAGTAGGCTACTCCATAGGAGGCATGAGTATACATAGCAAGCTGATGCTCGACAGGTCCCTAAATCAACTGTAGTCTTTGTCATCAAGAAGTGGAAGGAAAAGGGACACTGCAGCAATGCACCACGAAATTGGACGACCGGGGCAGAAGAGTGCTGAAGAAGAGGAGATTCAGAAAAACAGGACCCATCCGATTGCAGAAGAGTTTCAAAGTGTGACCAATTTGACATTTTCGACCAAGACACTTCACAAAGAAGCCCCTGCGCTCGGTTATCATGGTTGAACCGCTGCCCACAAACGCCTGATAACAAAAAACAATAAACGGCAGAGACTACGCTGATGTAAAGAGTGGAGAAACTGGATGGTGGAGCAATGGCGGAAGGTCCTATGTAGCGATGAATCACGCTTCACACTGTTTCGATCAGATGGGTGAGTGTGGGTATGGCGATAACCCGGAGAACATCTGTTATCCGAGTGTGTAATGCCCACAGTGAAATATGGTGGTTTCGGCATCATGTTCTGGGGTTGTTTCAGCTGATATGGCATGGGTCCACTGGTACCGGTGTATGGTCACATGACGTCTGCATCCATGATGCTCCCCAAGTTATGGCTTTTCTATGGAAATGAAGAATGTGTGTTCCAGGACAATAATGCGACTTGTCATGTTTCCAGGGCTACCATGGAGTGGTATGCAGAAAATAATGTCACCCAACTGGAGTGGCCTGCTCAAGGCCCTGACCTCAACCCTATCGAACATCTATGGGACGAACCGGAGTGCCGATTGAGGTGTCTGTACTGCAGAAGGAATGGCGGAATATCCCACTCGGTATACTACATGACCTTGTGGCCAGTTTACCACGACGAGTGGCTGCTGTTATCGCTGCCAAAGGCGGACCGACCTCCTATTGATTGCAAGAAAACTGATGGTATCCACAGACATGTGGTGTCCAATGACTTTCTTCCACATAGTGTATTTAAGGGGGTATGTTTAAAGCTGAACTTAAGAGCTATTATCTTGTTAAAGAGAAATTGTTAGTATGAAGCATTATTAATTTCCCTCTAATCAGTGATGTTCCAAGTTCAGACTTTTATACTTTAAACGTTATCTTACTGTTTCTTACATACACGATACTATGTAGAAATTTCAGCATGTACCGAACAGTACGGTAAGATACTCTCTAAAGGGGGAAACAAAGCAAAGTCAACAGTGCATCAAAGGCAATAGATCCCCTAGCATTAGCACTGACAGAGAATTTCGCATAGGCAAAACAGCATGTGAAAATCAGGTGAATTCGGGGCTGGTTCAGTTGGTAGAGCAATAGCACAGTATGCCAGAGATCTGGATTTGAGTCCTGGTCGAGCCTGGATTTTTTTGCTGAAATTTCTAAGTTTATAATTGACGCTTTTACCTTCCCACTTCAAAAGTTGCAAAATTGTGCTGCTACTTTCAAACTAAGGTGTCCTGGGAAGAAGCTTACTTCACAGTGTTCATGATTGATTGGGTTTATTTTACTTTACTTATTTTTGCCACTTAGGCTAATCACGAAGATGAGGATAAGTGATGATACAATGAAAACGATCAAGCGATACTCACAAAAACCCAGGCCAGGATTCTAACCTGGGACCCCTGGTATCGTAGCATGCTGTGCTAACCACTCTGTCATCAGAGACCGGCACACAGTGGTTTATATCTGACTTAAAACTGTAAAATCAGTCCCATTTAGTTTCTACATCGCGCTGCGACGCCAAGGGTCCCGGGTTCGAATCCCGCTCGGGCTTGGTTGTCTGTGAATGTCCATCAATTTCATCATTTCATCACTCATCCCCATCTTTGCAAATTAGCAAAGAGGCACAAAATGAAAAGTAAAATAAACTAAATCAATCAATCAACCATTTAGTTTCTCAGAACATATAATGGGTCTTTAGTTTTGAGACAAGAAAATAATTTTGATTGAATTGCTGTTTTAAGCAATTAAGCTGTGCTTTAAGCACAGTCAGGCTAATCGGGACTGGACCTACAGTTTAAAGTGGGATCCGAACCACTATGAGCCTCCACCGGGACCCCTTGATTACAAGGCACCGACTTTACCACTATGTGGAGAGGCCCCACAAGAAACGAAAATGTAAAGTTTTACAAACAGGATATAAAAAAATATGAAAAATAGGTATAAAGTGCCACACACTTTTAGATTTCTCCATAATTTGGCTTGAAAATACCCTGTTGCTGGAAAATATGCCTGCTGGAACATCACAAACTCAATATCATTCTGGGCAAGTTAAAATAGATATTAATATATATATACTTAAAAAACCAGAAACCTCCAAAGCATTTTCTCTCCATCTGTATAAGATAGTGGAAAACTGTTGCACAATGAGAGTTTCAATTTAGACCACTTAGCACTGGGTGTTCCAATTAGGGATGAACAAATTCAAACATTTTATTCATAGATCAAACCAATTTTTATCTGGATTTCAGATAATTGCCACATATGTTTCAATTAATTCAATCATCATTAACCCTGCCAATTGTGATGGTGCAGAATATCTCCCACTAACTTATTGATTGGTTAGTTCAAAAACTTTGCACAAATTCACAGCATGCAGTGTTAGTAACTGAATACCTGTTTTTCTCCAATGTAGTAGTTTTGTTTAGCGTTCATCTGCTGGAGAACGAATGTGCTGAAAATAATACTTATACTATTCTCGATACTTGAACTGAATGCATGAAAAAAAAGGACACCTCTAAAGTCACACTCAAAGATACTCTTTATGCCACTTAACTTGAATATTTTTTTTAGGTATCCCTCAATGATTTATGTTCTTACTTCGTCAGATCAAAGAATGCTGAAAATATCTGTGTTCATCAACTACTGCAAGAGCATTTTTCAAAGTCTTGTATGCTTAAAGTTTGGCACTTTGCAGAGTCAAATGGGTTCAGTGGGAGATAACTACAGGCATACACATTTAGTTTTTGACGAAAACATGAAATAATATGCTGTAATGTTCATATTTCATGTTTCTGAAAGGTGTGAGGTTCATTTTCCTACCCTGTTTTGTCATGAAATAATGTGAGATGAACTACAAAATAGATTCTTAAATACGAAATTTAAAGTTTATTTACACTTTCCGAAATTTCAATTATCCTGTGAGTTATGCAATTCACAGAATATTCACTAACTCTGCTTTAACTATTTCAGAAGCAAAAATGGACCCCTTTATACAAGAATAAACTGAATACTCTGATACATATATGTGCTATTAGAAGGGATATGGTTATTTTTGTAAGAAGTGCAGTTTTTAAGGATTATATTCACAATTTTAAAACCAAAATGTAATTTTATATACTTGATTTTGATCAGATTTCTCACCGCTATAACACTGAAATTTTATTTTATTGACCTCTTTTGACTTCAAAATTGATTGTTTTTGTACCTAGATTTTGCTTTATTTACCAATAATATGTGCCACTAGAGATAAGTCATTCTACTATCTACAGTATTGGCCAAATTATTGCTCATTAGTTGAAAAAATTAAGCACAGTTAAACTCACTTTATGTAGAGAAAATTGATATTTAATGCTTTGTGATACACATTGCATTGATATACACACTGCAAGTGCTGTCAGAACTTCTTGTGACCATCTTTGCCTTTCCGAGCTTCTGTACAATTCCTTTATCACCCTTATTTCTAAACTTCAAACCACATGGTTTATGAAATTGAATTATTACAGGGTGGCTACAAACAAGCAGAAATGAAATTCCCTGACTTTTCCAGGTTTTCCAGGACAAAATTTACATTTTTCCCTGACAATTACAAACTAAATAAATCGATCCTTTTGCAAATAGAAATAATAAACTCACACAGGTCCACGTATGGTTTTGTTAAGTACCAATATTATCTTCTATGAAATTGACGTAATTTCTCTATTCTCTATGATTTGAATTCAAACTGCAAAATAGTGAATTTTGAAAATTGTTACAATTCACAAGCAAGGGAAGGATTACGGAATTTTGTCATACGCAGTAAGTTTAAAATAAAATACTTGATTATTTTTAAAGTTACGACTAAATGAGATAAGAGTGAAGAGTGAATGATTAAGAAATACAATTTGTAATTTATCAGTCTCCTTATACATTCTCGCTATTATATGTTGATATTTCCACTGAGGTTTGGAACCCTCTGCTTGCAAGAACCATGAGTGCAGACTCATTTTTTAATGCATAAAGCTACTTCTCTCTTCCCTGTAAAGCAAACAACTTAACTCTTGCATATAAGTGAAACAATTGAATCGAACAAAATAAAGTGTCATATTTCCTTACATTATCAATGGGATTCTGCTTCAATACAGTATATCCAAGTGAAGTACTGTGAAACTGACAACATGCAGTTATACCATTAATGCTGATGAAAAGGGTACGTAGGTATAAGAAATTAAATGCAAGGAATTTATAGAATTGCATTGTATAGGTACCTGATTTAGCTAACCACACATTAAAACAGGAAAACACTAATAATGAAAGCTTCTGAAAGTTCATATACGAGGGGCATCCTGAAAAAAGCTCCAATGGTGTCTATACGCAGCAATAGTGGTCGGAGAGGACACACACACACATGCAGGCAGGAAGAAGTGGCGTGTAGCTGTAATCTGGTACAGTTGCAATGCAGCCGTTTTAGGACAGTTCTAGGTTAAAGATTGCAGCTCTCATACAGTCTCCCACCGACTGCGATGTAGCCTACATTGCACGCTCAGAATCTGGCACAGAGCCACCAGCAATCTTGTGAGGTGTGCAGACCGGATGTTGTGAGTGATAGTATGGTCAGACGATGGTGCAGACAATTCACGGAAGGCCAATCGAATGTGCACAACCCCATACAGCTGAGTACACACGGGCCCTTTGCATCACTTCAGGTGAGTTTTCTTGGACAACTCCCTGTACAGCCATGGTCTTGCATGTACCGACTTTCATCTCTCTGTTTAACTGAAGAGGTTTCTGGCAGGGCAAGGATTTGACAGATACACTGCGGTAGAGATAGTTCCAGTCTTTGCTGTCAGACACATATGCCATGGGTATACAAAATTTAGTGTCATGCTAGGACAAATGCCAGAACAACGGTGGTGATTATGCCGAAAATTAGGTTAGGACTCATTGTTACTAATGCAATAAATTAGAACTGATATTCTTATTTTATTTATGCCTAATCAGTAGGGACCTTGATATTTTGTTATTTTTTTTTAAATTGGTGTATTTTCTTCTTATTTTTTTTTTAGTATAGTGTTATTTTTCCCAAAATTCACATTTTCAGTTTAGCGCATTTTCTGGCAAATATCTGAAATTATACCTTCATGGTGTTTTTAAACTACTGTTTCAAATTGAAAATTACATGGCTTACGCCTCTTCGTGAGAGTTTGATATGTTGAAAGTTATTTTGGGAAAGTTACTTTCCATACAACTTTTTTTAATTTTAAGGTAAGGATTTTAGCTAATGGAATTTTCCCATTATTAACTGAAGAATGCATAATGACCATAAGTGGCGACGCACCCAAAAAAATTAAATCAATCAATCTCACGTGACAGATACGGATATATTATGGCACCAAAAATTGGCATTATCTTTTTTTTGACTTCTTTGTGTTACGTTTCCCAAAATTCGCGTTTTTGTTTTAGAACATTTATCTGACAAATATACCGAAATGTAATACTCCATTGTGGTTTTAAACTATTATTTTAAATTGTAGGTCACATGGTCTACGTATTTTCGTCACAGTTTGATATGTTGGAACAGATTTTTGAGGAAGTAAAAGTAAAGTGCTCCCCTGCACTTTTCCATGAAGGTGTATAGGGATGTGGAGTTAGGGCCCCACACTTTCTTGATCACAGCTGAAGGCAGGGGTGATGTGATCAGCACCACGCTCCTGGCTACCTTTATCCCTCAAAGTTTCCTCAAGGTACCAGCTTCATATGATGCTGGGTGGGCGCCGGAGCAGTTTGAATAGGTGGAAAACATCCCGGTTCTCCCCCGCAGGGATCGACCCTGGGTCTCTCGCATAGTAGTTAGACGCCCTAACGACTGAGCTCCATTATTACTTGCTCGACAAATGCCGATGGTGCACACTTAGCTTGGTAATTCAAAACATATCTCGCATGACAAATACTGTAGATGTGGCTCCTGTGTGACGGTAGATACGCACTCGATCTCCTGTTAGAACCCTGCCACTTTGCTCTGTGATGCAAATGGTTTTGATAGAAGTTGAAAAAATCGTGGGAAATACATGATTTAATGTGGCTGTCGGAATTAGTCTATGTACGTAGCACGTATCCTAGGTGGAGATCAAGTGGGTTGCCCACCCCCCTTCCCAGGTAAATGTTTCAGTATACACTATAGTTTACTCTTGAGTAAAATGTTGGAAAACTTGCATGTTCTATGTACACAAACATGGCCTAGAAAAGACAAGAATGGATTTCATGGAATTTTTCGTTGTTTTAGGACATTTCCTTTTAAAAAATCGCTAAAAACGCCAACAATTCGCATTTTATGCCAAATTCCCATTATTTCGATATTTCGAAAGGGCGAAAAATGTGTCCAGACATCACTGAACATTCCTAACTTCGCAGCAATTACCATTTTTCACGGTTTTCGCGTTTGAGAAAAATGAATGTCCCTACTAATGGGAAATTACTTTCTGGCCACCCCTCGTATAAATCAGTAGATGGAAAGTGAAAATTTAGCAGGGCTGGCAGAGAAAAGTCAATTCTTGAAGAAAGTGATTTGCTTTTATGATTGAATGATTCGAGAAAATATGATATTAAAATATTTACGTATTTATTATTAGTATTTTATTTCATAATATTGGACATTAACCTTACTCAGTGAGAGATTAATGACCATCTCTCACGAGTTTAAACAGACAGGACAGAGAGTTTTGTTAATTTTATTGCAATACTAGTGTTGCAGTAAATTTGAGGTTGGGAGCCAATTTTTATAACGTTCACCAATGCAGATTTATGTTTCATTTTTTTCCTGATAGTATTCAATATATATCCCATTTGTTTGGATTCTTCTTGATATCTAAGAATAGTGCAATGTCATTGCAAACGTATGTTAACTTGTGCGAAACCAGTAATACGTCAGGATGATGAAAGTAAACCTTCGTAAGCACTGCTACATTAAATAAGGTGAAGTGAGCCAGAAGAGTAATAAAATTTCAGCAGCATATTTGCAGTCTAAAGCTCTTCTTGTTTATGCATGCGATTTTTGTTGGATGTTGCAGTCCATTATATTTCTGTCGCATGTTGTAGTGATATACTCTGTCGGGTGGCGATATTCGACAAAAATCGTATGTATCAATGGAACCTAGTTGTTTCCATGTACCTTCAGTTAGCCCAACAAAATGCCTTACTACGACGTCAGACAACTATCGGACGGCCCCACCCGCTCGTATCCCCTCCATCTGTTGACAAGTCCCCTTACTACTCCAATACGGACAAGAAAAAATGATAATTCAATGCATTTTCCACGTAATATTTAGAAGCTTAACCTTTACTCCCCCGATGATACCATATGATATCATCAGAGTAAGGTCGTACTCGCCCGATGATACCATATGGTATCATGGTGCTGATTACGAAATGGATGTGCTTTTTGGACCTTCATACTCTTATGTTTGGGTGGAAACTCTGACACAGGTCTGGAGCAAGCCTAGGAAATTCATATTGATGACCACCCTCCCCCCTCCGCAACATATCCATGCCAGATTTCCGAACAGAGTTTCACATTTTGGCTCATTATTCAACTTTTATGGCACCCAGGAACATGAAACATGTTTCAATCTCTTTGGAAACGTCCATTCTTTGAAGAGAATACTAACGTTTGCGACAAACTCCAGATTTTTATGTTTTTTTTTCATTGAAATTCAGTGATCACGCCCCCAAATCCCCCTTCCCCGGCGTTCTGAATTGTACACGGTTTCGTGCTATGATACTTTAGCTCCACAACAAAACTTATCCGAAGTAGTTTGCTCCCATAGTGGCAGAGTTATAACAATTTTCCTCAAAAAATGCAAATTACAAACAAAATCACTTTTTGGCTTATTATTCAACTTGTATTGCACCCAAGAACATGAAACATGTTACGTTCTCTTGAGAAATGTCCATTCTTTGAAAATAATACTAAAGTTCGCGCCTTCTTCCCAAATAGCGGGAGAAGAAGGGGCAAACTCCAGATTTTTATGGTTTTTTCATTGAAATTCGGGGATCGCGCCCCCAAACCCCCTTCCTCGGTTCGGCGTTCTGAGTTGTACACGGTTGCATGCTCCTATGTTTTAGCTGCAAAACAAAACTTATCCGAAGTAGATTGCTCCCATAGTGCCCGAGTTATAACAATTTTCTGAGCAATATGCAAATTACCTATTTTTCGTAAAAAACAGAGTTTCACATTTTGGCTTATTATTCAACTTGTATGGCACCCATGAACATGAAACATGTTACGTTCTCTTGAGAAATGTCCATTCTTTGAAAATAATACTAAAGTTCGTGCCTTCTTCCCAAATAGAGGGAGACGAGGGGACAAACTCCAGATTTTTAAGTTTTTTTCATTGAAATTCAGTGGTCACGCCCCCAAATCCCCCTTCCCCGGCGTTCTGAATTGTACACTGTTTCATGCTCTGATGTTTTAGCTGCAAAACAAAACTTATCCGAAGTAGATTGCTCCCATAGTGCCCGAGTTATAACAATTTTCTGAGCAATATGCAAATTACCTATTTTTCGTAAAAAACAGAGTTTCACATTTTGGCTTATTATTCAACTTGTATGGCACCCAAGAACATGAAACATGTTTCATTCTCTTGAGAAATGTCCATTCTTAGAAAAGAATACTAAAGTTCGCGCCTTCTCCCCAAAATGGCGGGAGAATAGGGGACATACTCCAGATTTTTATGTTTTTTCCATTGAAATTCGGGGGCCGTGCCCCCCCCCCCCCCAAGCCCTCTTCCTCGGTCCGGTGTTCTGAATTGTACACGGTTACATGCGCTGATGTTTTAGCTGCAAAACAAAAGTTATCGGAAGTAGATTGCTCCCATAGTGCCTGAGTTATAACAATTTTCCTCCAAAGAGTGTTCGAATTTAAAATTCCCGCCGAGAAGCCCGGGCAAGAGAAATTTAACTCTCCCCCCCCCCTCCTGCCATCACTGGTTTCTGGCGCCGTGGTTGTGTTGCGCATAAAAGGGGCCTAAAAGTTGAGGCCGAAACTTACGAACGAGATTTCCTTTTCCCGTGCACAGTTCCATAACGATATCTTTAAATAAATAAATAATATAAAAAAAAGTCAATGAAGACGAAATTCCCTGACATTTCCCTGACTTTTTTTGACACCTCAAATTCCCTGACTTTTCCCGGTTTTCCAGGTTTTCCAGGTCTGTCGCCACCCTGTATTAATATATCTTTGTTATAACCGAACAAATAGCATATGTACGTATTGTGCCAGGCATTTTTGCGAATGTGCAAAGAATCCCGTTGCCACCTATTCTTGGGACACAGTAAAATAAAGGATTGTGGGAAACAAGATTATATCGAAGCAGACAAACAGTTTAATCCCATAACAATCGTCAAATATATTTAGTTAGAACACTTTCAAAACAAGGTAATGTGCTTCTTTTTCACAATTTGGCCAATACTGTAGTTGCTTTATCAATTTCACCACAAAAGCTCTAAATTTGTTGCACTTATGAAGATCACAGTATTGGTAACTTGTTGACCCCTCAACAATCAAAAACAGAAAATTTGAGTAAAAAACATAACCGAAATTATCCCCCAAAACTGCTGAGATTCTTAAATATTTCAATCTATGAAAATGGAAGATTACTAATATAAGCAATAACAATTCTTGAAGCTTTCTTGGTGGCAAACAAGCAAGAGATTCTACCGGAAAATCAGCCAGGTTAGTTCTCGATATGCTCCTGAGCTTTCGTGAGCTAACGTCACTTTCATCTTTAGGGATCCCTGACATGGCTGACATCTGGAGAAAATCTGTTCTTGAACACAGCTGAGACTGCTTTATATATAAAACTCAGTTCTGTGTAATTGTTTTATACGTAAAATATTGTAGATCCCAGCAAAATATTATTTAAAAATGTGTTAATTAAACATTACTTTCACGTAATGCATTTATATGTAATTCGGTGTTATATGTACTAACTTTCCAAGCTACAAAATGTGACAGAGGTATACATTTCTTGTCATTACAAAAACACAAGGTGAGTTTCAAATATGAAACAGGATAGGCAAGCATGGCAGCGGATATTCTCGAGTTGCAAGAAAGTGTGACACGGCGGTATCACAGAGAAGGCAAGGAGAGGTGGCATGAAATCAGGAGAATTTTTTTTCGCAGTAGATCAGAACATAAGATGCATTTTCATTTGTAACGTATGGTGAAAAAAAATTGCACAAAGTTTGCAACCCTGCGGAACTGGCAATATTGAACACTGACACACCATTTGAGCAGTGTTGGATTGTACGTCTACCAGTTATGTAGTGTGAAGAGCAAGAGAAGGTTGGTGTAAAAACAAGTCAGTATGGAGCTGAAAGAAGACGACCGTCGGAAAATGATCGTGCAATATTGGACAGAGAATCGTGATGTTGGAAAGTCCGAGCTTGTGAAACATTTTCAACGTGTAGGATTTTCCCGTTGTACGGTTTATAATATTGTGTCACAATTTTGGAAGGGAATCAATGTGGAAAGAAAGCCGAGCAGTGGACGGAAGTCGAAGTTAAATGAACCCAGAGTGTTGCAACAACTGCGACGTGTTACTGCAGGTAAGGTGGCAAAATCCTACCGTGAGCTTGGTAGGAGGTTTCAGTGTGATAAAAACACAGTGCAGAAAGCATTACAGAAGATGGGGATACGGAGATATAAACGAAAAACTATGCCAAAAGTGACGGAGCAACAAGTTGTTGTCCAGAAACAGCGTGTACGAACCCTTGCGACAAAAACGTTCACTGCAACAAATGACGTGATTTGTATCATGGACGATGAGACTTATTTCACCCTAGATGGCAAGGAGTGGCAGCCGAAAACCTACTATGATCCTGGAACTGCTGCCGTGCCCGATCCAGTGCGTTTTGCTGCCAGAACCAAATTCCCACAGAAGGAGTCGCTATGGCTTGCCATGAGTGAGAAAGGACTGTCGAAACCTCAGTTTTTCAAGGCTGGCCTTGCACTCAACGCCGACCGGTATGTAAAGTTCTGTTTGCCTAAAGTGAAGCAGTTTATCAATGAATACCATCGTGGGGACAATGTTGTTTTTTGGCCACATTTAGCCAGCTGCCATTACGCTGCACAAAGTCTTGTGGCCATGGAGCACTTAGGTATCCCTTACATATCTAAAGAACAGAATCCCCCTAATGTTCCCCAACTGCGGCCCATTGAAGATTTCTGGGCAAATTTAAAGCGGATGGTGTATGCCAATAATTATCAACCATGAACCGTTGCAACCTATAACCCCTCGATCACATAATCTTGTTTTTTTAATTTGTGTAAGTGTGCGATTATGAAGAAAAGGCTTGGCAACAGTGAATGTACGTCAACAGTGATGTCATTGAAGGGCGCTGATTGGTGGAAGAGTGGAGGAGTACGTGCAGGACGATAACTGCTCTTGTCTATCGGCAGCCCCAGTCTAGTTTTCAGTTAAGTATTATTGGTTTGATCTTTATTTCTTTGTGCGTGCATAAGTGTATAAATTGGTAATTGATTAAGTGATCATTCCAAAAGAAGTTTAATTTGATTTAACTTTCATATTACCATTTTGAAGAAACGAACTACTGTCTCTCTCTCATGCACGCTCCCACTGAATATGTGACCATGTGAAATAGTATATTCAGTAACTAAACCAACAATATGTAACTAAGCCACCGATTAATCTGAATAAATGTGTAGTTATCTTGAATTGTGTGTTACTCAAATTTTGACTACTGCAAATCTGGTTACTGTTCGACCGAGTATTGAGGACCTCTTATGGGCCCAGTTCTGGTAGGAGTTCAGCCCCGAAAGGCGGTTGTAAACCCTCATCCAATGGATCCGCAGATGCTTGCGCGATGTTGATCCATCAACATTTGCTCCATCTATGCAGAAAGTGCCCCAAAATTGTCGCAAGGCCAGCAGACTCGGTGTGAATGTGTTTGTTCATTGATGTTCAGATACCACCCTTGTATACCAACCAGCACCCGAAATACATCTGTGCGTTTTTGCCCTTGACCACAGCGTTTTCTTTTTGTGCAATTTTTTTTCACCATACGTTATGTAATCCTGATACGAAAGTACACACGTTAAAACCTGATGTCTGCCATGTTCCATAATAGAAACAGAACATCAGTTTCTTCAGTGAACATTTTCAGTTGCTACTGGTTAGGCACAAAGAGGAAAAGTTTCACGTTTGGACAGAAACTAAAATTTATACGATAAGTGGACGCTAATCCACATACAACTTAAGAATCAAACTTTCAGATTCATTAATTTACCACTTTATGACAGAAATAAAGAGTATTACGAATGACTTGTTCCTCAAATAGATACAATTACAGTATTTTAATAATGATACGACATGGTATCTAAATCTGATTTGTAAGTAATTCTTAGTTAAACATATTATTTTCTCTTCACCTTGATATATGTATAACTCAGGAGGTTCAACTGTATAACTAGAATCTGATATTCTTAAAATATAAGATTCTTTTTGGTCCAGCTTGATATGTCTTGACCAACTTTTATTGTAATTTGCTCTAATAGCCATGTGTGATGTAAATCGTCCCTTCATCAATTTCATTTAATCATTATTCATCTTCATCTTTGCACATTAGCCAAAAGTGACATAAGGGAAGTAAAATAAAGCAAATCAATCAAACGACAGTATGATCAAAAGCTATCCATTCTGTTTCCATCTTTTCTGAATAATACAATTTCTCTTGTTCAAGAACTTAATAGTGAAATTGTAGCAACTACAAGCAATAATTATCTGGGAAATTGCCATAGGGACTGGACCTACAGTTAAAAGTGAGATCCAAACAACTGTGCAATATGCCTTAACTGGGGGCTGAACCTGAGACCACTCAATTACATGGTGACAAGTGGAGGAGGCCCCACAAACAAATGTCAATCAAAATTTGATGTAATTAATGTCCATATATATTGACTAGTGCATTCAACAAGTTCCCATGCAAGACTGAACACAATATATCCTGATTCACAATCAGATGTTGAGCTGGTATATCTACTAACATTTTTTTTATATTTGACACAACCTGGAAAACAATCATTAATCTAAAACTTCAAAAAATAAAGTTTATATCTAAGTCACATTTAGAAAAGCCAATTTCAAATAATTGTGAACTTTTACAACCATGCGGCAATTATACACCAATATCAGTACAGAATACACAACCATCACCAACCAGAAATCAAACCAAAATCATTACACCAAGCCAATAACATCTACACCATGCTGCTACAGAATGGATCTGTAAAACCACCACCAGCATCAACCATCACCAACAGGCCAGATGCAACAGAAGAATGAAAATGCATCACAAGCCAGATGTAACAACAACAAAAATCATATACCCATGATCTGCTGGGTTCATGGTTCCTCTTCAGAAGCACTTGAGAGACCACGTGATATTTGGAACGTAAGATCACACTCTGTGGAATGGCGGAAGGCTCAAATTTGCCTAAATGTAAAAAAAATATATAATTTAACCTGGTGTTTCTAATAAAAAATTGTAATTTTTACACACTGTTTGAAGGGAAAAATTAAACAATGTTAACCCTGTAAAAAATAAAGAGTAAAAAAATAATTCAAATTAACTTGCTGTCAACAATGTTGAAAAGTTACAAAAATTATATTTAAATAATAACACTGATGATCATAGCAATGCCAAATCTCCCATCATTGCACTTAAAAAATAAACCACTTTCTGCACACGTCTAAATTTAGTATAATGGCAAATGCACTGGCACGATAATTCCTGTAGAGAATGCAGAATCTGAACAAAGTACCAACTTATGTGAAGCTATATTAATACCAACTTATGTGAAGCTATATTAATTCCAACTTATGTGAAGCTATATTAATACAAGAAAAAGTTTCTACGTTGTTAAAATATGAATGATAGGAATCAATGAGGCACCACCTACCACACAATGAAGTACCTAAAATTCACAGCGTAAAGTGTAGCATGTAGCTGTTAATGTCTTTTATGCATGTGTTTCGTGACTACTTCATGATAAATTCTTGTGTTGGTAGGGGGGGGGGCATGGGAATAAAAAACACATATATGCCCAGAATAAAAAAATCGACATTGAAACTAAGATAAAAACAACATTAATAATCACACCTCACATTCCCATGGATCTCAACAGAAACTGAATCACAAGTACTTTCACAACATTAATAACATGTTTACCAGTAATGAAGTGGAATGTTTAATTATTCTTGCAAGCTTCTTAGGAATATTAGAACGTATTTTAGAATACCGGAAATGATTGTGGAAGTACGTTAGAAGGTACTACTTCTGTATAGTGGAAACACCTAGAAATCATTTCTTTTGCACTTTTTTACATTGCTAATGTACAATTCTACATTGCAGAACATTTCTTTAGGTGTAATAATGAATTTCTAACGAAAATAATGTCCATTTTCTTAAAATTTATGAGTACTCACTATTTTTCCTTCTGTAACACACAATGTGGTCATAGCGTACTGGTTCATCGCACGTTGTGGCAGTGTTTTGTCGATTTAGAGTGTGTATGCAGTGTTTCCAACCTTCTTCACCGAAAAATACCTAATTTTGTGGCCGGATTTGAAATTATGCTAATACCTTGTTAGCCTCACAAACCATCGACTTTAGCCCCACGAACCATTGATGTTAGCCCCACAAACCATTTCCGGTAAAATTACACTGCGAAAGAAAACACATTGAGGAGCTTCAACGATGGTACAGAAAGTGATTTCCGTAAGTAGTTTCTTCTGTAAAAATGAAGAAATCCGTTTCCACTATACGGAAGTGTTACCTGTTTGAGCTTAGAGAAACTAATTAGGAAAGTAAAAAAGCTTCACTGAGCATTATTTGCCAGATTATAATATGAAAAGCAGATTACATGAGCATATGTTCTTCCCAGTGAACAGCCATTCTCGGTAAAGGCCACCAAAACCGACAGGTTTTCATAGGCTCAAGCCAGATATTTTGTGATCACGTGTCAGAAGCATGTACGGGCATTTTTATTAATGCTAAGAGCTCTAAATCTGATCCACCCAACTTAACAATGAAAGCATTTAGCAACATTGTACCCTTCACACCTAACGTCAATTAATGTAGTAGCAGCAGAAGTTCAAGATGACCGAATGGCAGCTAGCAAACACACACATAGGAATACATACATAAGTGAAAACCCATTCTTCAGAAAGCACTGAGTAACTAATCACTAAGCCTCTGAAGTATGTGTTAACGTACAAAAAAAAAAAAAAAAAAAAAAAAAAAAAAAAAAAAAAAAAAAAAAAGGTACCATGACTAGTTTGTAAAGAAACAATCAAAATTTGGGACCATCTACCAGTGTAATTTACCCCCTTTACACAAAACTCCGACAAGAATGGCATACTACTTTACAAACATCTATACAGGAACAGAATCGATTCCAAAAACTTCATTTCACAACCAACAAAATTTACCAAACAATAAATACAGAACAAAAATACCGGGTTAAACTTTACTGCCGTGTATCCACCGGAAGTTGTGGTTTGTATGTGGTAAGTCAGCGAGCGTATGTTTATTTTAGTAAGTTGATGGTAGGTGGCTCTGGTGATGTTCAATTAGCTAGTGCTTGGTGTGTAGTCACAGATTGTGTAGTAGTTTGTTATCAGTTGCCGGTCGAGCGTATTTTACTGGTGGGTCATGTTGGTATGGCCTCGGCTTCTACGCCCGCGGACGTTGAATTTGGTGAAACTGCTGTAAATTTTCACCAGTTTATGTTCCAGCTAATTGTGATTAGTAAGGTAAGTTTGATTTCTTTTTATTTTGGAGTAGGTAATTTGTGGTTGTAATGTAAATTTTTTAGTTTTCGTTTAGTTTTAAATTCGGGTACTCATAGAAATTTAGATTTAGTGATTTTGATTTGGATTGGTTCGGGGGTTTGGGGGCGGAGCCCCCAACAGTAGTATAAATGAAGATTTTTTAATTGCAAGTTTTTATTGGAGTGGTTTATTCTTGTGTTTAGTCGTTCCCCCTTGGGTTTACTGGTGTCGTTCCCCTTTGTGTTTACTGGTGTCGTTCCCCCTTGTGTTTACTGGTGTGGTTCCATTTTCATTTTTAAGGCGAATTTCTTCCTTGTGTTTATTGGCGTGTTTCCTCCTCGTGTTTACTGGTGTGGTTCCAATTTGATTTTACTGTGTGTTGAAAGGGGTAAATCATTGATTTTTTTGTCGTTCCCCCTTGTGTTTACTGGTGTCGTTCCCCCTTGTGTTTACTGGTGTGGTTCCATTTTCATTTTTAAGGCGAATTTCTTCCTTGTGTTTATTGGCGTGTTTCCTCCTCGTGTTTACTGGTGTGGTTCCAATTTGATTTTACTGTGTGTTAAAAGGCGTAAATCGTTTTTGTGTTCGGAAATTGTTAACTTTGTATTTTTAATATGGCAGTTTGTTTTTGATTGGTTATGATGCGAGTTTGGAATGATGACGTGATTTTCAAAATGGCGGCAGGTACTTCCGGTGGAGTTACTACTGTAAATTTTCACCAAATACCGTAATAATATGGCTGAACAGTGAGAATTAATTTAATACCTTTGATTTCAAAATGTTCTAAATAATGCAATTACCCACAAGAGAATGTGCGGTAACAGTTAGTTATATCGGAGGCACATTAAAATCAGATATTTTGGGTTTCTCATGGTTCGTACTTACGAATTGTGTATTGTGGAACATAGTTCAAGGTGCCATTATGCTTTTTACACAAAAACAAACACAATTTTTCACATAGAGGGCAGTTTTTGTTATTCCAGTAAATGTTTACTATCCTTCGGACACCTGTGGGGCTATGCGAGAATGGTGTGTGGGGCTACGAATATTTTTTTCGAAACCAATTTTTAACTATTGTAACCTATGCGTGGCCCTACCTAACCTAACCTTACCGGAAATGGTTCGTGGGGCTATGTACGAAATCTGTCCGAAGGATAGTAAACAAGTACCGTTATTCCTTTTTTCGGTTCCCTAACACACAATATAGCCGGCACACGTTGACTATTGTTGTCGGTATGCAGTATTTCCAACCTTCTTCACAAAAAAAAACCTACTATTGTGTCAGTCACGTGTGCAAATTGCACATTATGCACGGGTAGCTGACCGATAGCCCCACGAACCATTCACGGATAGCACCATGAACCATTTCTTATAAGGTTAGTTTAGGCAAGCATAGCTAAAAAAGGAGGGGTTGGAAACACTGACAGGGGGTTACGTCATCAAACATATGAAGCATCCGGTTCACGTAGGAAAGCAGTGGCAATTGTGCGTCGGTGAGATATTTCTCTTGCAAAATACATGATTTCCCGGTCAAATAGATTCCACGATGAAAGAAAATACCTCGACGAACGTTAGAAACCTTAGAGAAAATCATTTCCGTAAGTAGTTTCTTGTGTAAAAATGAAGAAATGTGTCTCCGATATAACAAACTGTTACCGAATGTGCCAAGGATCGCACTGATTAAATCCAATCTACAGACAATTTATTGTTAACTTTGGACGCGATATGACTGAAGATGACCGGACCCCTCTCAGATTTTTTTCATATTTGGCATACTTACTAATTGAGGCCTGCTAATGAAGAATCTGAAGTTGTCGGAAACTTCTAGAAATTTCAAAATAATTGCGAATCTTTGACGCTAGCCCCAGGAACCATTGACGTGTAGTTAGGTTAGGCAAACATTGTTAAAATTTCGTGTCGTGGTAGTATCAGGATCTAGAAATTGCAAAATAATTGCGAACCATTGACATGTGGTTAGGTTAGGCAAACATAGTTAAAATTTGGTGTCGTGATAGTATCAGGAATATATATATTTGCTTGTGAAACAAAAAATTTTGCGAAAATAGACTGTTTCCATTCCGAAAACTAATGCCTTATTTTCGCTTATTTTGCAATTTCTAGACGTTTCCGACAACTTTTAACTTCAGATTCGTGATTAGGAGGCCTCAATTAGTGAGTATGCCAAATATGAAGAAAATCGGAGGGGGGTCCGGTCATCTTCTGTCGTTCCTTGCATGCTTGTGTTTTACTGTCATTCACAATGTAGATGGGTATATATTAGAAACCACACACAGTACCAAAAAACAAACAAACAAAAAAACTTGACACTGACGTATAAAGCATTCCAAAGAAGCAAGTAGAAGACAATTTAATTTTGTGTATGTATAATAGATAAACACGTAAATTTTTGGACGTATGCACATGTACACAGTCACAAAATGGATTCACTTACGTTACATTCCCGACAAGTAAACACAACAGTTTTTTGAGTGGAAATCCTTTCTGAAATTATGATTATTGGACTTTGTGCGTATCAATTAAAAAGCCTAAGGTAAAAAATACCGGTATTAACTTAAGGTGTAACCTGTTTCATTCCTAAATGGGCCAGTACCTTTTTGGCGAGACAAATCAATATTTTCTAATTGAACTAAATGTGATATGCTTACCTTTAACCTAATATTCAGGACACACAAGTCACTGCTAAACATCACACAACTAAAATTCCATTATGTTAAAAGGAGATAACCGAATTGAAGAAATAATTGCATTACATTTCTTTCCTTAGATTTTCGCTATGATCCAACATGGCAGCTCGACTGACGTAAACTAATGAGTGACACAGTTGCCAAGACCTAATGTACATTTATCGGTAGTTACCTTTGGATTCTTCTTATCTGCGACTACGGGAGTTTCGTCAAACAAGTCAACCGGAAAATGTGCTATGAAGAACACTGAAACAGAATGAAATGACAGAAAGAAAGATAGATGATGATAGAAAGAAAGAAATAGAGAAATGGAGAAACAGAGAAAAAGAAACTGGGTGGGGGCCCTTGGTTGCTAAGAGTCTCTTCCTTCCGTTATTTCTTCTTCTCTTCTTCTCTTGTCTCTCCCTTCCCTCCAGTTTCTTCCTCTTCCCCCACCCAGTTTCTTTTTCTCTGTTTCTCCTTCGAACTCAAATCACCCGAACCAAATTCACTGGCGATTTCACCCATACAATGATTTCACCACATGTATCAATCGTTGAGAAAGTTTTGTTATTGTGAAAAGTTTGTTAATTGATTGATTTGCTTTATTTTACTTCGCCTTCTGTGCCACTTTTGGCTAGATGGGAATGAGTGATGACATGATGAAATTGATAAGTGGGCACTCACAAACATCCATACTCAGACGGGGATTCGAACCCGGGACCCCTGGCGCCATAGCGCGAAGTGCTAATCACTCCGCCACGGGGGCCGGCGTGAAAAGTTTGTTGAGAGAGATCCCAGTGTAGGGGCTCAATTTTCGGCCATTTTGGCTCTAAATTTAACCTAAAAAATAATAACACTTGGCGGAACAGCCCGTGGGGGCCAGGGCCTACCGACTACCGACCTCACTTACACCTGCCGAGGTAGGAGATCATCCAACTAGTTACGGAGTTACGTGTGGTCAGCACGACGAACCCCCAGTCATTGTAGGTTTCCATGACCGGGTTATGCTACTCATCGTAGCTCCCCAATTTCCTCACGAAGATGGGTGGGTACCGGTCAGAAAAATCAGAAATTTGTAATATGATAGTCGCGAACAGACGTACATCTATTCATTTTAATGCAGGGTGGGATTTCAAAGGGGGATAGGGTAATTTCCCCACCCTCTGTCTTGAACCATTCCAACCTCTGGTTATGGGTTTGATCGAGTTTGTGTTTTAAGTCCACTTTATGCACAGTAAGGCTAATCGGGACTGGACCTACAGTTTAAAGTGGGATCCGAACCACTTGTACCTCCACCGGGTATCGAAACCGAGAGACCCTTGGTTACACGACAGCAACGTTTCCACTACGCCAGCGGGGAGGCCCTCAACTTCTGCTCATGAATGACACATCTCAGATAGGGATAAATTATTTCGCACTCACTTCATATGTAAAATATATAATTATATACTTGTATAGTTCCAGTCAGTTCAGTTATTTTAGAGCCCCATAGATATAATTCTTACCTTAAAATATCGTTATGATACTTATGGCAAATGTGTATCTCACCACACCTGTTCTCTATTACATGCCATGTATTCGGTAGAATAGTTTACAGTTAGTTGAATTCTCTTGAGATGGAAGATAATGTTTGCAAACAATATAAACATTTTGCCGGCCCCTGTGGCGGAGTGGTTAGCACATCGAGCTACGACGCCAGGGGTCTCGGGTTGAAATCCCGGCCTGGGCATGGATGTTTGTGAGTGTCCATTCATCAATTTCGTCACTCATCCTAATCTTCGCAAATTAGCCAAAAGTGGCACAAAAGCGAAGTAAAATAAAGCAAATTAATCAATCAATCAATATACACATTTTGTAAGAAAATATATCCTTTAAAAACCAGCACCTTGTGTCGGTCAGTTTATTTTAGGGGGCTACAAGGGGTACAACCTGGATTACGAATTTAGGGGGTACTGTACCCCCCCCCCCGTTCCTGCACCACTGGAGATAATGCTGAATTGTGGCAAGAAAATTACGAAGGATGCATGAGTCTGCTTAGTTCATTTTTCGATATAAGTTAAGATTATACGATCAGCGAAGTAAAGTTTTAAATTGTACTTTATAAATAAAGCATATTTTCTTTCGAAGAGTCATGAGGCGTATTGCCCAGTAGATCCAGATAAATAATGCATTATGTATAAAATTTATCCGACCCCATGGTGGAGTGGTTAGCATACGGCTCCAGGGGTCCCGGGTTCGAGTCCCGGCCTGGCCATGGGTGTTTGTTGTTGTTGTGCGATGAAAACACATATGTTAACAAGATTAACTGCATTTATTACACAAACTCACAAACAACGTAATACTTTACATTATAACGAAACTACGTTCACCATTCCAGGTCCTGTTTGCACAGACTCTTGTCTCGCAACAGTAGCTTGTTTCTTCTTCCTCTAGGAGGCAGCACTACATTCCTCCCAGAGTTACAAAAAAAAAAAATTAACAAGGGTACCCGTATCTGTCAGGGGGTACCTTAATCCTGGTCGATCTTCTAGGCACATGACTAGCGGATCTTGGTCGTGGAGCAGCGTCAATGTCTTGGGGTTGATGGTCATCAACGTCTGGTTGAGGTGGGGTAATTTTGGAATCTGAATTTTGGTTGTCCGCCGCGCCTTCTGGTTCGGGTGGACTATCATCATCCCAGGATTCTGGATTGTTTTGTTGTCTGTGTGTCCTGTGACGAATCCAACGTGAATGTACCACTGTTTGAGATCCATCTGTAAAGCGCACTTTGTAAAGGTGAGTGCCACCCAACCTTTCTACAATATCTGCCTCGTTGAAGTTAGGTGACAAGTGCTTCGGTGATTGAATCCATACGGTTTCAGTAGGTGAAAATGTCCTGTATGGTTTGTTGTGGTTGATCCTAGGTTCCAAGAAATGATGAGCTTCTGTCCTCTCGGCATCTCTATTATGATCACCACGTATACAGTTCCACCATGTTCTTGGACTGAAGGTGAGGACTAAGGCTGCAGGAAGACTACGTTCCTCTCCCAACCGGGAATTTCTCAAAAACAGCAGGTACTCCGCTAACTTTGCATCGAACTGTAAAGAAGTCAGATGTGGATGTTCGTGCAACACCTTCAACATGCCAGTCTTCACCGTGCGTACGTACCTCTCAGCAAGCCCGTTGCTAGGACTGTGGTACGGTGGTATTATGATGTGTTCAATCCCGAACTGTTGACAAAAGGAAAGGAACTTTAGGCTGATAAATGCCGGACCATTATCCGAAACTATTGTTTGTGGAATTCCGAGAGTCGAGCATGACTGAAGAATCCAGCGTATGGTCTCCGGTGTATCTAAGGAAGATACTGGCCAGACATCTATCCAGTGACTATAAGCATCCACAAGTAATAGGAACTTTCTCCCAGCCAAGAAGAAATGGTCGACGTGGAGTCTTTGTCCTACGGATCTAGCTTCCGGCCCCCTATTACCTGAACCTTTCTTGACTTTCGGACTTGAGGATTGACAAGTTTCCTCTTCAACTAATCCTTCCTTGTTAAAAGACCTTCCGCTATCCGATGTAGGTGTAGCATCTTCACTTAACGGTACGTGTATGGTGTTGGACATCGGCTTCATTACGACTACACCAGCGTTAGAAGAAATGACTGGATCTGAATTCGACTGCGAGTGTTGAAGTTGCTCAATCTCTGTAGATATCACTACCATAGAACTTGCCGGCTCTGAGCGTAACAGTAGCGTTCTCCAATCCGGAGTAACGATATCTAACCAGGTACGACCTATGAGTGGATAATTTAGATGTTCCTTGCACAAAATAACAGGAAGTGAGTAAGTCGATCCTGAGTGTGTTAGTTCCAGTTCAGCCTGTCCTTGCACTGAAAGAGCATGTTTCCCAACGCCATATATTTTTATAGAGGAATGGTTAATATTAGTCATTGGAAACCAATTTCTGAATGAATCCGCTTGGAACAGAGTTACGGCAGATCCTGTATCGAGCTCACATTGAATAAACTTGCCGTTAATAAGTAAATCCTTTAACATTGGATTCCTTGATAAAGAATAATTGGACGTAGGTGACCCGATGATGTGTGAGTCACAACTGTATGAGACGACACTAGGTAACCATGTTGTTTGCTCATCAAGTGAACTTTGAGATGTTGACATCTGTAAATTTGTGTGTTCAGTAGTTTGCCCTACGTTATTACTATTAGGTTTCCGTTTAAACTTCTCTCTCTTCCTACACCGCTTTTGCCAGTGACCACGTTTCCTACAGAATGAACAAACAGAATCCTTCGCTGGACAGTTGTCTTTAGAATCATGTTTGTACGTACAGTTAGGACAGCTGTAATCAGTATATTTCATTCCGTGAATCGTTGGATTAGGCGAACTATAAGTATGTTGTTTTGTATGTTTGTCCCCTTGCACTGTTCTTTTTGGAAATTGGGTTGAGGTGCGTGAAACTGCTGACTCTTGCTTTACACTTTCTGATCGTATTAACAATCGGGTTTCTTTCTCTAACATTTCATTTTGTAATGTCAGTTCCTGACATTGCTGAAAGGTTAATGACTGTACTGAAAGCAACTTTCTTCTAGTAACTTCAGATCGTATGCCCAATACTATCTGTTCAACTAAAGCTTCGTCCAGATAATTGCCGTAGTTACATTTTGTAGCTTGTTGCTTCAGCCTTATGACATAATCAGAAACGGTTTCACCTTCCTCTTGTACACAACGTCGAAACTTATATCGTTCAACAAACTTATTAGTCACAGGTTTGTAGTGTGACAAAAGACTATCCTTTAGACGAGAATACGACAGATTCTGTACAAGGTCTGGTGCGACTACATTTTTCAAGACTTTAAATGCCTTTGCACCTATAAAGGCGATGAGTATAGGAACTCTCTGATCATCGCTGAACTTTTGAATGATACACAACTGTTCGAAACGTAAGAGATAATCTTCAATGTCCTCTGAATCTTCGTCGAAAGCGTTAAATGTCAAGTTTGTGTACATATTTATGACTGTAAATCCAAACGTTTAACCTAACAACTATGAAAAGTGAGTTTTCACTTATAATTATACTTGATCTGCATCGGATCACAATGTATCTATGAACGTGACAAAGCCTTTGTACGTTTCATGATTATTACTTGTTTCCACATTAGAAGGAATCTTGATATATATATTTACACCACACTATTTTTTTATAAGACTTAGACGGTTTATGCTTACCGCGTTATGACAAATTGCGTCAAACCGACACGTTTATGATTGTTAAAAGAGTTTGTTGTACGAATGAGGACAGTCAGTCCGAGATGAAAAAAAAAACTTACGGAAATGTAAGGTTCTTGCAAATCCTGCAATCCATGAAGAGTAAAGTTCTCTTATACCGACTGCGCCATAATGTTGTGCGATGGAAACACATATGTTAACAAGATTAACTGCATTTATTACACAAACTCACAAACAACGTAATACTTTACATTATAACGAAACTACGTTCACCATTCCAGGTCCTGTTTGCACAGACTCTTGTCTCGCAACAGTAGCTTGTTTCTTCTTCCTCTAGGAGGCAGCACTACAGTTGTCAGTGTTCCTTCATCACTTTCATCATATCATCACTCATCCTCATAGTCACAATTAGCCAAAAGTGGCAGAAATGCGACGCTAAATAACAAAAATCAAATCAAATGAAATGTATGAAATTTGGAACAAATGAAAGTCGATTAACTGCATATGAGATGAAAAGAGTAAGAGAATGAATCTCTCTATATACAAAAATGGATGTATGTGTGTATATGAGTACCGTATATGTGTATATGTGTATACGTGTGTGTTTGTTTGTTCAGCAATAACTCTCGAACACCTGGAGCGATTTCAACCAAACTTGGTACACGTATCACTTGCAATCTCGAAAGAAATACTGTGGGGGTAAGACACCCCTAGGGGTCGGGGTGGGAAGGGTACAGTCACGGACACTTCTGGGTTGTAACGACCCTATTGAAGAAGCACTGAAGCAAACCATCCATGTCTGACCACCAAGCGCCTTGTGACTAGACAACCCAACCAGCATTGAAATTCTGCGGCTTGTATACCAGTCACGGGTATACATCTCTGTAAATTGAGTAGTGATGCCAAAGAGAAATACGAGATGAAGATTTTCGATCGTAAAGTCTCGTGTTCTCGACATGGATTAATACTCGGTCCACGTTACGTTCCATTATTTAATGTTGTTTGGGAACGAACCTGACGGACGGCGTTTATATTTTCACTGCTTGGATTATAGTAAATTTCATAGTTTACAATTATATTAATGCTTTGAACGAAAATAATACCTAGAAAAACATCGAACATACAATTACGTGCACACCACTCTTCTCACACACATGCACGCGAAAACAAACACACAAAGCTAAGTTTTAACTTCCAAGTGAATGTCCAAATAACAGTAAATGGAGAAGCACGATGTGCGAAACATGGGATTTTTCACAGAGAGAATGCGTCTATTTTTGACATACGTGGTTTCTATTAATAAGCAATGAAACAATTATTGAGAGAAATTAATATGCATTTTCGTGTTCAGGTGTTGAGGAAGGAAACAGACTGACTGGACAAAACAATTGTGGTGTTATTGATAGAGTGTTGGTTAGCGTACAGAGCTTTCATCAGTGAGGCCTAGGTTCGATCCCCACCAAGGACAATTTTTTTATTCTTTTCTATTAGTGAAGAAGTATGTAATATTGTTTTCTAGGCATTTTGACGAAAGGATACACATCAAATTTGTTAGTTTAATCTGTATTTTCATTCTTCTAATAAGTTCTCTATCACAAGGGGATATAGAGATTTTCTATCTAGGCGATGGATATATTTTCAATGGTTCCGTAGCTACGATTCTCCAGTCCCTTCCACCCATTTGTCTTATTTATTTACTTTATTCA
The DNA here is from genome assembly GCF_977018435.1 of Lepisma saccharinum. Taxonomy (NCBI): domain Eukaryota; kingdom Metazoa; phylum Arthropoda; class Insecta; order Zygentoma; family Lepismatidae; genus Lepisma; species Lepisma saccharinum. Next base: position 32,942,544 of record NC_139250.1, read on the forward strand.
TATCAACTCACGAAATACCATGAATCTAACGAAAACACACAGATATAGTTAGAACAAGAAACACACCTCGCGTCGAAGGTTCCAGACTCGAGTTGTGGCTTTTTTTTTGCGAGGGTGATTATTCCTGTGTGTATGTTTATCATCTTTGTCTAAAAAATATTCCTCATTATTGCCGTGATTAACCTAGGGAGAGACCAAAGCGACTGAAATAACAAAAGTACAGAAAATGCAAGACACATCTGCCTAGGCATATTATACCTTGGGAATTAGCAATCTGAACATTAACTTGTTTCAGTCGACTACTTGCGAAAGAGTTACGTGTTGTCTCGTTTGGATTGTTGGTTATCGTGTCGGACTAGCATGCGGCAACCCGAGTTCGAGCCCAGCGTAAGGAAAGTTTTTTTTTTCTTTTTGTCTAATTTCATCTAACCTTATTCATAAAACTGAGGTTTTTCTGCAAAACCTTTTGAATTGCATGCCACTTCGTATGTTGGTAATCTGAAAGCAGCAAAGATGAATATTTGATGTTCCGAAGCGACGATGTATTTGTGTATGTGTTGAAAAAACGCAGTTATTTATTAGCGAAAAACATGCAGCCACGTGATCATTGAGAACGCTTCCTAGTTGTCAGTGCTAATATGGCAGTAGCTACATTCTGTCAACACACACCAACTTTCACGTTCCCCGTAAAATAATTGCCTTTCCACGTTTCAAAATCATGAGTACTGTCTAAAGCAATACTTTGATACTTGCGTTTGCATGTTCGAAGCTAAAGTAATACGAAACTTTTTCCCCCAGCAAATGACATTGAAACCATTAATAACTGTTTGCAATGTGATATTGATATCATATATGGAAAGAATAAAAGTGGAGAATTTCGCTTAAAACAACTTATAAATATATTAGATTATGTGGATACCTGATGTGAAACGTACGATGCACGATCAGAGAGCCTGAATGTTGCATTGAAAACTGCAGAGAACAATGACTGACTAGTGAAAGGTTTTTCTATGTTCCAATGAGGATTTTATTAGTAACTTTAAAATAAACAAGGGAGAAGGACACAGGTTGGTATGATGAACTAAATTGTAACCTAAAAGTTTTAATTGAAGAAACAAAACACGTTCACGGTTAAAAATAGGGCATTCAATATCAGGCACATTACACTAACTGAAAGACTATTTTCAAAAGTAATAATATTTGGATAACTGGCAAATTCAAATTTGATGTTAACCATGTAATGCACTTGATAATCACTGAAACATAATTTTTCTTGAGCATGCCCTTTATTTTGTGTCTTGATTGTTGAAATAATACGTTGAAACGAACAGTAGTATGTTTTTAGTGTGTGTTTAGAATCTCTTGTGTACTGCATGGGAATACTGAAGTCATTTTTAGTTTACTAATCAAATAACAATTATTCAGTGTAATCTTTATACAGGAAATACTTTGTTTCTTTGCAGCTGTTCATGACAGAAATTCAATTGCACGAAAATTTACCAAATTAGCAATGCTTCTCTTACATATTTGTGTTATGTGCTCGTCTGCCTTATACCGGATGAGGAAGGAAGCAGATATAAAATATAGAAAATTACTGTTCTTGGGTAGCTCGTCCTGCTTTTGTCAGAAAACCTGATCAGCATACTGAACCAAGCCATCACATGAGATACGACTTCAATAATGTAATTCGTTTCTGTGGTCAAATAACTACAAAAAAGGCAATAAAATTGTCAGTGTGAGGAGACGGAGAAATAATTTCCTTTTATCTTACATTAAACTCTGTCTGTATGCCTAGTGTGGTTTGGCTTTCCCAAAGCTGAAGACAAACCTCTGTCTGTTGTAAACCGTGGCATGTTTTGTTCCAGCTTACAAATCACGTAAAACACCTTCGTTCACCTTAGTGTGCTGGTTCTGCAGGCACAAGGTCATGTCGACTGATAAGCAATATCACGTGACTCCGGGGCCAACTGTCAGCACCGCAGAGAAGCTTCGGTAACTTTTGCGGGGTTTCTTCTAGTCCTTGACAGAGGGCATGCTCCGTAATTATGTGCAGAAAACCCATGTTTTCTGTGTACGAAATTTACGTATGTTTAGATTGTGTGCTCAAATGATGCAGTAAACATAACTCCGTGACTCACAACAACAATTACAAGCGCTTCAAAGATTAGAAACTTAGCAAGCGTTACTCACAAGACGATTATATTGTTCGACTGACAGAAGACCAGGTGGTGGGGTGGCAGCGTGTTAGTTTGACACGCAGGAGATACTGGGTTCGATTCCGGTTTGATTGCCTCCAATTTTTTTCTTAACTCGAGCGACTATATATTTCAATTTATTTATTGCGAACATTCTTATTTTATTTGCTGTGCGAATTGTTGAATTTTGAATTGAATTTTGTTTTCCAAAGGATTAACGATTATTTCTTGTGAATAATATTATATGTATTTCTGGATCATTTTCTCAAAAGAAATGTATACTTCTCGCCAGGCATAACATTTTGTTGAGTATGTTTGTAAAATAATGAGAAATGTGAAAAAACTATCGTAAAAAATAATTTTCACAAATAAAATTTAAAACGGTAAAGTAAAGATTTGTCCTCCTTCGTAGTCGAGCGGGTTAAGGCGTTCACTCGTCTCGAGATCGTTCGCTGCGGGACGGCGTAGGTTCGAATCCGTCGGAATTTATTCGGCCTACGTATAGGGCCGGTGGCAACCCACCATCGTGAGGAAATTGGGAAGCTCCGAGTGAGTGAGCGTAACCCGTTCGACAACGGCTGGGGGTTCGTCGGGCTGATCACCCGTCACCCCAATACTGGACTGAGACCTCCACGCTATAACAGGTGACGGAGGAACAGTGTGGGAGGGAGACCAGCAGTCGGTAGGTAAGCCAAGGCCCTTCAAGGACTTTAGCGCTGTGGGTTATGTTAAAGTAAAGATTTCCACCCAAAAATAAAATAAAAATGTATTTAACCTTTACTCCAATAAATTATTAATTAAAATGCAATAATTAGTTGCTAGAGTTATTTAAAAAATAGGGCAATAGAACGTGAATCGAACCCAAAGCCTTCTTTACGTGAAACTTATCCGCTACCACGTGGCCACTTGACCACTTGAAAATCATGTAATAGCTTCGCCTCATCAAGGCACTTGGAACTCATCGAAACCTTCAAGCGCTTTTCCTCGATTTTTTTCTTCTTTTTAAGTCCACTTTATGTGTTTTGTTTCTTCAATTAAAACTTTTAGATTACAATTTAGTTCATCATACCAACCTGTGTCCTTCTCCCTTGTTTATTTATAGTTACTAATAAAATCCCCATTGGAACATAGAAAAACCTTGCACTAGTCAGTCATTGTTCTCTGCAGTTTTCAATGCAACATTCAGGCTCTCTGATCGTGCATTGTACGTTTCACATCAGGTATCCACATAATCTAATATATTTATAAGTTGTTTTAAGCGAAATTCTCCACTTTTATTCTTTCCATATATGATATCAATATCACATTGCAAACAGTTATTAATGGTTTCAATGTCATTTGCTGGGGGAAAAAGTTTCGTATTACTTTAGCTTCGAACATGCAAACGCAAGTATCAAAGTATTGCTTTAGACAGTACTCATGATTTTGAAACGTGGAAAGGCAATTATTTTACGGGGAACGTGAAAGTTGGTGTGTGTTGACAGAATGTAGCTACTGCCATATTAGCACTGACAACTAGGAAGCGTTCTCAATGATCACGTGGCTGCATGTTTTTCGCTAATAAATAACTGCGTTTTTTCAACACATACACAAATACATCGTCGCTTCGGAACATCAAATATTCATCTTTGCTGCTTTCAGATTACCAACATACGAAGTGGCATGCAATTCAAAAGGTTTTGCAGAAAAACCTCAGTTTTATGAATAAGGTTAGATGAAATTAGACAAAAAGAAAAAAAAAACTTTCCTTACGCTGGGCTCGAACTCGGGTTGCCGCATGCTAGTCCGACACGATAACCAACAATCCAAACGAGACAACACGTAACTCTTTCGCAAGTAGTCGACTGAAACGAGTTAATGTTCAGATTGCTAATTCCCAAGGTATAATATGCCTAGGCAGATGTGTCTTGCATTTTCTGTACTTTTGTTATTTCAGTCGCTTTGGTCTCTCCCTAGGTTAATCACGGCAATAATGAGGAATATTTTTTAGACAAAGATGATAAACATACACACAGGAATAATCACCCTCGCAAAAAAAAGCCACAACTCGAGTCTGGAACCTTCGACGCGAGGTGTGTTTCTTGTTCTAACTACAGGGTGTTTCGTAAGTTCGTTTACAACGCTTGGGAGGTGATTGTACGAGTGAAAATAAGGTGGAAAGTTCATGGAACGAAATTCCGGAAACGGAATTCCGACGACTTCTCTCCACCCGTTTTGCCATTATTCACTTCGGAAAATCATTTTCCCACGTTTTCAAACGTCAATGACTCGGCAACAGATTAAACGAACAAATTTGATGTGTATCCTTTCGTCAAAATGCCTAGAAAACAATATTACATACTTCTTCACTAATAGAAAAGAATAAAAAAAATTGTCCTTGGTGGGGATCGAACCTAGGCCTCACTGATGAAAGCTCTGTACGCTAACCAACACTCTATCAATAACACCACAATTGTTTTGTCCAGTCAGTCTGTTTCCTTCCTCAACACCTGAACACGAAAATGCATATTAATTTCTCTCAATAATAGTTTCATTGCTTATTAATAGAAACCACGTATGTCAAAAATAGACGCATTCTTTCTGTGAAAAATCCCATGTTTCGCACATCGTGCTTCTCCATTTACTGTTATTTGGACATTCACTTGGAAGTTAAAACTTAGCTTTGTGTGTTTGTTTTCGCGTGCATGTGTGTGAGAAGAGTGGTGTGCACGTAATTGTATGTTCGATGTTTTTCTAGGTATTATTTTCGTTCAAAGCATTAATATAATTGTAAACTATGAAATTTACTATAATCCAAGCAGTGAAAATATAAACGCCGTCCGTCAGGTTCGTTCCCAAACAACATTAAATAATGGAACGTAACGTGGACCGAGTATTATTCCATGTCGAGAACACGAGACTTTACGATCGACAATCTTCATCTCGTATTTCTCTTTGGCATCACTACTCAATTTACAGAGATGTATACCCGTGACTGGTATACAAGCCGCAGAATTTCAATGCTGGTTGGGTTGTCTAGTCACAAGGCGCTTGGTGGTCAGACATGGATGGTTTGCTTCAGTGCTTCTTCAATAGGGTCGTTACAACCCAGAAGTGTCCGTCACTGTACATAAAATATCATTCTGTTGCGTGGCATTTTCGGGTCATATCCTGCAAGTTATGCTTCCTGCATCACAGCACGGCGAAGTTGGTTGCCTACACAGAAGGTGCGATATTGCTATCCTCGAGCAATTACAACACATACTCTATGTGATCAGAAGTATCCGGACACACACCTGAAAATAAAGTACAAGTTTAGGCAACCCTCCATCGGGAACACTGGCAGTCAATACAGTGTTGGCCCACCATTAGCCTTGATGACAGCGTTCACTCTCACAGGCATACTCTCAGGTGCCGGAATGTTTCCTGAGGAATGGCAGCCCATTCCTCGCAGACCGCCAAAATGAGAAGAGGTATTGATGTGCATCGGTGTGGTCAAGCACGAAGTCGGCATTCCAAAACATCCCAGAGGTGTTCTATGGGATTCAAATCAGGACTCTGCGCAGGCCAGTCCATTAGTAGGACGTTGTTGTCGTCAAACCACTCCCCCACAAGCACCAAAATATGGACGGGTGCTCGGTCGTGTTAAAAGACGCAATGGTCATCCCCGAACTGGTCTTCGACGGTAGGCAGCATGAAAGCTGTTAAAATGTCAACGTAAGCTTGTGCCGTGACATTGCCATGTAAAGCAACAAGGGGGCCAAGCCCCCTCCAGGAGAAACATGACCACACTGTAACCCCGCCACCTCCGAATTTCACTGTCTGCACTATACAGGCTGGTAGATGTCGTTCACCAGGCATTCGCCACACCCACACTATACCATCGGATCGCCACATTGTGTACTGTGATTCATCAACCTACACAACGGTTTTCTACTGTTCTATGGTCGAGTTTCGACGCTTATTGCACCACACGAGGCGGCGTTTGGCATTTGTCTGTGTGATGTTTGACTTATGGTAGGCTGCTCGGCCATGGAAACCAAGTTGCCGCACCTTGCGCCAAACAGTAATCGTGCTTGGAGTAGATTTTGATTCAGTTCGGAATTCCTGTGTGATGGTGGCGATGGATGATTGACGATAATGCTGTACTACCTCTCTTCAACACTCGATGGTCTCTGGAGGTCAACATGGGAGGTTGGCCTGCACGTTTTTGGGTTGTACACATCCCTTCACTATAACATCGGAAACAGTGGACAGAGGGATGTTTAGGAGGGTGGAAATATCATACACAGACTTCCTACACAAGTGGCACCCAACCAACTGACCACGTTGAAAATCTGAGTTCCTCAGACCATCCCATACTGCTGTCTCACACTGTTTGCTGACTACTGAGTTCGCTGACTATGTGTTCCACTGTGTCGCCTTCTATGATAAACACACGTTTCGCAGTGTGTCCGGATACTTTTGATCAGATAGAGTATCACTTACAATCTGGAAAGAAATACTGTGGGGGTATGACACCCCTAGGGGTGGGGGTGGGAAGGGGTGACATGTAAAAATAATCGAAAATGACCGATAGTAGTGTGGAACCCAAAGTTTTCGGAGTCACTAAGATGAATAGTGACACTCCCAATGCATTTCAACTCGAAGTTCATTTTACACTATAGTTACAATTCTTTATTTTCCTGTGTAATAGAAAATTGGGATAAATAAATACCCGGGCAATCAGCTTGTTATTAATAAAAAGAATACTAATTAATATAAAGTATAAAAGAAATAATATAAAGTAAAAAAAATTAGAGCGCTTAACAGTGCACGATGTGTACATGCCACTTGTCACGACTTATTTAAAAACATAAGAACGGCAACGATATGTTTGCATTTTCTTTCCTGCCCTACCTTTGCAATACATGTAAAAAAGTAAAAAAGTAAAGTGCTCCCCTGTGCTTAGCACCACGCCATGAAGGCGTATAGGGGGTGTGGAGGTAACGCCCCACACATGTAAGTTGTTTATTTTCGAATGTTCTCCCAATTGCCCAGTTTGCAAGACAGTTGTGCGAAAGGGATAATCGCCATAAAACAATAAAAACACAAAACAAGACATGAAAGAAAGACCACAATAACAATATAAGAAGGCAGGGCAAAACTTCCAAAAATGCAAAACAGCCAAGATCGGAAGGATTGAAAGAGTAACCGAATAATTGAGGTAGCATCAATGAAATGCCAACAATAGTTGCGTTGTTGCTAAGCTCTTTAGGCGTGCTAGTATTATTTAAATGAAAGTGATATTTTGTAAGAATAGTTACAGAGACTTAGTTCCAAATTAATAGTTATGTAATTAATCTGTGGATCCAACCAATAGAAGCGAACCCTCATCTCATTCATCCTAGAAGGCTGCGGACACTCAAACCTGTGAGAAGGTACATTAGAATAGTGTTCGAATTTGGCAGTTGAGGAATAGTAATTGCTAGCCTTTGGGGAAAGCAGCAATTTTTGCCTGCACGTATGCAACCTGGCAGTCCAGATTAAAGGTTTCAGCTGTGTTTTTACTTTGGTCGGAAATAACACTAAAAGAAGCCATGGTAATAGCACCATTCTAGAGGGGTGGCCAGGGTAGTATTTATGAAATTTCCAGTGGGAGTGAAATTTTACAGACTGTCTAGAGACAACATGAATTAATGTTTTTGCTTTATATATATATATATATATATATATATATATATATATATATATATATATATATATATATATATACTATATATACACAGTGCTCGAAAACTTTTCTTCAAAGTTAGGCGCCAGGAAACCACCTACTAGCAATTGTGCATACTGCAGTATGTTTCGAAAGTCGCGCAATCGAAACTTTGAAAATGTTTATCATGAAAATCGTAAGAGATATTTACATCGGGTTTTATGCACTAAACTAATCCTGTAGGCTATCACTGGGTTCATAAATTTATGTTAGCATCTATCTAAATAAAATCAATTACATTATTTTCAAATACATTGTTAATTTGCTGAAAACATCTGAGAACTGATTTTCAACAATAAATACCAAGTCTTAAACAATTTGTGAGATCATTTGTTGGTGTTTGACTGGTTGTAAAACCGTTGCTTTGTGCGGTACAGTAGAAGCAGGGCATTTTTATTGCACATGAGTGTAAGAATAAGTAGTAAAATACTCTTCAGCAATGCACACGCACTGCTCCAATGAATACGCCATGCTGAATCAATTTCCCCTTGTGAAATGCAATGGAGTTCTGACCCTCACAACCTCCAATGATGCCCGATATTCACTCACATGGTATATCTTCTAATATACAATAATAATAATAATTACAGTAAATTAAAATTATAGTTGATTATTAGTTTGTAATAAAAATTACTTTCGATATTTTTACTGTTCAATGTTATTAATATCAATAGCCCCAAATATTTTTTCTGCTAAATCTCCATAATCTTAAAACGGAAACACGTTGAACCAAAATATGGGAAAATTGAAGCTCGGAAAGGGAATTTCTCTTCATCCGTAAGGGAAATTTCAATTGAGTCCAGGAACAACACTGACGGTGTTTGTGTATGAACGAGCAAATGGGAACTGTAAGGACGCACAAAGGTTGTATCGGACCACGTATCCAAGACACAGACATCCAGCGCACACCATGTTTCCCAGACTTTTCCAACGATTATTGTAAACGGGGCAAGTGGAACCTCAATTCCACGAACAAGGAGGAGAAAGAACTGCAAGGACACCCGACCTTGAAGAATAAGTGCTGGATCGGGTGGAAGGACAACCATCTATTAGTACACGGGCTTTGGCACGTGAAATTGGTGTCACGGTGCACCATAGTACTGTTTGGAAAATTCTGAGGGAGCAGCAGCTGCATGCACCCTTACGATCCACAGCATGTCCATGCTTATTTCGCACCCAGCGTCGGTTTAGTGAATGGTTACTGCAGCGCTGTGTGGTCGACCCCCAGTTCCATGCATGTGTGCTTTTCACCGATGAGGCATGTTTCACGAGAGACGGGATGCTGAATAGTTGCAATAGCCATGTATGGGCCGATGAAAATTCCCGTGTAACAATTGAGGGGTCTAGTGAGAGAGGGAGCTATGCCACAAATCTTGAAAATTTTATTTTTTGCCATTTTCAGTTTTCTCCTACCATCTGTCATCTATCATGTGAACTACAACCATGTGGCATAGATCCCGCTTGTTCTGCAGCAGATTTTCTGAGTTCTTGAATACGTCCTCATCAGCATTTTGAGTGAGAGAAGGAGCTATGCCACTTACTGATGGTGTCTGTGATAGGAGTGGCAGATGTTGTGTTGCAGTAACCGGTGCTAACATTAGATTTAATATCAGCCCTGAAGTTAAAAGATCTCATGGCAATAATGCCTTATATTCCTTCAGTTCTTCATGGCGTTTACCAAAAACTAAAATCCACAGACACAATGGACAGTGAAGATCCTCCAGAAGACATATGAAGTTGTCTTTATGTATATCATATGTAACCCTGTGAACATGATTTACACTGAGGCAAAAGTATTTAAGCTTTGTTCAAAGTATTTGATGTGCTAGATTGATTTTTCCACATGGGTATACTACAACAATATACCACACATGTTCATAATAAATGGTATTTATATTGAAATTCATATTTTTCCTTTTGATTAATTTACTTAACAATATGTTCAGAAAAAAATTACCCTTTGTTATACAAATTATGATTCAATGCAATGCTTTACAAAACTCAATTTATTTCCATTTCTTGTCAAAGTGGCATAGCTCCCTCTCTCACTAGACCCCTCAATTGTGAAGGGCCATCAAGACAGATTTGCTGTAAACATCTGGTCGGGCAATGTCGGCGAACATTCAATAGGTCCGTACCTTGTACCGCCACGATTAACTGAGACATCCTCCTCAGGTTATTGGAACATGTCCCACTTCTCGTTCGTCAACGCATGTGGTTTCAGCATGATGGGACCCCAGCCCACTTCGTAGCTGGCGCTCGTTATTATTCTGAGGCAGACCTTCCCTCAGCGGTGGATAGGGAGAGGCGGACCTATTGCTTGGCCTGCCCGTTCACCTGATCTGTCCCCATTTAATTTTTTTGTTAATTTTTTTTTATTATGGGGTCATGTCAAAAGTGTTGGCTACGAGACACCTGTGATTAATGTAGAGGAACTCTTGGCAGCCTGTGATCTGGTTCGAATGACTCCTGGGATGATAGAGCGGATGCGACAGTTTATTCTGACGCTGTTATGCCTGTATCGAGACAGGGTAGCATCAATTTGAAAAACTGCTGTAATAATGGCTGCAGTTACTACTCATTAAAGCCACTGCAGTGATTCTTCTGTTTGTTTTCCACTTCTCCAGACATCTTTTATGGTTCCCCTCGCCGTTGTGCGTGGTTGCCTACCCTTCGAGGGTTTTGGCTTGTAACTTTTTACTTGGGTATCTCACTTTGTTGCGTTTGTTCCCTTCCCTTATCCTTGCAAGTGTGTAACACGGTCACAGAAACATCTCTGTATGTATATACGGCGATGGTAATGCCTCCAAGCTCTTCTATATAGCATTAAATAAACCTTGTGTTGAGCGCACCGTGTCAATCCATTCTATATTAGGTCTTATCAACCTGATGTGTACACGTGGACTTTATTCAACGGTTTTATCTCTTTGTGAACACAAGATGGACGAAGACCTCGTGTCAGTACGTAAGTGAAACAAAGGAACGGTTACCTAAATACAAAAGATTGATTCATTGCTTGATGGAATTAGTGTTTTAAGTCCACTTTATGCACAGTAAGGCCCAACAGTTTAAATTGGGATCCGAACCACTATGACCTCTTGATTACAAGGCGAAGACGCTACCACTGCGCCATCGGGGAGGCCCTCTAAATACAAAGGAGAAATCTCCTCTCTCGATTTTTCCCCTAATCGAGAACGAGGAGAAGACAAGACCTAGAAGATAAAATTACCTTTTTCAAGAGTACCTAAGCTCGAAATGAGGCTGTGAAATGTTGTGTGAAGCGAGACAGACATTTGCAACTGTCTCTTCTGTTATCGACAACGTCCACATTTTTAACAAGTCATTACAGATGCCGTTGCTTTGTCTTGTGTTTGCTTATTTAGTCACTTTTCTACCTTTTTACGTTAATCGCAACGATGATGAGTGAATGATGATGAGGTGAAATGGGCATACCGTAGGCAGAAATCTACGAGCAATAAAAATGCTCGGCCTCTAAGGTGACAAACATGCGCATATTTAACGGTGTGCAAGACGGGCACTTGCCTCCACCCCCTAGAAAACGAGTGGTGAACAAATTTATTTGGTTGATTATAATTTTTACTTTGGAAAGTAAAATAGTGTAATGCTCCTCTCAAATAATAAAAAATAAATCATTTTGGCACTTTTGAAGTATATATTCCTTGCGGTGATATTTACCCCCCTGGAAAAAAAAGTATTTTTGTTCTCCCCCTTGGAAATATTATGAGTGCTCGCTCATAATGGCAAAAGTCTTCGCCATGACAAAAACTCCTAACTTGTTAAGGTTTCACCAGTAAACGCGTTACTTCTCAAGAATCAGTCTTTGGAAAGTTCAGTTAGATACGGTTTTAATCCAAAGTAACGAAAACGTTTTGGTTTAAGATTTAATTTGATTGCTGCGATTCACAATTTTGAGCTCCTTCTCGCAAGTCTTATTTCTTTTTCATTATCTTTATGCCAAAGGCGTAATTTTAGGAGGGGAGCAAGAAGGGCACTCGTGTTTCCCAATTTTCAAGTTTATTGAAGTTACGAATATTTTTGTTAATCTCCTTGAACCCAAGGTTCATGTTCTGCCTCCCTTAATTTAGCCCACAAGTTACGCTGCTTTTTATAGTTACCGTAACTCCTCGATGAATGATACAGAGGCTGTAGAGCACAGGTTAGAAATAGGCTGTCCGAAAAGTACAAAGTAAAGACTTGAAGTATCTCTTGACGGAAGTGACGTCATCTAGTACAGTTCGAAAGCGCCAAGAACAGAAGCACGCAAGTGCACAGCTCGCAGTACAGATGGTTGCTGACTATGTCACGTGATTTTCGCACTCGTTCATTTGTTTAAAATAACGTAGGTAGAAAGCCAGCAACGCAGGTTAAATATACGTTATGGATCAGCAAGTTGTTAGCTAAAGTTCTTCTAATGTGTGGAAATGTATGTGTGCGAACATTTGAAAATGCGGTGATTTCTATGGTGAAAAACAAGTGTTTAAAACTAGGGGAAACAAAGAGCACTCAGTTTTATCTACTGATCGCATTTGGCACTGCAGTCGAGGTGCAATACGAAAGACTTTCACTTCCAGTCCACGACTTGAAGACCGCACTCCAAGACTTTACTCGGAGGATGCTCGCTTCAAGTACGGTCTTGCACCTTTCTGACACGGCCTCAGCGAACAACTTCCCCCACAATTCATTGTGTGGAATCACGCCCTCCGCCATTTTTTAGGCAAACAGATCATATTTTGTGTTGAAAACCTGCAGGGTAATGGTCTTTGCCGAAGTAATTCAACGTATTTTTATCATGATGATATGAGAAATGTGGACTTTTTTATCTTTTCTACCTTTGCGTAGGTGAGGATAGATTTACACGTACACAGAATTCGCAAACATAGTTTTTTAGGTGGCAATGGTCACGTACAATCTGATCCATTAGTAATACCGTGCAAATTGTCCATCACCATGCTCGTGCACTTTATTTGATCCAATAAGAGCTTAAAGAATTTAAAAAAAGACTCAAAACAAGCTGTTGACAACTTCTGCACCAGCATCCTTAAAATTTAATCGCTTAAAAACATATAGGATGCAAGAGAAAAATTAATGAAAATACAGTAAAACCTCGTTAATCCGGACAAATGGAGGGATAAGTTCATCGGTTTAACGAAAGTCCGGATTAACTGAAATATCCTAAAAGAACAGTAGAAAGTGCATTAAAACTGGGTTTATAGCAACAAACACGTTTATTATGGTGTATTTAAAGGGCACAAGCCTAAATACACTATACTTTACAGTACAGTATAACATCTGGGGGAAACCGATTTCATCAGTGGTTGACTGCCTTTTCTTTGGGAGGTTCTCTTGTTAACTTCTGGCCACATTTAAAACCTTGCATTCTGTTTTTTCTTTTTTTTCTTCCCTGCCCGGATTAAGCGAAGTCCTGCTTATCGGGGTCTGAATTAACGAGGTTTTACTGCAGTCACGGACAATTTGCCGAGCAATACTAGTGGATCACTGTACGCCTGAAAATACAGATCCTATACCAGTTTGGCATTCAAGTGAACAGGAAGTGATTTTCATTCACTTTAGGTAATGTTATTTCATTTTACTGGTATAATATATTATAACATTCGGAGTATTGTTTTAAGTCGCGCTGCCAATTCGTTTCGCGCATGCAGGAAAATGATAAGAAGCTAATGTTGAAATTATGTCCCAAATACATCTATCGATTTAGTATTAAGGTGAACTGTGACTACTTGTATAGTTCTATTAGTTATAATACACTTTTGTATGAAGAATTAGTTTCTTTTCTTCACTTTGCCAGAGTTCATCACGCGTATTCAACTGTTTCTTCCCAAAGTGCTCTGCGTGATGGCGTCAAGTTGAATATCATCCTTTGTCCTCACGGTGTGTTGTGTACACACCGAAATTTTGGGGGCATCCACCAGGAACAAATCGGGATCGCTGGCTTCAAATGCAAATGCGAAATCGCAAACCAATTTGCTATACTAATCTATTCATACATTGCGCGTTGAAGTAGTTACGGCAACACTGGTTACAGCCAGGCCCGTAGCCAGGCAGGGGCCGGGGGGGGGGGGCTCAGCCCTTCCTGGAACTGCCGTCAACCCCCCTTTACATTAGGTAAACTATTTTGCATAATTTGTTTGCAGTGAATAGTGAAAATGTAGACAACTCACAACTTTAAGTATAAATCCACAGAATATGAACAGTATCTATTACATTCGCTCATTTTGTTTATGAGCAGAAGTAGCTGCAAGTATTTAGAATATTCTCTAGACTTCAGAAAGTTCTTTCATAGGGGAGCTTCTTTATCTGTACCTTCACTGTCCCTGTTTCAATCTCCCGTTTAGACAGAAATCTATGACTTTGATGTCATCATGCAAGTTCCCTCAGCATCTGCGTCAAAGGTCAACAACAGCTCCCAAGTTTTGGGAAGGAAGGCGAGTTTAATTGCTTCGGCCGGGGGTTGAATATACTTGTAGGCACTGTGATTAAATATTGTGCGTTTTTTGTGTGTGATATACATATCTGTATCATCTAAAATAGTATGTGGTGTGTAAGGGATAATTTCAGTATCAGTCAATTAACACTTCTAGAGATGTTTTAAAAGATGTAGAAAAATGTAGTATTTGTGTAGTATATGATATTTATAAATGAATGAGCGCCCCCCACACATAATTTACCTTCATTTAATATTTTTTTTAAAAAATGGACTTGGTTTACAAACCCTCCCCCCTGATAACCTGTGAGCCCCCCTGGAGATAAATTCTAGCTACGGGCCTGGTTACAGCTACAGTTATTCATGTTAAAAAGTAACTTGTTACAGTTACTAGAAAAAATAACTATTTTTGTTATTTCCAAAGACTGTCAATACTAGGTAGCAAGAAGAGCAGCATTAATTTGAAAAATAACGGGTACTTACGGAGCAAATTAATGTGTGTGAGAGAGAGATTGTATCCAACATTACCAAGGCGAGTACGAACAAACAACAGTGCGTTTATCTTGAGGGAAAAGAAAACAGATCTTCAATTGACCCGAAGCCCGGAATCAAACGAAGTCAATCACCAGGAATTCACTTGTTCAAAGTACAAAGAGCTTACTTGATTCTCTGACATCGTACGTAACACATGTGAATGGTACAGAGATGAAACTTGGCAGTTGTAAATGTCTGTCTCGATTTGTAAACATACGTCTCGTTCTCGTCTCGAAATATAAGTACAGGGTGAGCCTAAAAGAAATAGACAGTTTCAAAGTTTTACAGAAACAAGAGTTTTAATAACATGGCTGAAATACTTACATGATTGGAAGAGTACGTCCTGATGTTTCCATTGCTAAGTTACACATGTTCTATGTGTGAGCCTTTTGGAACAGGACAGATATCAATGAAATATTCCAGTTCTCTCCAAACACGTCTCAGCATGTCGACCATATTGCTCGACTACGTCAAGGGCGCTCACGTGATGCTGACATCACGAAAGCAAACGAAAAGTGGATATCGTAAACTTGAAGACTTTCTCTATAAAACAGTACTAAATGCTTTTTGATAAAACAAACAGTTTTAGATTTATAAAGAGTTTAATCTATTTATTTTAGGCTCACCGTGTATAAGTAGTATTAACATAAGCAATACAGTAGCTATACTCTGTCCTGAGAATCTTTGGAGCAAGGCTGCCCAGAAAAGGGGAGAACGCGAATGTGTGGAGTGGATTAGTACGCGCTAATGCTAACAGCTGGTCACTGCAGCCTCATTTTCCTCTAAATGCAAGGACGTATTTCGGGGGGTTCAGGGGGTCCGGACCCCTGCGAAAGAATTATCAAGAACTAAAATTAAATAATGAAAACATTATTATTTTAGCCGTTGATATATAAATTCGTCTGAACTTATTGTAAGACAAGGATTATATTGGGATCAGACGGCTTTGAAGGACACGAAGGACGTATTTCGGGGGTCTGGACCCCCACCCCCACCCGATAGACTTATTAAGTACGAAAAATAAATAATGAAAATATACTCTTTTAGCCTTTGTTGTATAATTTCCTTTGAACTTTTTGGAAGACAAGAATTATACTAGGCTTTGATGGACAGGAAGGACGTATTTAGGGGGTCCGGACCCGGCCCCCCACACAAAACCGAAAGACTTATTAAGTACGAAAATTAAATAATGAAAATATACTCTTTTAGCCTTTGTTGTATAATTTCCTTTGAACTTTTTGGAAGACAAGAATTATACTAGGCTTTGAAGGACAGGAAGGACGTATTTAGGGGGTCCGGACCCGCCCCCCCACACAAAACCGAAAGACTTATTAAGTACGAAAATTAAATAATGAAAATATACTCGTTTAGCATTTGTTGTATATATTTTTTTGAACTTATTGGAAGACAAGGATTATATTGAGATGATACGGCTTTGAAGGACAGGAAGGACGTATTTAGGGGGGGTCCAGGGGTCCGGACTCCCCGAAAGACTTACAAGTACTAAAATTAAGTAATGAAAATATAAGCATTTGTTGCATAATCTATGTTTTTTATTTCCTCTGAACTTTTTAGAAGGCAAGGATTATATTGGGATCGCATGACTTTGAATGACATTAGAAAGAAGATTTATGTACACTACTACTAAAAATAATATGCATAAAATTTTAATCAGAAACTTACTTTTCTTCAACTACATGTAACATAATGTTTGTTATTCGATAAATATTCAATTATTCATCTTTTTGACATTAATTTCATTGCCAGGGCACTTGTTTTTATGTAAGTTATTCCGATCTTAACTACAGAAACTACGTAATGAATATGCCCTGTTATATCTCTATTCTTATACAGTCTTTTTACCTAATCGTGTGATAATATAGTTTTCATTTATATATTGTAATTAGTATTAATTTGATTTATTATAATTATTTTAATTTAAACATTATTATTTGTTTATTATTTTTACTATTACTATTCCTGAGACACTTGGTTTGGACCATCCCCCGAAATATATTTCTATATACGTGCCTGTCTTAATGCACTCATTTACCCTCTCAGGCGTTTATTGGTCGAGCCCTGTAGAGTCACTAGTTGCGCAGAAACTTGTCTCCGTTTGCGTGCTCCAGAGACTACCGGTAATAGAGTATATACGAGGTGTCGCCCAGTGGCGAAGATATAATGTGAGCAGTGAAAGCACTGCTTGCACTATTAAATTATTATTTACTTAATGTTCTTTTGCCTTATTTAGTGTCTATCAAACTGTATATCGCGAAATTTTGCGGCGCAAAGTACTTCAGTAGCAAGTAGGGGAAGAGAGGGTAACGTGGCCACTCTAAGGTTTGATGAATTCTTATCATACCTCTTTAATCAGCAAAGTTATAGAAACATAGACCAATAGTAAGTGTAATAACTTAACTTCCAATTTCTATTTTTTTTAAAAAAATCTTGTTGTTTAGAAATGTACACGTTACTTTTTTTTAAAAAAAGTACGAAGTGGCCACTTTGGCCGCCTAGGTTGGGTAATGTGGCCAGCCCCATCCCATTTTACCTGCATAGGTAAATGAACAAATCACATTGATTCAGAGTGTGTATTTAATGAACACAAGCTGAAGTAATACACATTAAGAATAAGTATTATGTTTTTTAAGTAATATCTTAAGTATGAAATCTTTACAAGATAAAGTAAATAGTAATTCGTAATCAATAGTATATCAATAAAAGATTAGGCGTAGGCCTATTTGCAAAATTCGCACTGAAACTCTTCATCTTCTTGTCACAACCGGCGCACTCTTCATGTGCCCACTAATTACATTTTAAACATCTAATCCATCCTTCATTGCCTTTCGAGTCTGTCTGTTTCGTGGCCACTTTGCTCGGAATGACGCCATTACAAAAACTGTGGTCTAACGTCTAACTTACATGACTTAACGTTTTCAAACAAACATAATTTAAAAAATTATTTCACGCTGATCAAACAGCACAAGATCATATAATTATAAATGTTCAGGCACTGAAAAGTATTAAAAATGGCAGGCAAAAAGGCAACGAAAAATTGAAAAAAAAGGCAGTCAAGTTTCAGAAAGAGGCAGTGAAAATTGAAGAAGAGGCATTAAAAATTGAAGAGAAGGACTTAAATTCTTCTTAAATCTTCAAAATGTATTTACAAATAATAATTTGAATAACAAGGGTTATTGAAAGACGAAATCAAATAGAAGAAGAGAAATATAATTTTAGAAAAATGCCTTGTCGGAATGACAAAAGAGGTAAAAATGTTTGAAAAAGGCAACGTAAGGTAAAATAGGCAAAAATGTTTGAAAAAGGCAGCGTAAGGTGAAATAGGCAACATAAAATATTATTCAGAATGTTAAGAACCTTCCGATCGGTGTACTTTTGTATTCAATTTTTGTCTACCAGTGTCGGAAACGAATGGGCTTTTTGCCTAAAATCCGAGCTCTAATTATAACACTTACTATTAATTAGCTATAGCTAATCAACAATTTGTACCACTTAGCTAAAATCAGACTTGCGAAAAAAACAATAAAATGAGTTCACATCTACAAAAGTGCAGCCTCCCACTTCAAAGTCACAGACAACACTGACAGCATCCGGGGCGACTGTTTCGCCCGGCTCCCGCGTGGCGGAAGCGCTATACAGCGAAGAAAACTCACATGGCCACTTTGCCCGCACTGGCCACTTTACCTTTCCTTCCCCTACCACCCACTTTTCTCTACACCGTTTTACGGGAAATCAACGCACCAGAATTATCACATGATGAAGAGTGGAATTTGGGTGGAGATATGGTCCTCAATCCTTTAAGAAAAACGTGGTGTAGCGTTTCGTCCGAATTCCAGGAACAGGCAGCTTATGGTTACCTGACCGAGCAGCGTTTCGTCCGAGGGCTACCATCCTAATAGTGTTTAATGAAGCTTTAAAACCTATTGATCATTGATTAGGTTTACAGTGCGATAAGGTCCATTGTTAGCACCAGCCAGGACTGCGTGCCCTCTTTAATTGGCACCTACCTCTATGAGAATAGAGATGGGCCTACCGTATAGCCTCGCACTCGGCATGCACGACAGGGGGTCATAAGTGACCCACGGACGCCTAGGACCCGCACGGATAATCCATGGATGTTTGATATTTCTTTCCCTCTGAAACTTGCAAATATTAATAACCTCTCACCTTCACAGTCGTCAGCTAGTAAGAAAGTGTTGCCATCTGCCATGACTAAAATTTCTGGATCCAAGTTCACTTCCTGTCGACGATTTGGCTCAGTCTGCACTCCCTGTGCTACATTCCGCTGTCTATGCATGTAGTTTTAAAAGTTGTAAACTGAGGTATCCTAGTCACCAATTCCACCGCTGCCACCGGTTAGTCAAGTTGTGACTCATCATCAGCCAGGCTCGGACGAAACGCAACTCATTAAACCGTCGCGGATGAACTGTAGCATTTTCCTACGAATTTCGCTTTCGGACGAACTGCAACTCGGACGAAACGCTACTCAACCCAAGAAAAGCAGCGCTTGCTAGTGCTTTCGAACTTCTCGATAATAACTTTACCCAGCAGAAAGAAATTATATTGTCCGCATACAAGTGTTAACACGATCTCGAATATGAAGACTGAATTATTGAAATAAATTATCATAATTGATCTATATTCCATGCAGACAAACTTAAGCGATTACTTAAGTTTCACGATTTGTAAAATGTGTCAATAATGTCTGCCATAAAGCAGATGCATATATGTAGCTCTGTCATACTTCCCTTTGTACTCTGTGCCTTTTTTTGTTTGTTTATAAATAAATTGATTTAATACTCAGCAACTTTTTGAGACATAACAAGCATATCTTATTAAAACAGGTTAAATTTTCGCTTTCAGGAAAATGGAAAATTTTTAGAAATTGTATCGATGTATAGCTACAATGTTTACAGTTCAAATATTAGAGGTAATAATAACTGTTTTATGAGCTATTTTATATAACAGTGTGCCACAAAAAAAATGTGAAAAAGAAACAATCTCTTACTACAAAAATAAATCTTATCAAACATAAGTAAGTATATCTAAGTACTGATGGAACTTACTATAATTTCAGAAAATTCACGAGACAAAATGCTGACTCATTATATTGTCAGTTCTCTCACGTAAGACAAAAGTTCATTCAAAACCTTATTTCTACTCCTATCACAAATTTCGGAACATTTTGAATCAATAAAAAAATTATGAACTTTAAAACAAATACCCTTTAAAAAATTCATAACATTTAGACATTCTAAAAAAATATTTTTTTTCATGTGAAACATGAGTCGCAAAATATTACAATTTACATTAAATGAGACAAAATTATAAAAATGTGGTGGTGGGGCGTCCTCTTCATAGTCGCCAAGCAAATACATACATCTCATGGTGGTGGGGCGTCCTCTTCATAGTCGACAAGCAAATACCTATATCTCGTCGTGGAGGGTTCTTCTCTTCCTATGGAGAAGGGGCGTCCTGTTCATAGTTGCGAAGCAAATACCTATATCTCGTGGAAGAGGAGCGTCCTCTTCATAGTCTCCGAGCAGATACCTATATCTCGTGGGGGAGGGGCGTCCTCTCCATAGTTGCCAAGCAAATACCTATATCTCGTGGAAGAGGTGCGTCCTCTTCATAGTTGTCAAGCAAATACCTATATCTCGTGGAAGAGGGGCGTCCTCTTCATAGTTGTCAAGCAAATACCTATATCTCGTGGAAGAGGGGCGTCCTCTTCATAGTTTCCGAGCAAATACCTATGTCTCGTGGTGGAGGGTTGTTCTCTTCCTAGGATGAAGGGGCGTCCTTTTCACAGTTACCAAGCAAATAACTATGTATCGTGGAAGAGGGGCGTCCTCTTCATAGTCTCCGAGCAAATACCTATATCTCCTTGTGGAGGGACGTCCACTTTATAGTCGCCAAGCAAACACCTATATCTCGTGGAAGTGGTGCGTCCTCTTCATTGTCCCCAAGCAAGTACATATATATCTCGTGGCGGATGGTTGTCCTCTTCCTAGGGAGAAGGGGCATCCTCTTCATAGTTGACAAGCAAATACCTATATACAGGGAGTCCATAAAGTCCTGCAAAAAACTAAAACTCTATAACTTTTTAGCTGTTGCGTTTAACAATACACATTTTTTGGGTGAGAAGGGTGGAAATTTAAAGTTTTGTTCTGGCCACACTGTTCAGTGGCACTTGCACTGGTAATCACGTGATCATGTGACTTAAGATGGCGTCCATCCAGGAAAAGGCACAGTGTGTTCTGTTATTTGCAGAGTTAAAATCTTGTGTTTCAATGCAGAGAAAGTTCCAGACAACATATGGAAAACCACCCCCAGCAAATTCAAGTATCAAGAGATGGTATGAAAGTTCAATGCAACGGGAAGTGTGTCAGATTTGCCACGCAGTGGAAGGCCAGGATCGAGTGACAATGTGATTCAGTCAACGCAGGGCAGCGTGCATCGGAGTCCAATGAAATCGCTGAAACGAAAATCACTGGAACTGGGAATACTGAAGTCAACATTACACAAGAAGGTGAAGGCCCGGCCCTACAAGTTAAAATTTGTACACGATCTGAAAGACGAAGACTGTGACATGAGAATGTTGTTTTGTGGGTTAATGCTTACACGTTTATAAGGTGATGGTGACCTTCTGTCTCGTATTCTGTTCTCAGATGAGGCCACATTTCATGTGTCGGGAAAAGTGAACAGGCACAATTGCCGAATTTGAGGGGTTGAAAATCCACACGAGTTTGAAGTGCAAACTCGGGGTAGTCCAAATTGAATGCGTGGTGTGTGATTTCAGTGGCCATATCATTGGTCCATTTTTCTTCGAGGAAGACACGGTAAATGTCAACAACTATGTGAATATGCTACAGACATTCCTTGTGCCAGAACTTAATAGGTTAGGCATTATCAATGACGTCGACATGCAACAAGATGGGGCGCCGCCGCATTTTGCCCTTGAAGTTCGGCAGTTTCTTAACGAACAATTTCAAGGTAGATGGATTGGCCGAAGAGGGCCCACGCCTTGGCCTGCAAGATCACCAGACTTGACACCTTGCTATTATTGGTTGTGGGGACATGTAAAGACCGAGGTGTATTCACAGAAACCAGCTAATCTGGATGACCTAAAAGAAAAAATAAGTGATGTGATTCTGAATTTTCCAGGAGAGCACCGTCAGCACGCAATTCTCGGTTTCACAAAAAGACTGCAACAGTGTTTGGATGTGAATGGTGCACAATTGGAGGTTTGGCGATTAACCTAACAAGCAGGAAATAAACTTTGAACCTTGCTGTAAGTACACACAAAATATTTTGTTAAAAAACTTAATAGTTTTCAAGTTATAGAGTTCTAGTTTTTTGCAGGACTTTATGGACTCCCTGTATATCGTGGAAGAGGGGCGTCCTCTTCATAGTTGCCAAGAAAATACCTATATCTCGTGGGAGAGGAGCGTCCTCTTCATAGTCTCCGATCAAATACCGCCCGACCCTGTGGCCAAGTTGTTAGCACATCGCGCTGCGACGCCAAGGGTCCCGGGTTCGAATCCCGGTCGGGCTTGGTTGTTTGTGAATGTCCATTCATCAATTTCATCATTTCATCACTCATCCCCATCTTCGCAAATTAGCCAAGAGGCACAAAACGCGAAGTAAAATAAACTAAATCAAATCAAATCAAACCGATCGAATACCAATATCTCCTTGTGGAGGGACATCCTTTTTATAGTCGCAGAGCAAACACCTATATCTAGTGGAAGTGGTGCGTCCTCTTCATAGTCCCCAAGCAAGTACATATATCTCGTGGTGGAGGGTTGTGCTCTTCCTACGGAGAAAGGGCGTCCTGTTCGTAGTTTCCAAGCAAATACCTATATATATATATATATATATCGTGGAAGAGGGGCGTCCTCTTCATAGTCTCAGAGCAAGAACCTATATATCATGGTGGAGGGACCTCCTTTTTATAGTCGCCAAGCAAACACTTATATCTAGTAGAAGTGGTGCGTCCTCTTCATAGTCTCAAGCAAATACATATATGTGTGGTGGAGGTTTGTTCTCTTCCTATGGAAATTGGGCGTCCTCTTCATAGTTGCCAAGAAAATACCTACATCTCGTGGAAGTTGGGCGTCCTCTTAATAGTCTCAAGCAAATACATATATCTGTGGTGGAGGTTTGTTCTCATCCTATGGAGAAGGGGCGTACTCTTCATAGTTGCCAAGAAAATACCTACATCTCGTGGAAGTTGGGCGTCCTCTTAATAGTCTCAAGCAAATACATATATCTGTGGTGGAGGTAAGGGGCGTACTCTTCATAGTTGCCAAGCAAATACCTATATATTGTGGAAGAGGGGCGTCCTCTTCATAGTCTCCGAGCAAATATCTTATATCTCGTGTTGGAGAGGCATCCTCTTCATAGTCGACAAGCAAATATCTTATATCTCGTGTTCGAGAGGCATCCTCTTCATAGTCCGCAAGGAAATACCTGGTTCTCGTTGTAATTAAGTGCCAGTGGCGTAGCGGCCACACCCGCAACCCCTGGAATGCGACCCCCCGCAATGTTTTCTTTCAATCTGTTTTCCTGAATTGTGTATAATACCAGAAATTCAACAGATAGAGTCGCTTATTTTAAAGAAAAATGGATTTACGAAACAGAAATCTGGTTCCCACTAACATATCATGTGATGATCTCTCGGATAATGAACAGTGGAGTATTGTCTCAGCCAGAGAAGCCCGGGGAACTTGATATATGGGTCTCCTCCGAAATGGAGAATTAACTTACTTGCTTATAGATGACAATCGATATAAATATTCTCTCATCTCATAGCCTCCGTTTATGCTACGCAATTTGTCGTAAACGTACAATAGTGTAGTACAGTTATGAATCCAGTAGAAAGGTTAATTTGCTCAACCAGTCGATGCCTTATTGTTACACAATACCTAAACAAACAAACATTTAAGTTCATGACCTATTTTTTAAACAGTAATATTAGTTTTACACGTGATATTTAAAATGTAACTTCCCTCCAAATATTTTCAAGTGGGCCCCAAGCCTCAATATGATATTGAAATCAGATCGGAGATAAGTTTCCCACATTGTCCACACCCATGGACGTCCACAGGATTTTTTTCCAGGGAGGGGAAAGCAAGGTAATGTTTTTACAGGGGGCAAAGGAGGTATATTTCTCCCCATAATGGTGATGCCCCTTCAAAAAACACTATTTCAGTCTGAAATTATCATGTTCCTTCAACGGATTTATAATAATTAACAAATTATTTGGACTGAAATGAAATTGTGTGTGAAATATATAATTTTTAGGTGGAAATTCCTTTTTCACGGGTGGCCGTACCCCCTATTTTCGGACGTCTATGTCCATACCTGTTACGTTTTACTTCAAGGCGGCTCCCAAAACTCAAGAGGTGGAGCCCAGGGGCAATTATCCATTTACCTTTTGGTCCCGTAGCCCATATTCCGCCACGCAGGGTATACAGTGTATACAGTACTCGAAGTGAAAATTCCTAGCTGAGAATTTGCTTGTTCGAGTTAGGGGATAGAAGGAAGGATCCTTATGTGGATCAATGTGAAGACAATGCAGTAGGTGGAGAAGAATGCTTATGCAAATTATCCTAGCTGGGGGATAGCATCCCTTACACCCCCGCCTCTCACGTACAATCTTCGACCACTTATGGTCTATTAACAAAACGGTTCTTGTTTCATGAAAAGTATTTAAGAAATATCAGTGGTCTATCGAAAAGAAATGGCATTGTTAAGATTATGAACAATGATATTGAGGTCCATTAACACCAAAATTAAACACCAACACCGTGTCTTGCAACAACAGCCTTTTTTTAAGGGGGGGTTCAGTCCTTCCAATCGACAATTCATTGAGTAACATATTTTCTATCTCTCAAGACTGGAGTCCGCTGCTATTTCTTCGTGCAGATTGCAATTGACCTTATGATGTTAGGTCACCATTCAACAATCTAGAGGTCCAGTTCAACTCCCATAACTGAAATGATAAGTTTGCTTGAGTATATAACTCACTATTTTATTAGAAGCTTAATGTGAGTAGCTCTTACGTTGAATCTTGGACTGGCGCAGCCAGGAGAGGGCTTTTGAAGCTGAAGAGGCATCCACCTCAAAGTCCCAAAAAGGAGTGTTTACTATCCATTAAAGTGTAACGAGTGCACTCACGGTCCCCGAAATGACGTGTCATTCATACCCCGGCACGGGGCCAAACGTCGTTATGTGTACGGGAAACCGGTCGTGACTCTTACGGTCCATGTTTTCAAGTTCGGTACTGAGACGGTCGTTTATTGTCGTACTACTGCGAGGCGGAGATAAATACCTTGAAATGTTACACTGTTTTGTTTACCTTGGATATGTAGATTCGAACAATCATAACACACTAATAGCATAATATCCAATTCTTGAAAAACGTCAAATAACAACACTGACGAACGGTAAAAATGTGAATATATTGTAACAACAAAAAAAAATTGCAATCAACAACTGTTTACATTGCCTCCTCAATCGCTCACTCATTCACTCTCTTTCATTTGCACATCTGAGGTATTTTTACATGTGAAGTATAGATACAAATCATGGATCTGATTAACATATCATTCCTTTTTAGTTTTAATCCTTTATGTGAATTTAGGTTATTTGTCTGCCAGCTCCTGGGCTCTTTTAAATTAAATTATGTGCCAGCCCTCGGAAAGTGGTTATTTAAAACAATTGGGTCGGCGTGGTTAAATCTTCCGTTCGAATGAACGTATGCATCAAGTCGTAAGCACGACATTTAACAAGTTTCTCGGACGGGGGTAATACACATGAGCCTCTCTCGTCCAATGAGAACAAATACACCATTACATAGTGATGCAAAACTTAATCGGCTCCAGCTGCCGGAATACACAAATCAATCGTCGGCGCGAGCAAAAATTACATCAAAAACCACTATGCAATAAATAATACTACTTCACGCGCACGACCTTGCAATATAAATTACGCTTTCCACAATTAAAAAGGACTCATCAGTCAAATATTGACAAATTAAATGGCGCGACGGGGCGGTCGGTTACACAAAAATGGAGCACACTTTGACAATTTACGCAAAAAATTAAAGTTATGGAAAGGAGCTTCTAACTCTGAATGCAGACGATTAAATTAGAACATTTGAACATGAAATGACCCTTTCTTATAACAATACTAAAAATTATCAGACACGGAAGTTAGGTTCGTGGTTCCTGAGTCACTTTGCAAATAAGTGAGACTTCGGCGTTAACAGTACTGTGTAGATACTAACAATGCACGTTTACATGGACATAGACCATCTGAAGAATACTCTACCGGACTCTGCTACATCGTGTGGTCATTCATCTCTCCTGGACGCGGGACTTGCACACGGTTCCTTTGCGGCGAAATTGTTTTCCGAGGTCGATCGCGACGAAGGATGATTGCCATGATGTTGGGCACCTTTCACTTCCTTAGAACCTCGGGTGTTCCTCTCGTCACTAGCGTCGGGTGTACGTGGTCACGCGCCTGTCCAGAATCTCTCTAGTGTAGGGCATCAATCAAGCGTCGACCTGGAACCATCTCTCTCTGGTAACGGGCTTCGATTGGACGTCGATCTGGAGTCGTCCTTCTCTCTCTCTCTCTCTCTCTCTGGTAACGGGCTTCGATTGGAACGTCGAACTGGAAACGTCCTTCTGAGGGTCGGGCAATGGTCGGAACGTCGAACTGCAAACGTCCTTCGGGCTTTGGGCAGTGGTTGGCTTTGGTGTCGTCATTGGCGCTGGCTGGCTGGCTTCACCGGATTATGGCGATGCATCGTTGCAGGCGTCAGGGAAGGCGGCGGCCTCCCTTCTCTATCTCCTTTAACCGCCCATTATTATGTAGTCCACGCTTGGCAAAACAAATCACCGCGTAATGGTTCACCAAATAAGGAGCACACTGGTAACTCTCTATCTGCAATTCGCTCACGGTACGTAAGAAAACAAAGTCCACGGAGACAAAAAAATAGTCACGCGAGAGTGTAGCGCGGAGATGCTCTCTCTATGAAATCCGGGTAAAAACTGTCCTTGGACTCGTAGTACTCTCGATTTATATCGCTTTCGAATTTGTCCGTTGAAAAGCACGCTAAAGTAGCTTGGCTTGGGTTTCCGAATAGATGGAAATGACCTCTGTCCATTGTCTTGAAACGCGGTCACTAGGCGCGTCCTCGATTCTTGCAGGCTTGGGCTCCAGCTGATTTTCCTGGTCATCCGTGAAAAATGGGTTCGCCCACCCGCTGCGACTCCTAGCCCAGTCCCGACGAAAATAATCCTTCCTTTTCTCCGTGACGCCCCATGTTGGTGCAAATATGTCATGTTCTAGGCCGCAATGACAGTTTAGCTGTCACTCAGGAAAAACCCGTCTCCCAACTCCCGACGTCAGGCTCGGATACAAATTATCCACAAAATAAATCAAACCTCACACTTTTATATTTGAACATACAATGAATCAATAAACAAAAATATTTTATATCGAACTGCGTTTCACATGTCACTGGATACCGTGACAAAAGTTTAAACAACTTTCAGAACAGTATTTAAAAAAAATATTTTTGGATTATATGTAAACTAATTTTTCATAAAATGTTTCGAACAAAAAATACAAAGGATCATGAACAAAACATTTGGCCGCGTGAAGCCTCCCCCCTCCTCCAAAAAAGAATTCAGGCTGTGCTACTGCGTTGAAGTAAGAGAAAATATTTATAATTTCTTCTTCCAGTTATTTTTCACAGATTCAGACCACCCTGATTTACTTTCGAGAAACTACTACTCTGATATGTAGCCTAAATCGATGAAAAACCTAATATCTGATCACACAGCACAAATTGTTGAAGTTAGTGTAATCAAACCACATTACAACACAAAAAAAACTATACAAATAGAAAGCCTAAACATGGGGGAAGACAACGTAAACTATTTGTTACACCTGTTAGGTAAAGAAAATTGGGCTCCTCTAGTATTTCAAGAAAGTGAAACCGAAAACATATGGGAGACGTTTATGACCATACTAACTTACTTCTTAAATCTTGCATGCCCCTAAAAAATAAAGCATGTTTAACCAAATAAAAAAACAAAAAACTTGTTTCACAAATGAAATAATACACAAAAAACGACCTCAAAGATATTTATGACAAAATACGCATAACTAAGGAAAACAAACTTTGTGAGTCATATAGAATAAAGAAAAGTGAATATAAAAAACTAATAAAATATGAAAAATCCAAACACCTCAAAGATTATATCAGAAATAATAGTAATTCATCAAAGGCAATTTGGAACATCATAAATGAGCAGAGAGGCAAAAAACTAAATAAGCGTAATGAAAATACCACATTATTTGAAAATGAAGTAGAAATAACTAATCCAAACCACATTGCGGATACTTTCAATAGGTATTTCACAAACTCCTATGTAAACTGTCCCATTGACCCCAAAAGTGCGCATACAACTAAAATTGAATCAAATACTATACTGAACTCCATTTATTTAGATGAAATAACCTCAAATGAACTAGAAACTACTATAAAAAATTTAAACAATAAGAAGTCAGCATGTCCAGATGGTTGGTTAAATTACCTAATCAAAACATGTTCTCAATACATTACATTACCACTACAGTATTCTATATATGCCTCTATAAATAGTGAAATTTTCCCAAAAGTACTGAAGAAAAGCATAATTAAACCAATACTAAAAAAAGGACTGGAGACAGAAATAAAAAATCTATAGACCAATAACGTTCACATCATCTTTCTCTAAACTGTTAGAGAAAATCATCTGTAATAAAATATACGATTTTTGTGCCAAATATAACATAATTAGTCCACTACAACATGGTTTCCAAAAGGGTAAATCGACAAGTACAGCTACTTCTCAATTTATTGCGATAATTGTAGATTCATTAGAAGATAATGAGATACCATGAGCTATTTTCATGGATCTGTCCAAAGCCTTTGACTGCCTAGACCACTCTATGCTCATGCAAAAATTTACAATCTTGGCATTAGAGGAAATACTTACAAACTGATAAAATCTTTTCTCACGGATAGACAACAGTATACGCAGATACTACATACTGCAAACTCAGTGGTTCACAAAATTATATCTGACACTAAATATGCAAAAACAGGAGTCCCTCAAGGCTCCATACTAGGCCCGCTACTGTTCATACTATATACCAACGACTTATCCGCCCCAGACAATACAAATATTTTAAGATACGCAGATGACACAACCATAACATGCAGTGCAAAAACACAAGAACAATTAGAAATACAAACCTACACATCAGTAAATATAATAACTCAGCACTTAAATTCATATAACTTGAATATAAACTATCAAAAAAACAATGTGCATGGCTTTCAATCCTGGAAATAAATTCAATTTTGATAATATAAACTTACAAATAGATAATCAAATCAATTATGAAAATCCAGTAAAATTTTTAGGTTTTATTGATGCAAAAATTAAGAAGGGCACATCATATTGACCTGTATGCAATAAACCTGGGAAAAACTTATATCTCCTAAAACTCCTAACACAATATTATGTGTCTGAAATAAACACAAATCTATACTATGGACTTGTACTATATCCATACCTAGAATATTGCATAAAAGCATGGGGAGGAGCTGCACAGGAATAGACTCAAAGACTCCTTGGATATGGGTCTACGGAAATAAAGAATTTCTTCTTCTTCGTCTTCTTCTTATTATTTGAAGGCCAAATTAA
The DNA here is from genome assembly GCF_977018435.1 of Lepisma saccharinum. Taxonomy (NCBI): domain Eukaryota; kingdom Metazoa; phylum Arthropoda; class Insecta; order Zygentoma; family Lepismatidae; genus Lepisma; species Lepisma saccharinum. The sequence goes on from NC_139250.1 coordinate 32,972,259, forward strand.
GCTCTCACGGTGTAGTTGTGGCAATTAATGTGACAACAATTTCATGTTTGAGTAATAAATGTCTGTTTGAAGGATTGTTATGTTTCTTCAAAAGTATTTTGAGATTACGGGATTTTGGATCGCCGATTCTTGTTTCTTTTTGTTTTATAGGCCACCACTTCGATTGCATTGTTTGCTAACTTCATTTTAACAGTTTCTCGTATTTACGTTACATAATGCAGAGAAAATACCTTGTTGAATATATGGTTTTGGAAAAGAAACATATACATAGCTATTCGGAGAGAACAGTGCAAATGTTAAGCTAATTTATTCATGCCCGACTGACGTACCGCAATCCTTATAATATGATCTAAAGAACTATCCAGGTTTTATATGCACGATTCACATATTCGGTATATACGCTGTCTCGATTAACTTATCTGTGCATAAAGTGGACTTAAAAACAACAATTCATGCATTCCTATCCCCAAACTCGACCAAACATCGCTCAGCTAGGAATTCTCACTTCGAGCGCTTAAGGATACAGTACATAAGAATGCATAATTATAATAGACAGCGAGGGTAATATGTTTTGATTTGTTGCTCTAAGTCCACTTAATGCACAGAAAGACAAATCGGGACTGGACCTACAGCTTAAAGTGGAATCGGAACAACTATGTGCCTCCACCGGGTATCGAACCCGAGACCCCTTGATTACAATTTACCACCACGCCGTCGTGAAGGCCCCGAAGGTAACATGTGAATTACCTTCTGCACATATTAACGGACGAGGAATCACTTTGAAATAAGTATCGGTCTCCGTGGCGGAGTGGTTAGCACAGCGCGCTACGATGACAGGGTGCCCGGGTTCGAATCCCAGCCTGGGCATGGGCGTTCTTTGTGAGGGTTCCTTCATGAATTTCATATCATCACTCATCCTCATCTTCGCAATTAGCCAAAAGTGGCAGAAAAGCGAGGTAAAAATAAACGAAATCAAATCTTTGAAATAAGCGTGCAAAGCAGACTCACCTTTTTCATTACTTTCTCTCCATTGTTAGTTAATACTATCTCCTTCTATTTACCTTAAATCAATTACATAAACAGTGGAGCTCAATCCTTACAGAAAGAAATGGATCTTCCATATGCTTTATTGATTGTTGCCAGGGAATTACACTATTGTTGTATTCAGTATTGTACCTAGGTATGATAATGTGCATTGTTATTGTTATATGGTAGGTTAAACTGAGAAAATAATACCGTATTAAGATGGAATATGCTGTTTTTACAAATTATTAAATTATTTAAACTTCTGCAGAACTAAGGTAGAAATCTTAAAACATCACATCTTCAGTAAACGAAAACACACACATAAAGAAAGTGTTGTCAATTTATGGTAGTAAAAGAATTTTATTTGATCTCTTCCTCTTCTTTTCTGTCTCTCGCTACTCACGGTAGCTGTAAGCAGTGGCGGCCATTAGGGGGCCGAGGGGGCAATTCCCCCCACTTTTGCCCATGCATTATATACCATATATATCTTATGTACAGAGGTAAATATACTGTTTCCCCCACTTTTGACACCTTGCCCCTCCGGTTTTGGAACCCAATCGCCGCCACTGGCTGTAAGTGTAGTGTTACTTTAAAATGTAAAAAAGTGCGTCAGTTTATATTAGTGTAGATGTCATTTGGGAAGGATACAACATGCCACAGTATACCTATGTGTGAACCACTTCTTTTGAGAACAACACACATGGTTTTCTGTTTATTAATAAGAAATTTGCATAAATATTCTAAATTTGTTTTTGGAATTTTATATTTATTTTGAACATTTTTAAACAGGTTTAAAAATCAGATCATTTCGGAACAGACAATCCCGTTCTGGGCTCATTTGAAATTTAATGGAATGCGAAACCATAAATTTGTAATATGAAATTTGAGATCAAACATTCATGTGTTCATTTTTCATGTCTAAGGAACATCCATGCTCCACTCAAGTGGGAATGGTATCGAGATGAGACTAGTCAAGACTTGACAGGGTGTCGTCTTGATCTTGTTCTTGTTGCCGCCTTGTTCTCATCTTGGTATTGTCTCCAAAGTTTATTTTCAGTACTACGCTTTATGCCCAGATAGGCACCTGCAGTGTAAAGTGAGTGGACATGAAGCAGTGTGCTTCAGGGGATCAAGCAGTGCATAGACAGTGTCACCTTACAAACATCAGCAGCGTATAGAGGTCATAAAGGCAAACAGATTTCTTAATAACTTTCTGCTGAGGCCTCGTCTCGACTCCACGAACCCGCGATAAACGAAAATTTATCCTGAATGTATGCAACCTCGCAGCACACAAGTTCACAATTGCCAGTAATGGATTACCTTTGCAATTACGATAAACAAAACATATTTATTTATTTGACAAAGGATTTCAAATAAGCCATTTTACATTGGAATGTACTAACAATAGAAAATAACAAATAAGATAACAAGAATAACACAAAGAATAACAACAAAAACTAAAATTTCATGCACTAAAATGACACATATTTTCACACAACAGCTTTTTAAAGCGTGCTTCCTTTTAAAAAATGTGTCTCATTTGTAAATATTTAGGTACATATCCGATTGGTAGGAATATGTAGCATTGTAAGCTAAATTTGTTTTAGTCTCGATCTGGTCCAAAAAAGTCTCTAAAAGTTTAGTCTCATTCTCCACTCTACTTTCAAAAGACCACCTCAGACCGAGACCGAGAGGAAACAGAGATTTCTCTAGTCTCGTGACGTCATCATCTCTATATTCAGCAAAATCTACTTAGGTCCACATAGGTGTATAGTTTTTCGAACCATTTTGACAATTATACCTAGTCTTACCATAAATACTGTCCCAACATTTGAGGGTGGCTGTACTTCCACCCGTACAAGCGAGAGACGGCAAGAGCAGTAGCGTGAAGCGTGAGTCATTGCTTGTTGAGCTGGTCAAGTGAAAAGGTGTCTGTTGTAAGTGTTGAAGATGAAATGGGGTGAGTACGAAAATCGTGTGGCCGTGGTAGCGTTGCACAAGGTAGGCAAATCACCAGGGGAGATTTTCAAAACCCTCCAGAAGCTGAAAATCTCCAAGAAATTTGTGTAATGCACTATCCAGCGCTTTGTTGAGACTGGTACTGTTAAAGATCGCCCACGGCAAGCAAGACCACGCACAGTACGAACACCAGAACTTGTGAAAGCAGTGGCGGCACGAGTGCGACGAAATCCTGTACGGAAACAGTCAGTGATGGCTTGTGAGCTAAAGATTTAAAAAATGTCGATGTCTCGTACGTTACGCAGTGACCTGGGACTCCATGCCTACAAACGACGCAAAGGACATCTCTTGACAAGTGAACTGAAGCTCCAGAGGCTCCGGAAATCAAAGCGGTTACTTCAGCGTTACGCGGCAAATGGGCACCGTTGAATCCTTTTCACTGATGAAAAAATTTTCAGTGTTGATGAGACTTTCAATGCCCAAAATGACAGGGTGTATGTCACATCCTCTCGGGAAGCTGCTGACAAGGCCCCCAGGATCCAGAGGGGTAACCATCCTGCATCAGTCATGGTGTGGTGGGGTGTGAGCTACGAGGGCACAACGGATCTCCATTTTTGTGAAAAGGGGGTCAAAACTTCAGCAAAAGTGTACCAGCAGACAGTGCTTGAGAAACTATGCAAGAATCTTCCCGACACCATCTTCCATGGAGAGAACTGAAGCTTCCAGCAGGACTCAGTCCCAGCACACAAAACACGCACCACCCAGCAGTGGTTGGAGGAAAATGTTCCTGACTTCATTTCCACGTCAGATTGGCCCTCTGCCAGTCCAGACTTAAACCCTTTGGACTACAAATTGTGGTCCAAGCTTCAGGAGATGGCTTGCAAGAAGAGACATCCCAATATTGACAGTTTAAAGCGGTCTCTTCAGAAGGCAGCTGCGGACTTTCCACTTGATGTGTTGCGTAATTCCATTGATGAGTGGCCACGAAGACTTCAGAAGTGTGTCAGTGCTAAAGGTGGCCATTTCGAATAATTATTTGTGATTTTGGTTCATAATGCATCCATGCACCTCATGTTATTCTGATATTAAAATATCTCTCACCATTTTGTGTCTATTTACTTACAACTTTGGGACAGTATTTATGGTAAGACTAGGTATGTAAAAGAAAAAAAAATCGGTGTGAATTTAGAGAAGCACTAATAACACAAGGGATGGGACTCGATGCTCTGACCACACTTAAATGAAAAGCCGCTTGGTGAGTCTTGGTCGTCGTTGCACCACGGTATTAAGCTTAGCAGAAAAAGGAATGAAAACACGACGAATGTTAATAAATGCTAGGGCTGAGCTGATGCCGATGTATCGATAGGTATCGGTATCGGAAATTCATCTACCGATACCAGCATATCGGTGTTTCACAGGGCCTGCAAAAATGATGCGCGACACTTTCCCGGAGTCTAATTATTCTGGAAATTATGCAAAATTCAAACTCTCTTTTCATTTTGTACCAATTTTGCAATAAAAACTATATTTTGCGATTATATTTTTTAATATTCTGATGCAATTCTTGAATATTCTAAAGCAAATTTCTTGGTAAATTGATGCATATAATTTTAAAGAAATTTTAATTATTGCAATTTTCAAGTATCGGTATCGGTATCGGTGGGAATCTGTAACAGTATCGGCATCGGTTTCGGTGGGAATCGGCATCGGCATGGGTGAAAATCGGCATCGGTATCGGAGGGAATCGGCATCGGTATCGGTGGAAATCGGCATCGGTATCGGTGGGAATCAGCATCGGTATCGGTATCGGTGGGAATCAGCATCGGTATCGGTATCGGTGGGAATCGGCATCGGTATCGGTGGGAATCAGCATCGGTATCGGTATCGGTGGGGATCGGCATCGGTATCCGAGGGAATCGACATCGGCATCGGTATCGGTGGGAATCGGCATCGGTATCGGTGGGAATCGGCATCGGTATCGGTGGGAATCAGCATCGGTATCGGTATCGGTGGGGATCGGCATCGGTATCCGAGGGAATCGACATCGGCATCGGTATCGGTGGGAATCGGCATCGGTATCGGTGGGAATCGGCATCGGTATCGGTGGGAATCGGCATCGGTATCGGAGGGAATCGGCATCGGTATCGGTGGGAATCGGCATCGGTATCGGAGGGAATCGGCATCGGTATCGGTGGTAATCGGCATCGGTATCGGTGGGAATCGGCATCGGTATCGGAGGGAATCGGCATCGGTATCGGTGGTAATCGGCATCGGTATCGGTGGGAATCGGCATCGGTATCGGTGGGAATCAGCATCGGTATCGGTATCGGTGGGAATCGGCATCGGTATCGGTGGGAATCAGCATCGGTATCGGTATCGGTGGGGATCGGCATCGGTATCCGAGGGAATCGACATCGGCATCGGTATCGGTGGGAATCGGCATCGGTATCGGTGGGAATCGGCATCGGTATCGGTGGGAATCAGCATCGGTATCGGTATCGGTGGGGATCGGCATCGGTATCCGAGGGAATCGACATCGGCATCGGTATCGGTGGGAATCGGCATCGGTATCGGTGGGAATCGGCATCGGTATCGGTGGGAATCGGCATCGGTATCGGAGGGAATCGGCATCGGTATCGGTGGGAATCGGCATCGGTATCGGAGGGAATCGGCATCGGTATCGGTGGTAATCGGCATCGGTATCGGTGGGAATCGGCATCGGTATCGGTGGGAATCGGCATCGGTATTGCAGGGAATAGGCATCGGCATTGGTATCGGCGGGAATCGGCATCGGTATCGGTGGGAATCAGCATCGGTATCGGAGGGAATCGGCATCGGTATCGGAGGGAATCGGCATCGGTATCGGTGGAAATCGGCATCGGTATCGGTATCGGTGGGGATCGGCATCGGTATCGGAGGGAATCGGCATCGGCATCGGTATCGGTGGGAATCGGCATCGGTATCGGTGGAAATCGGCATCGGTATCGGTGGGAATCGGCATCGGTATCGGTGGAAATCGGCATCGGTATCGGTATGGGTGGGGATCGGCATCGGTATCGGAGGGAATCGGCATCGGTATCGGTGGGAATCGGCATCGGTATCGGTGGAAATCGGCATCGGTATCGGTATGGGTGGGGATCGGCATCGGTATCGGTGGGAATCGGCATCGGTATCGGTATGGGTGGGGATCGGCATCGGTATCGGAGGGAATCGGCATCGGTATCGGTGGAAATCGGCATCGGTATCGGTATGGGTGGGGATCGGCATCGGTATCGGAGGGAATCGGCATCGGTATCGGTGGAAATCGGCATCGGTATCGGTATGGGTGGGGATCGGCATCGGTATCGGTGGGAATCGGCATCGGTATCGGTGGGAATCGGCATCGGTATCGGTATGGGTGGGGATCGGCATCGGTATCGGAGGGAATCGGCATCGGTATCGGTGGGAATCGGCATCGGTATCGGTGGAAATCGGCATCGGTATCGGTATGGGTGGGGATCGGCATCGGTATCGGTGGGAATCGGCATCGGTATCGGTAGGAATCGGCATCGGTATCGGTGGAAATCGGCATCGGTATCGGTGGGAATCGGCATCGGTATCGGTGGAAATCGGCATCGGTATCGGTATGGGTGGGGATCGGCATCGGTATCGGAGGGAATCGGCATCGGTATCGGTGGGAATCGGCATCGGTATCGGTGGAAATCGGCATCGGTATCGGTATGGGTGGGGATCGGCATCGGTATCGGTGGGAATCGGCATCGGTATCGGTATGGGTGGGGATCGGCATCGGTATCGGAGGGAATCGGCATCGGTATCGGTGGAAATCGGCATCGGTATCGGTATGGGTGGGGATCGGCATCGGTATCGGTGGGAATCGGCATCGGTATCGGTAGGAATCGGCATCGGTATCGGTGGAAATCGGCATCGGTATCGGTGGGAATCGGCATCGGTATCGGTGGAAATCGGCATCGGTATCGGTATGGGTGGGGATCGGCATCGGTATCGGAGGGAATCGGCATCGGTATCGGTGGGAATCGGCATCGGTATCGGTGGAAATCGGCATCGGTATCGGTATGGGTGGGGATCGGCATCGGTATCGGTGGGAATCGGCATCGGTATCGGTATGGGTGGGGATCGGCATCGGTATCGGAGGGAATCGGCATCGGTATCGGTGGAAATCGGCATCGGTATCGGTATGGGTGGGGATCGGCATCGGTATCGGAGGGAATCGGCATCGGTATCGGTGGAAATCGGCATCGGTATCGGTATGGGTGGGGATCGGCATCGGTATCGGTGGGAATCGGCATCGGTATCGGTGGGAATCGGCATCGGTATCGGTATGGGTGGGGATCGGCATCGGTATCGGAGGGAATCGGCATCGGTATCGGTGGGAATCGGCATCGGTATCGGTGGAAATCGGCATCGGTATCGGTATGGGTGGGGATCGGCATCGGTATCGGTGGGAATCGGCATCGGTATCGGTAGGAATCGGCATCGGTATCGGTGGAAATCGGCATCGGTATCGGTGGGAATCGGCATCGGTATCGGTGGAAATCGGCATCGGTATCGGTATGGGTGGGGATCGGCATCGGTATCGGAGGGAATCGGCATCGGTATCGGTGGGAATCGGCATCGGTATCGGTGGAAATCGGCATCGGTATCGGTATGGGTGGGGATCGGCATCGGTATCGGTGGGAATCGGCATCGGTATCGGTATGGGTGGGGATCGGCATCGGTATCGGAGGGAATCGGCATCGGTATCGGTGGGAATCGGCATCGGTATCGGTGGGAATCGGCATCGGTATCGGTAGGAATCGGCATCGGTATCGGTTAAAAGTGGTATCGGCTCAGCCCTAATAAATAGTATACAAAAATACATTATTAATTAAAAATAACAAAATTAAATCACAGAAAAAAGCTACTCCAAGAAGAAAGTACAGTATGAATTAATACGTAGCATATAATAATAATAATAATAATAATAATAATAATAATGCCACAAGAAACAATAAATATTGCAAAGAGATAGATAAAAAAAATCTAAGTGGTCCCTTGACTTGTGTTCATCCCGTTGCTTTTCCAGCAGCAGTACAGTGGAGACTCCTAAAGAAACTTGGAATGAAACGAACTATTCTTCCCTTAAATTATGCATTTTCGGAATATTTATGGATAGCTATGCTTCTCTCAAAATATCCTCGTTTACAGTTGCCGGTGGCGCAGGATAGGGTGAGTAAAAGGGTACATTGTACCCCCTAATTTTTTTGTGGGGGTACACTTTCCTAAAGAGATAGTCCTTTGATAGATAAGATATAGGCTAAAGCTGTTTCAGAAGAGTATACGATGACCTTCTTTTCTTTCTCTTTCAAATAGATTTTTCTAATTCTAAATACTTCCAAAAAGATTGTGGGATTTTTTGTGACACATGAAATTATATAATTATATAAACTTTTCATATTCCATCACTGCAAAGAGAATTGATATTTTTCCCATTTTATGCATACATAAATGCATTGAAAATGTCAAATAATATTATCATATTTTATCAAATAAATCACATGAAATTGTATAAACTTTTTCATATTCCATCACTATAAATACAACTTATATTGTTTCCATTTTATGCATACATAAATGCATTTAAAATGCCAAATAATTTTATCGTGTTAATTATTTGTAAGATACTTCTGTTTCTATTTAAACTGTAGATACAGTCTCGATCACCCTACCGGCCCGACCCTGTGGCCGAGTGGTTAGCACATCGCGCTGCGACGCCAAGGGTCCCGGGTTCGAATCCCGGTCGGGCTTAGTTGTTTGTGAATGTCCATTCATCAATTTCATCATTTCATCACTCATCCCCATCTTCGCAAATTAGCCAAGAGGCACAAAACGCGAAATAAAATAAACTAAATCAATCAATCAATCGATCACCCTACCTGAGCATAAAGTGAATCTAAAACAAGTTTTGACAAACTTCTCAGTCGAGACCAAAACGAGAACAAGCACAAACAAGAACGAGAAGGACCTCTTCGTACAGGAGACAAGCGGAGGCTGTGACAGGTTTCGACTTGTCTCATCTCTATACCATTCGTAATTGAAATGGAACAGTGATGTTTCCATTTCCTAGGTATTAAAACAGGACGCGACTTGTAATATTATCAGAGGAATGGACAGACTCACTGGGTTTCCTGTCTCAATAAGCTTGTGTTGTAGATGTTTCACAATAGTTCACCAGAATCACAGGTTTCCATTATTTTAAACCTTGCAGGCACTATCTTTTTATCTATATATTAAGTATGCTTATAATTGGACATTGTTTAAAATAACATCTGACTTTGATGTAGAATAGAAAAGAAATCAACCCCATTCAAAGTTAAATTCTGAAATTAAACTAATTTACGAAAATTATATAAATCAGGTTCGATGCTTTTCCAGCTGCTTTGTCAAGGGCACTGTGGTGCTTAGATTTTATCCATTTTGTTGCAATTTTTTTCAAAATCAAAGCAATGCACTGGAGGTCAATTTATTGAAAAGAAAAGAAAATTTAAAGTATTGCAATTTTTCAATAATTTCTGCAGTCAGTTAATGTTAGATTCACAGCACTGAATCCGTTTTCACATTGAGCTGTGGATATTGATAAATTTCGATTGAAGACACAATGTCTTTGAGCACTGCTTTGAGTGAGGTGTCAATGTGCTTTTAATTTTCATTTATTACTATTCATCCTCACCTTCGCGATTAGCTAAAGTAGGCATTAAAGAGAGGTAAAATAATTCAATGAAGTTTACTTGTGGAGCATCGTAAACAGGCCATTCCATTATAAATAACTACTTCGCATGGACGTCCGCAGGATTTTTTCCAGGAAGGGGCAAAAAGGTAAAAAAAGGTAAAGTGTTCCCCTGTGCATAGCACCACGCCATGAAGGCGTATAGGGGGTGTGGGGGTAACGCCCCACACTTTCTTGATCCGGTCGTGAGAGGGGGTGATGTGATCAGCATCACGCCCCTGACCGCCTTTACCCCGCAGGGTTTCCCCCAGGTACCCATGTTATTCGACGCTGGGTGGGCGCCGGGGCCGCTTCCACCTTCCAGGAAGGGGCAAGCAAGGTATTTTTTCCAGGGGGGCAAAAAGAGTCATATTTTCCCCCACAATAGTGATGGCCTTCAAGAAACACTATTTCAGTCTGATTATAAAAAAACATAAATTTATGTGTGCTGTTCTAAAATTGAATTTTCCATGCTCCCTATGTATGCACGTGTGTGTGTGTGCATGGGAAATTCCATTTTAGATCACCATAGCGTTTTTATGTGGATGTGTGTGGAATAAGGGTGAGCGGGACAGAATTTTTTGGGTCGGGACGGGAAGAATTCGCAATTTCGCGACAAAATCGGGTAAGTGATTGTTTCTGCATATCGGGTACAAAAACTAACAGTTTCCGATAAGTTCCAGACATTTACAATGCAGAAAAAGTCGAGAATAAAGGACTTTTTAAAATAACCATTCGGTATTTCCCGACTGCTTGGGATCCCGAAATGTCGGGATCGGGACGGGAAATTTTTTTCCTGATCCCGGTCCCGACTTTTCGGGATCCCGCACTGTCAATATACTATCACAGACAAATGAAGTATACTTTTTTGTCAGCTGTGATACCATAGAATAGTAAGGTTATGGTGATACTAAAAAGGAACAAAATTCGTGCACGCCCCGGAGGCGAAAAATAAAAAAAAATATATTTTTCTGCGTAAACTAGGGGGTTCTAAATATCCCGATACCATCAAAATTTAGAACTCTACACAACATTTCTCCCTGAAGTAATTGGTTTTTCCATTTCTGGGATATAAAGTGACAATTTCCGGAAAGGTTCAGACACTGCAGTGCAAATCTCGCCCGCACTCCTGTAGCGTCAGTATTGTGTTGTAACTGATGTCGCTAGTGTCGACATACATGCGCAAGAAGATGGCGAACAACTCTTACGTATAAGTTAACTTTGGAGTCTTGTCCGCCAGAAAGAAGTTATGCGTATTCGTCTATAGCGTTGAAGTGTAGAAAGTTGTGAATCGTTGTGTTTCTCTGCCATCGCATGAGTATAATTAGAGACACAGGATGAGTACTGGCATACCTGAATTAGGAAGCAAGATTAGCCTAATATCTAAGGCAGATATTAGATATGAAGGCAGACTTTTCACTGTTGATCCGCAGGAATGCACAATAGCGTTAGCCAATGGTGAGAGTAATATACCATACAATTTACGTATATGTTGTCTTGTGCTATTTTAGAATAATTTAGTATATTCGTTTAGAGAATGCCTTGTCTTGTAATCATTATTATGTCCACGTTAACTGTATTTGGTGTCTATTTTCTCGATACACAATGGCCGCCCGAGTAAAAAATATAGCATATATTTCCGTAGATATTAGGAAGATGCATTTGATGGTTGGCCCATTTGTTGCAAGTTGCAGATTCTTAGTCCTGTTCGTGCCCTAAAATGATCCTATCAAACGGGCTTTGTATTAGATTATGGCCTATATCGTGAATTACCTCTTTGTTTACTTCTAATTTGTTGCTTTGTCAAGTCAAAGTCACACCTAAATAAGTATTTTCTACTTAGAAATAAAACTTTTGACATAGCCCATTTTAACAGGATAATGCAATAGTGTTTAAGTAGCAGATATAAATAGGGTAATTACATTTCTCACTCCACGAATTAGGTACGAACATTTTAGATGCATATATGATAGTGCAAGGTCAATATTATGACGATAAGGTTTGACAAAATCCAGAATATATTTATTTTGGAACAGTGCATTTCTTTCGTATTATTCCCAAAAATGTCGACCATGAAGAAAAATTGTGATTCAAAAAGAGAAATGTCCTTGTGGAATCACAAGTAGAGTTTATTTCATCTGTATATACCTACAATGCAAGATGACCCAGTTTATGGTCCCCTTCCCCCTGAAAAATTCTGCATAATCCATGATTGTATAAATAGCAAATGCATTGCATTATCCAAGTGTCAAACTTGACCAGCTGGTGGAACTAGCTTTTGAGCGATTTTTCACCAGGTTCGAAAATGCACGTGTAGGATATAACCTGCAACCTGACTGGCCTGATATTTTGAATGCACATGTTTTTCAGTTGTAGATAATTTTTTTTGTGGTTGGGACTGCCAGTCAATCTTGATTGTTATTATCAATACTTGTAAGTATAAATTATAATCGACGGGATCTGGATTTGATTCTCCCTATAGTAACATTGCACAGTGATTTAGATACAGTTCCAGAACTTGTGAGCATAATATAGGTGTAAACTTTGACAAAAGGTAGTCAGTCATAATCTTTCTCAAATGATGCATTTGAAATTGTGGTGACTGTTCAGATTGTTTTATGATTTCTCCTAGCACAAAGACTATCGTAGAATTTTAGAAATCATTGTCACACGAAATTTGAACCTTCCTTAAAGTAATGAGCACCGTTTGGACTCTAAAAAAAGTTATGTTGAAAAAAACAAGTTTTTAATTACCTTATCCACTTCTAATGGACAAGATATTCTCTGTCGAGAAGAGACTGTACATATCGTAGAAGCGTTCGAATGAATGTAGAAGTAAATCTGAACCTTAGTACAATGCATTTAGGGACTTTATTTTAATGCTAAGGGAACCAAACCTAACCTGCCTAACCTAACCATATATTGAACAATACCTTAAGTAATCGCTAAAACTCCACAGTAGTGTTAACAGAAATAAATCTAAATCAAACCATCTAAAAATTGCTTTTGTAGCATGATTAAATTGCAATAAAACAAAAGGAACTTTGGCCGAAAAGGTATGCAAGAGTTTTTAAAAAAACTTCTTGGTGCACATTGTCACACTTTTCTATTCATAAAAAGTTTGTGCGCTTTATATATAGTAGGGAATATAAGAATGCAAAGCCTGTTCCAGGTGAGAAATGTAAAATTGTAGTGTTCATATTCATTTAGAATGTGGAGAACATGTCCCAGAGATAACAATTGTGTTTCGAATGAACCTGAGTTTTTGTTGTAGGTGAAATAGTTTTTCTGGGTACCGTGCAATAAGTGAGACCCTTGTGTTCTTACGTCAGATGAGGAATGCCTACGAGGTTAGGTAGCATTAGCATAAATACAATGACAAATTATTTAGGCTGAGTACTAAACCTAGCTAGCCTAACCTAACAACGTAGGCTAAAGTTTGCTAAAGTGTTGTGCAATAAGTGACAGTCATGTGACATGGTACTGCCCCAGATTTTGTTTGGAAGGTTTGGAGTTTAGTGTGGTAAGTGCTATCAATGAAAATGTGTGATTCGTCTGGCAATTGACACATTTCGCCCCTGCAACCACATAGCAGAAAGTGCATTGTTTTAAGGTTAGTAATTTTGAAAATCTTATATTTTTGTTCGCATTGGAAATAGTTGTTAGATTAGGAGGGCCAGGTTTGGTCATGTTAGTGATTTCGTGGTTTTCTTAGTACTTTCAAAAATTATGTATTCTCGTTCGTATTGGAAATTGTTGTTGGGTTAGGAGGGCCATATTTGCTACAGATAATGATTTCACGTTTTTGTTATGCCAGGAGTGTTAGTTTTTCTGCTGTTTGGGAATTTGTTTACGGGAAAAATGAGTGATAGTAGTCTGGCATAGGAGTTGCTTGTTCTTACGCGGGTCATAGTTTGCAATCAAATATGTTATTTGTGGTTTCTTAACGCTGAAACCACTTTTATATTATGTAAAACGTTGAAGTCTGTCTATTAAGAAAAAATAGACTTTATTCTCGAGGGGGGAGGGTACTGTTGGTCAACGTCCCCCTTTTGCTGTTGTCCACTTGGATGATGCTGCCACCTAGCGGCTTTCGTTTCAATTAGTTTTAAAGGACAAATTGAGCTTTCTTTTCTGAACAAATGAACTTCGTGTACCACCGTGCGTATGTAAACAAGAATGGCAGCACGTAAGGTTTTGAAACTCTCAGATCACAGAGAAGTAACAGAGCTTTTGGATGTTATTTCGGACTGTGAATTTAGTGGATCAGATGTAATTAGTGCTGGAGAAGATGGAGAAAGTGACTGTGTTGACGATGTGTTAGTGAGTGGTACAGATTCATGTTCAGAATGTGAAAGTGATTCTGTAAATGGTGGTGTTCATAGTTGGTCGATGATGGATGGTAGTTCACGCAGGTTAGGGGTGATCTTACCAATTTTGAAACTCCATACAAATCATTCCAGCAGTTTATGCCAGACCACTTATTTGATATTGTTGCAAATGAAACAAATCTCTATGCAAATCAATTCCTGGACAAGACATACAACTTTCCTCCTAGTTCAAGATATCATTCTTGGTGTGGGTGCTCTGCAGATGACATTCGGGCCATGGTTGCCATTGACATTAGCATGGGACTTTGTAAAAAACCAACACTAAATATGTACTTTGCTCAAAAAGATGGGCTTTGTACTACACCAAACTTTTCATCAGTTATGCCACGAGATGATTATTGTTTACTAAGATCATTTATCCACTTCAATAATAACAACAATCTAATACCAAAGGGGATTCCTGGATATGACCCTTTGTTGAAAGTAAGGCCCATCATTGATGAATTGGAAAACATTTATTTACATAATGTACAACCAGGGAAGTGTTTGTCAGTAGATGAATGTATGCTGAAATTTACAGGAAGACTATGGTTCAAACAATACCTTCCTTCAAAACTATCTACCAAGTGGCGAGTGAAATTATGGTCTGTGAGATAGTAAAACTGGTTACCTTTGCCGGTTTGATACATATGTTGGGAAACAATACGATGATAATGGTGCTGAAGGAAGTTTAGGGGAGAGGGTTGTAAAACACTTGCTTGAAGGTTTTGAAGACAGTGGTAGAATAGTGTATGTAGACAATTTTTTTTCAAGCCCTTCACTTTTTGAACATTTATCCTTGGAAGGAATTGGTGAATGTGGAACAGTGAGGTCTAACAGAAAAGGACTACCCCTTGAAATGAGGAATATAAAAATGAAGAAAGGTGACAGCCCTAAATTTTGGTACAGTAGTTCACAAAAAATGTTGGCTTGTGTCTGGCAAGATACAGGTCGTGTAAATATGCTTTCTACTGTTCACACTTCTGAATGTCAACCGGTTAGGAAAAGAACCAAGAAATCCCCTACAGGATGTGAAACCACAGCTGGTTGTCAATTATAATCACTGCATGAATGGAGTGGACAAATTTGACCAGTTATGCACCAATTAGTTATTCTCACAAAAGTAAATGGTATCAAGTTTTATGGTACTTCTTTATTGAGGTGGCTCTGGTAAATGGAAGAATTACGTTCAATCATGCTAACAAGAAGAATATGACAGCAAGTGAATACAGGCATGCAGTTGTAGATGGACTTTTGCAGAACTATTCCCGTCCAGCTCCAAAAAAAGTGAATCTTAGATTGTCTGATGTCATTCATACAGCAAGACTGAGAGACATTTCATTGAAATGCAGGCTGATAAAAAGCATAAGCCTAACTGTGTAGTTTGCTCAATTTTGCCAGTTCAGTGTGTGAAAAAAGGGAAGGGGTCGTGCAAGAGGAAACAAACCATATACTGTTGCAAGAACTGCCCAGGAAATATCCCTTTGTGTCATTTTCCTTGTTTTGAGATCTACCATACAAAAAAGAACTTCAACGCTACCTGTCAGTGATAGACTGTAACATAAGCATCATTTTTTCATTAATATCACCCTTAAAGTGTACTTATTAGTAGTATATGTAGTAGGGTTCTAGAATAATTATTTCAGAATTTTTTAAAATTCTGAAAAATCCTCAAGAAAAACTAAACAGCGAAGGCCACATTCCCTTGAAAAAGTCCGTAGCAAAAGAGTTAAAACAAATGTGATAATAATGTCTGGAAAAATTGGACTGGAAAATCTGGGAATGACAGGGAATTTCATATTCAAAATCCAAACCTCCTTGTGTGTGTTCGATAATCGTACTTGCTGCTGCTCCTGAATAAAACAAAAATTGGCTATAATCGATCACAGTTCAGATTTTTTTTTATTTGGACAACTTCACTTGCTGATCCTTTGTTTCTGTCACCATTTTGGCACAAGAGGATGTTCTGGCTACGTCGCGGGACTTTCACACACTGTCCATGGTTGCAAAAACATAAAACAAATTAGCATTTAGAAATTATATTTGTATTTTCTTAGTTTCTTCACAGTGCCAGCCTGATCTTCCAGTCTCACATTTGTGTAACTGCGATTGTAGTGTTACTTTTTCCTGACATGAAAAGTGCAGGCTATACCAAGACTTGAATCTGGGTCTCTGGCATACCGTGCCGTTGCTCTGCCACTGAGTACAGAGCTAGCCTGGCTTTGCCTCATTTTTCGCTGTTTTACCTGTGTGGAGTTCAGTGCTTTGCCAACAGGGTGTGTTGCCTTTTAAACACTGTACACATAGACGTCTACAGTGTTTCGGGCCATCTTGGTAGCTCACTGTTAGAGAAAAGGCATAGTATGCTAGATACCCAGGCTTGAGTCCTGGTTGAGCCTGCCTGCAGTTTTCAGTTCTCCAGTGTATGCCAAATCTTCATGTAATTCACTCCCAAGTTTAAATATTAATTTGATACAAACTACAATGCCCAGTACATGTGATGCAAATTTGCTTTGTTTTGTTGTTTTTTAAATGTATACCAGAACAGCTGTTTTTCCTTGTATACTTAATGTCAGTAATAGCTGGCTATGTGGCATGGTACGACATCAGGGGTCCCGGGGTCAAATCCCAGCCTGAATGTGGATGTTTGTGTCATTTCATCATGTCATCACTCATCCCCATCTACACAAATTAGCCAAAATGGGCACAAAAAGCGAAGTAAAATAAAGCAAATCAATAATCTCTAATAACTACATGTGAAAGTAAGTATCATCCTTTAATTTGTACAGCCCTCTACATCTGGAATCTTTGTATTTATAAGTAAGATTTTACTGCATAAGTATATCTTCATACTGCTTAATTCCAGTATGTTCAATTCAACTCTGGGTGAAGTCGTCCAATAACAAGAGCTTGAAAACTACAAGATAAGATTTCAAGGACTGAACTATCACAGGAGTTAAAATTTTAATAACATGTTGCATTAACTTAAGTCATGGTCATAAAGGAAAAAAAAAAACATTTTTTCATTCTAAATAACCTTCTAAATCAGTTGGTTTTTTTAGTTGGTGTAATGTGTAAATTTATTTACACTTGAGTAACAATTTTTTTAGGGAAGATTGTTAGCTTTTGGCAAATTTCATCTTTGGATATGTCAGTGCAGAAACTTTTTCATGCTGAATTCAGTTTATGCTACTACACCATAAAGTAAACAAAGCAATAGTTAAATCATTCTTGAAGCTTTCCTGGCAGCGCATATCGAAGAGGTTTTCTCGGGCAATCAGCCAGGTGATTTCCGGAAAGGCTTTCGAGAGCTAACGTCACTCTCATCTTCAGGGAATGAAGTGCAGAGATAAGTCAGGGTGACTTGTATTTGGTGTGGGAGGGGTCTGGTGTAGGAGGCGGGTCAATCAGGTGACTTTTCTCAGACGTCTTCGCTCCCAGTTGACTATCGCTAACCAGGCTGGGTCCAGTTAGTCCTGTATCCCTGTTGAGGTTGTCCTTTTCCCCGTGTATGGCTATTGCTTCTTTGATGAGACTGTCCCAGTAATTTGATGATTTATTGATCTCTGTGGTTGTGAAATCAATTCTATGGCCCTTCTGGATTGAATGTGTGCACTTAACACTTCTATGAAGTTAGAAACTAGAATCCACAAACAGAAAAGTTTGTGAAGGTGAATATTTAGTATTTCCAAGTAGCCCACATTTGTATCCACTAAGAATTGCATGAATAGGCAGGCAGAAAAGGCTCTAAAATTTTAGAGAAGGCAATGATACTAGGCATTTAAAATATGATATTCTACATGAAAGATTTATATAAGTTTTATCCATCAAGGGGGATTCTTTCTCTACCCACCCATGGAGTCATTTATCAATGATTCAATTGCATTATTGCAGCACCAAATACATGATAGTCTGACATTCTTTTAAAATATTTTAGGTACCAATAGTAAATATAGGCCATAGTGGTCAGCACTACATTCTCTGGTGCCAGGGATCCCAGATTTGAATTTTGACCTGGGCGTTTGAGTATCCCTTCGTGAATTTCATCCTCATTACGATTAACCAAAAGTGGCAGAAAAGCAACGCTAAATAACAAATCAAGTTGAGAATATATATAAGGAATTTTAGGCACTATGAAATTTAGTGATTATTTTTTCTGAAAGGTATCTGCACTGGAAACCTAAGACAGTACAGTACACCCTTGAAAGTTTACTTTTTGAATTTTAGCTACAAATTTGTTTTACAAAGCCTGAAATTTGTCAAGATGTGGAAATCCCAAATAAGAGATTTAGCTGCCAAGTTTGACCAGTATACATCAAATTCCTCTTATCCCAGACCAGCTTTTACACTTCTTTAAATGCAAATTTTGTTCTAATCACTCAAAAATACATGCAAATTTGAATAACTGAGTAAAATTATGGGCATGAGACCTAACATTTCCTAACCTAACACCGTAGAATTATCATTGTTTATGAAGATTGTTATGAAAGGTTGCAGTTGTTATTGTGAAAATAAAGTATCTGTTACCTTAGCTGGAAGCAGCCAGCCCAAATGCTCTGCACAAGTGAATATAGCATCCACCATGACAATCAAAAAGACAGCAGATGGGATGTTGCCTACCGCCTCATGACGCTTATACCAATTTTCAACATTTTTGTTAGTGTGGGAGTGCTAAGTTTGATGGCGTTATTGTACAGAAGGTTGTTCGCTTTATATCAGACCATTTTTGACGGGTACTCACCTTAAGAGGTACCGTGCCGCCACCACCGATCATGTTCTATTGGATCCCCAGCATTGTGGACTATCGCCCGGCATCGCAGTTTCCATTGCGACAAGCTCCGACGCAGGACAGGCATGGGAATTCTGTCCCACTCCTCCCTGCAAGCTTTCCATAGACCATCCAGGGTGCGCTGGCGGCGATGTTGAAGATGTAGTTTCAACAGTCCAAATGCGCAAAAATCCATTGGACTGGCATCTGGGCTTTTGACAGGAATGTCTTCAAACGGAATGACGCTAATTCCTTATTCCTCTGCCATTTCCTGATAAAAACGTAGTGATGTTCTGGCGGTATGACTCGAAGCCTTGTCCATATGGATCATCACCTGGTTCGCGTCCATTCCATACAATTGTGGGATCTCTCTCTGGTAGATAGGGGTCAGAATGGAATCTGGGAAATATCTGGCATTCATCTTCACATTTTTGTCCACCTTGTGTATCATCATCAACTTACCCTCATATCCGAATTCCATCACAACCATAAAGCCACGAGGGAAACTTTCTGTTTACTGATGAACAAAGTTGCTGCGCCCCTTGCTGTCAATGTCACTATGTGATTGCCCGAATGTGACCACCAGCAGTGAGATGGACATATGATTCATCCATTGTGACAACTTTCTTCCATTTGGAACCCGCCAGGTACTTTTCATACAGTTTCACAATGCGTACGTATGAAAACTTAGCATGATAGAGGGCCATTACGTAAACCCTCCCAATACCGGTTGATTTTCGGCACAATTTGATAACATGCACTATCAGCACTCACGCACCTACAAGGTCAGACACAACACTTCTCCCGCCAGCAGACCCATAGTTCCAGCATGATATGCCAGGTGGCAGCACCGAATTGAAAATGATCTGATATAAAGTGAACAACTGTGTGAACATTTTTTCGCTATTAGGGTTCATATAACAAATTTTTGGTTGTAAGGGGCGAAAGTTCTCGGATTGGTCTTTTTACGTACGTGGGTCATGCTTTGGGATCAAATGAGATTTTTATTTTTCAATGGCAGACGTTCATATGAAGCACAATCTTATAAACGACTCAAAATTTTTCACGTGTGTGTGTACACAGAGGGTTACTATGACTGCAGTTATTATGATGTAGTTGTAATGTTCAGTGTTTTTCAGTGTCAATCTTCACATTCAACAGCTTAACAATATTTTTTTTTAGTTCGTTCCTTTGGCACAGAGGACAGGTCGTCACAGTACCCTGTACCTGCCCAGGACCAGGTGTATGACTACATCTTGTTTCGAGGATCGGATATAAAGGATATCAAAGTGCTCAACACCACCAGTCACAGCAAAGGATTACCATATGATCCTGCAATCGTTCAGGTAGGTTTCAATATTATATTCCAATTATTGGTTTAGTGACAGAAGTGTATGGTTCTGTGTGTGTGGTTATACAAACTTGTAAGTCAGTGTTTTCTTTGTGAAAGTGTATGCTCAACACATGAATTGTTATATTTGCATTACTTTGAGAAACTAAAAGCTTAGCTTATTTTGTAAGCAAGAGATGAGTATTAAAATCTCATGCCATTCTCTCCTCCGAATGTTCTGCACATTAAGTTCTTTGTGCCAGGAAGTACCTTCGGGTTCTAGGTGCCATGCAGTGGCAGATCCAGAGGGGGCACAGATGCACATGCCCCCCAAAATACTAGAGCAAATTATAAACTTAATATGTAATTTACAAAATTAATTTAAAAAAATCTTATTAATTATGTGTACACTTTTGAAAAATGGTGCACCCTGTAAGTACAACCAAGAGCATTGTATACATTGTGCCAATCATAGACTTAATTTAATTCTGACGAAGGCTTGTAGCATTCAAAATGTACGAAATGCTGTGGGAGCTATTTCAGGTATTGCTAAGTTGCTATAGGAATCTCCACAGAGAACTAATTTGTTAAAACAAACTATAGAAGAAATGTTAAAAAAAAAAAAAGTAATATGAAAATACTTGTGTAACTTGTGCGTTTCTGTGTTCGCATGGAATACGCTATTAATAATATTGTGTTTTTTTTTAAATGTAGTTCTTAATAACTTGGCCGCATGTACGGATGACTGGAATTGGTACTTAAAGAATATTAAAGTATAAAGACTTGTTTCACCATGGTAAACTTTAATTTAAAGTAGTACTGTAATCTTCATTAGTATTTATGTATACACTTTTGGAAATTGGTGCCTCCCCCAAAAAAAAAGAATCCTGGATCTGCCCCTGGTCTGGTGCCATGTGCTATTTTCAGTGGTTGTAAAATGTCAAAGCTTGTGGAGTAGCAATCAAAAGCTGTCACAATTACACAAAATGGTGTCTTAATCTATGTAAATCCTACATGCATTTTATAGATTGACAGATAAGAAATTATTGCAGGTACCGTAATGTGGGGCTATTTTGAACGCATTGCAGTAAAAGTCGTTGAATTGTAGTGGTACCTGATAGCAGTGTAAAGTTAAAATAAAATAGTTCTGTAGCTCATGATGCCACCTTCGACGTACCATAAGTTGTTAGACTCGTGTGTTGTTTGTTGGTCCAGAAAAAAATCTCCAACCTCTGTTCAGAATTACTCATTTGGGGGCTATTCTGAACACAAGCACATTTTGTATGTATGCTCTGTTGTACTTCACCTAGGGGCTGTTTGGAACATTCCATCTTACTGTTGGGGCTTTTCTGAACATGCTGATATGTCTGTCACTTGTGCATGTTTGCCTTCACGTTTTGGCAGTTGGAGAAGGCTAAAGAGGGAAACCAGTGTGTTTTTTGAGGAACTTTTGAAAAAATGAGAACAGGGTATTCGTCAATCAAAACATAAAACGTAAAATGTTAGAAGACAAGAAGTCGGAACAACTTTGTTCCTGCGACTGCGTGTGTCTGCAGATAGTGTAGTCACTCACACCCTGTAGTCGTGGAACGTAACAAGTTCACTGTTCATAATAGCCCCATTTTGTGTGGCAAAATGATATATTTTTTAAACCACCTCTGTTTTAGAGGAAACGTACGAAAAACTGTTTCTTGACAATTTGATTTGTTGCACACCAGGTCTAAAATGTCTACAGTGAACCATGATGCAGGACGTTACTCCATGGTAGCTCACTAGGGCATTGTTTCCATGTTTCTGGAAAACTTGAAAGCAACTGTTCCTAGGTTTCTATTTTTTATTAGTTCAGTTTTGCGACCCCTTGGGAATTATTGCACTCAGTGAACCATTACGATCCCAAAATAACACAGCAATTTTTTTCCAGCTGGATTTAGAGATTAGTTCAGTAAGTATAAAACAGGAAAACATTTTAGAACACACTGTTCAGAATAACCCCACATTACGGTACTGTTAAAAGTACCCATACCTGTGACTAATGTTCTACTTATCCTATTTCAGGTTGAAAAAGTTTCTTCAGTATCTACAAACAAAATGGCAGAATTTTGCATTATGCAGGGTAATTCAAGATGAATTGTGCAACTTTACAGTCATTATGACATTACTATTTATGATAGAAAATCAGACAAGGCATCAATATAAAGAAGAACTCTGCAAGTTTTATTCCCACCTAGCGGGCTTATTCTTCTTATCAGATCCTCCACCAGGATCGCTGGTGTCGCAAAAGGTCTAATGACCAGTAGAAGGCGTAGTGTGTTGGAGCTATCGA
The DNA here is from genome assembly GCF_977018435.1 of Lepisma saccharinum. NCBI lineage: Eukaryota > Metazoa > Arthropoda > Insecta > Zygentoma > Lepismatidae > Lepisma > Lepisma saccharinum. Next base: position 32,994,798 of record NC_139250.1, read on the forward strand.
GAACTGATTAAATCACAATGGTGCAAAGACATATCCGCATGCTTTTTGGTAGTAATGCATAAGTTTCTTAAACCCGTCTGATAGATTTGCCAAAGTTACAACTGTGAATTGTTAGTGCCTTCGAAACCATTGACGACTTGCTGTCTCGTGCATAGTACTTGATTATTGTTCACATTTTCTTGATTATCGTTCAGACATTTTCCACATTACACGTGGTTCCCATGTTGAATTTGTAAAGTTGCACCATTCATTTTGAATTACTCTGTATTACAGAGTAGATATAGTCTGAAATTTTAATTGATATTGATAGTTTTACCAGTACACTACTATGCCTGTACAGTAAAATCCTGATTGTATATTCTCTGGTTTTGTTTTTCCACATACAATCTTCATGATCCCAATAGAGTGAAATGCTATTGAATTTTTCCAGATTTAACATTTTCCTGCATTTTAAGATCTTTCACTATGGTCCTCTTTAGAGAGTTTCTTGTGATTTGTTTTTATGAGCAAGTGAACACCCTTTTTGAAGTATTATTGCGAATGTTTGCTCCTTTCATCAGGCATTTATTTATAATTTGACCAATGTTCGTTGCATTAGTAGGAGAAATTGAAGAAAAAATGCAAGTTAAATAATGATTTGTGTCAATGTTTTGATCCAGGCTCTGTTATAACATTGTTGGAGCCTAACAGGTGGAGTGAAATGAGATCATTTTTATCGTGTACAAAAAGACAAATGTTATAAAGACTTAACAATAAATCCTAAATGTCGGGCAATTCAAAACAGCTCTCTTGTACACACAAAATTCTTTGACATTTTCGTTTGTAGTTAATTTCAGAAGTGGTGGCTTTACCATGTGAAAAATGGAACTCCATAATGAATTTATAATGCTATCTTCATTATTTAATTTGATCCAGTGTTTTGCATTGAATGAGCCCTCCCATATCTAAAGTGTTTACTTGTTGCTTCTAGTGTATGGCTATTACAACTACAATGCAAGCAGTACAGACATTCTACAAGAGTAATCAATTACTGATTTTGTTGCATCTCTAATATATGTAGTTTAAAAGTGTACGGAATTTTTTTCACAAATTTTTAGGGCTGAGCTGATACCGATGTATCTGCGACACTTTCATGGAGTCTTATTATGCTGAAAAATGTGCAAAATCCAGTGTCTTATATTGCAGCAGTTTTGTGAAAAAAATTGAATTTTGTAATAACATTACATGTAATTTAATAATCTGCTATAATTATTGAGTATTTTAAAGCAAATGTGTTGGTAAATTGTTGCATATAATTAGTGGAATACAGTAAAACCTTGTTAATCCAGACTAATGGTTGTTCATATTACTACGTGCGAATTACTCACAAGATTAACAATATAAATTGCAACTGTACTTAGTTTTTTTTGCGAGTTTAAGTTTTCTTCAATTACGACGTTTTGAGAGAACTTCTCTCTTCAGGTTTCAGTTTTAAAGGTTTTTAGTTTTTAAAAAATGTATACATGTTTTAACTTAGGTAAATGATGGCTTTAAAGCACGTAAATTGTAAGTGTGTAATCTATCTTCCTATACTCTTTATCCGCTTACATTTCACCTAACCCTTGATCCTGTTGACTATGGAAGAAATATTTTGATGAAGCTATGACTTTGTGAATTGCTTATAACACCGAAACCTGAAGAAGAGGGAAGTTCTCGAAACATTGTAATTGAAGAAAACTTGATCATACTCGCAAAAAAAAAAAAAAAAACGTAAGTAAAATTGTAATTTATATTGTTATATTGCAGACTAATGGACTTAACGAAAGTCCGGATTAACTGAAATAACCTAGAAGAACAGTAGAATGTGCATTAAAACTCAGTTTATAGCAAGAAAACACGTTTATTATGGTGTATTTAAAGGGCATAGGTCTAAATACACTACAGTACAAAGTCTGCGGGGAAACAGAATTTCATCAGTGGTTGACTGCCTTTTCTTTGGGAAGTTCTTTGTCTACTTCTAGCTACATTTAAAACGTTGCATTCTGCTTCCCCCCCCCCCCTCTTTGCCTGTCCGGATTAAAGGAAGTCTGGCTTACTGGTGTCCGGATTAGAGGTTTTACTGTAATTCAATTTTTAAGTACCTCTATTGGTGGGAATCTGTTAAAGAGTATCTGCATCTAAATCGGTTGAAAGTGGTATTTCCTCAACCCTACTAAATTTACCATTTAATGCACACATTGCTAAAATTTTTCATTGCATAAATTGCCTTCTTTCTTTGCAGTCATCTGCCCAACCGAGCATTGGGACTCCATCATATCAGCCTCAAGGATTTTCTCACCCGGTTCTGAGTCACCTGGGTCCGATCACCCAGTACTCGTACCCTCCGATCGGCACGTTGCAGGGACTCCCGAGTGCTGTGGCCCCAGGTTTAAACTTTTCCGAACCGAGGGGTCTGCCCAAGCAGCAGCCAAGTGAGTTAAACAGTGTAGAAATGGGCAGAGCAAATAAAGACCAAGGTGCGAGGCAACTGTTTACGCTATCCATGCATGGCTTGGGATGGAGCTTTCTGCATGAAGCTTTTAAGTTCTTACCAATTTTCTTGCATGCAATAATGCTGATAGGGTTGGGCAAGATCTTGAAGCATGCCACTGCAAAATGAGTTAGATCTCTCTAATCAGCAAAATATTTTGGAGTAGAAATGCATCCTTCATTGAATTTTCAATAGGTGTAAGACCATAATGGTAGAATAAGTTTTTTTGAGCAGAAAATTGTCATTAATCTCCATCTGCAAAGAAGTAATTTTTGAATAGGATGTTGGCTTAACCCGTAAACAATGGAGCATGTTTGCCAGTGAGCTCACAAACTACGGATGTGTTTTCAGCGAGAAATATAAACTTTCGCATGCTCTTAAATATTAAAAATATATTTTTATTTGTATAATAAAATACGGCAGTAGCTCGTGAGAGTACTGATGTCATGGTATATGTGAAATCCTATTTTTTGATCCCCATGGATGTTGATGATAATGCTGATTCAAAGAAAAAAGGGCCTCCCTGTTAGTGCAGTGGTAGCGATGCCTAGGGGCATGCATATTTCGTTTTTGACGAAAAAACGAAATTTGAAAAAACACATTGTAGTGTTAATTTTTCATGTTTTTGAAAGGTGTGAGGTGCATTTTTTGACCATATTTTGTCACGAAATAATGCGAAATGAACTGCAAAAAGCGAAATTAACTCTTAAACACGAAATTCAGGGTTTATTCACCGCCGTGACACCTTCCGAGGTCTGAATTATCCTGAGAGTTATGCAATTCCCGGAAAATTGATTAATTCTGCTGTTAATATTGGAGAAGCAAAAATGGACTCCTTTACACAGAAATAAACTTAATACTCTGATGATTACATAAATGTGCTATTAGAAGTGAAATGTTAATTCTGTGGAATAAGTGTAGTTTTTAAATCAAATTTAAGATTATTTTCACAATTTTAAAACCAATGTCTTTTTATATACCACTTTTCATCCATTTTTTCACCGCTATAACACCGATATTTTATTTTATTTACCGCTTTTGAACCCGAAATTGACTCAGTTTTTGTACCGAAATTTTGCCTTTTTATTTACCAAAAATATGTGCCTCTAGCGATGCCTTGTAATCAAGGGGTCCTGGGTTTAATACCCAGGTGAGGCACAAGTGGTTCGGATCCCACTCTAAACTGTAGGTCCAGTTTCGATTAGCCTTACTGTGCATAAAGTGGACGTAAAACAAATCAAAGAAAAAAATGCATGCCTGATTTGGAGTATTTTGTTGATGTACCAGAGCATATGATTTGAGGGATTGTAGACTGTTTTCATGTGTATAGGAGAATAATGGAGACAAACTGTGTGGTCTACAAGGCTTTTCAGATAAATCACTTTTCCCTTATATTATTATTTTAGCCACCATTCTTTGAAAAAAACATGCTAACATGTTTTCAGAATGTGCAAATCTTGAAGTAGCCTCAAATTTTGCCAATTAAAATGAAGGCCACAATATAGCACTTCAGGGCTTTTTACCATTAGAAATGTGTAATTTAGTGAAGACGTGTGAAACAGTTTAGTTAACAAAAGAATACTACAGAATAAAATGAATATAAAAAAAGGCACTAGGATTGCAGATTTAGCATGTCTATTTATGATGGGAGCTATATAGTTGCATGGTACTTTTAAATTACGAATCTTTTACTTTGTTGTTTTTAGGTAGTTTGCTAGAAAAACAGCATTGAAATAAGAAATCAGCTTCCTTATGCCAATTAAGTTTCCCACACTACATGAATGCTGAATTATTTATTTTAATGTTACAAGTTTATGTAAAATAGTGATATTAGCTCTGAACTTGTTATACTAATTTCGTTACATACTAATTTAATATTTAGCTTCACACAGAGCTGTCATAAGTGTCCCCGAAAACAAACTAAGCAACCTTTTTAATCATACTTTACTGCCAGTATTTTAAACTGAAATAATTTACAAGGAAAACATTTATGGTTAAAGTTTTTATTTTATTATATGTTTTTGTTGCATGGCATGCTTTTTCGTTGTTGCTAGCTTGGTAATGGTTTTATTCTTTGTCCAGTGTAAGAACAAAGTTAATGTAAACAAAAGCACATGACTTTAGAAATAGTTTCTTTCCTACGCTTTAGTTCTGGTGTTGTTGGGGTTCAACAACTTCAATACAACAGCTACAGTTTGACATCTAAGTAATGAGTCAGTTGCTATAAAATGAAAATAAAATATTTGAACATTACGTGTTTGCTACTCAAAGAAAATCCATCCTGCATTGTCACATGGAATATAGCAGAGGTTTTCAAACTTTTTGCAGTTGTGGTCCCTAAAAAAAGTTAGTGTTCCCCTGTGCATAGCACCACACCATGAAGGCATATAGGGGGTGTGGGGGTAATGCCCCCACACTTTCTTGATCCGGTCGTGAGTGGGGGTGATGTGATCAGCATCATGCCCCTGTCCACCTTTACCCCCCAGGGTTTCCCCCACGTACCCATGTTATTTGACGCTGGGTGGGCGCCGGGGCCGCTTCCATCGTTAAAAAAGTTCCCGGATTTGAACCGGCCAGGCATCGAACCCGGGACCTTTAGCATGGTAGTCCTTTCTGCTGCCAAAATCTGCATGCACCTCCGCTCAACGATATAAATTTTTGTGAAGAGACCGTGAAAGTTCAACACAAAATCCCTTCATGTGTTTGCTATTGGTACACAAGTAATGTTCTAAAAGTGATTCAGTGATCTATATTCATGAGATGAAAATGATAAATTCAGACAGTAAGAAAAACTTGATTATAGATGTTAAAAACGGGCACCTTCACTTATTTGTAGTCTTTGTAGTCCTGTTTCATGTAACATGCTCCATGTACCACTGCTTTCATCTTTAATCTTTCTCTTACAAAGCATCAACTTTCTTTTGAAGCCTGACAACTTGTCCAATAGGTGCAGGATTATCTTGTACAGTCATGAATACATCTAGGTTGTAACTAGAACTCTCCTAGCACAAAGACTAATTATCGTTGAATCATTGTCACACGAAATTTGAACCTTAAAGTAATGAGCACTGTTTGGACTCTAAAAAAAAGTTACGTTGAAAAAAAAACTTGAAAATTGCCTTACACACTTCTCATGGACAAGATACTGAGTCTACAAGTGACAGTAAATATCGTAGAAGTGTGGGAATGAATGTAGAAGTAAATCAGAACCTTAGTAGAATGCATTTAGGGACTTTATTTTAATGCTAAGGGAACCAAACCTAACCTGCCTACCTAACCACGAAAGCATATATTGAACAAAACCTTAAGTAATCGCTAAATCTCCGCAGTATGTGTTAACAGACGTAACATGATGAAATTGCTATAAAACAAAAGGAACTTGGGCCATCATTACAATCCAAGAATGTCCATGACTACCCTATGGAGATACATTCAGTTGTGAAAAATGTTCAAGGTATGCCAATTTCTTAACAAAGAGACTATAAATGAAGGTTCAGCATTGGGATGGTCTTCTACACAAGGTATGGGTGCAGCTCCTGGCTGTTTACAAACACTGGAGATGATATTGCAGAGGGGACAACCTACATCAGTGGCAATAATAAAGAAGATATTGATGTTTTTTATTAACACGTTTAAACTATCAGAAAAAGAATCTTACGTTCTAGAGCCTCGCCTGCGAAACTTTTTTTTGGGGGGGGGCCTAGGAATGCCTGGACAACCACTGCCTGCTGGCACTGCAGCATGGAGCAGGAACAAACTGCCCGGTTCAGGGTACTAAAGTCCAGCATGGATAATTCATTCATAATTATTCAGAGCACTACTTCAGTAACAATCGGTTACACCCTCTGGAAGAAATTTGTGATGAACATGTACTACCTTTGCTGTTGTGCATTTTCTTGCTTGGTAAATTTAGAAGGTCCATTCTGTGCTTTGAGGCCAACCCAATGGCACGGTAGTAGTGTCCTTGCCTTGTAATCAAGGGGTCCCAGGTTTAATACCCAGTGGAGGCACATAGTGGTTCGGATCCCTCTTTAAACTGTAGGTCCTGCCCTGATTAGCCTTTCTGTGCATAAAGTGTACTTAACACCTCAAAACATTCTCTGCTTGGTCATTTCCTAGGAGTTCCATAGCATAAAAGCTGTATTTCATTCTCAATAACAATGGAATTCACTTTTTGTATTCCTGCGATCAGTTGTCAGAATGTATTTGATGAAACTAGATTTAGATATTACGTGGCCATACCCTTGCACCTCCAAGAAAATGTGACAGAATATCTCCCAGCATGCCTATTGCAAGCTCATGAGGTTTTGCCAGGCTGTACCACACTACACTATGAACATGCTATAGTTAATATTGACTGTATGTTGACTGGGTTTCACATGTACTCTGCACATCCACCATTTTAACATCCACATATGTGTGCATACATTGACTTCATTCTTACGGCAGACAGAGAATAGTCATTAATTTGCTTTTCATATATTTTTGTGAAATTATACACTTACCTGAATTTGCTTTTTTTTCTTTGGTTGCTGTTCATCTTGTTACCATTATAGCTATATATTCTTCAGTAACAGTCAGTAAGACTTTTACTAAATGTTTCTGTAAAAAGAATGGAAAGAACTTACTAGAGCAATGAGGTTGTCTTGCTCCTTGGTCGAGCACTGTTGTATTCCTTGTGCAGAATTTTGTAATGACAGTGTACGCCATGGTCCAGTGTAGCCTCTGTTTTAGACTTAATAGGTGGGTCCAGATCCGGAACATCGACTCCTACGGGTACTCGTAAGTCTCCGACAATTGACCAGGGGGTGCAGGTGAACCACCCAGGAACTACACCGAACAAGGAGGAGAGGAAAGCACCCACTCGCCAGACCCAACAGACACAAAGGAATGTGTAAGTGTTCTTCATATTTATACAATTAGCATTCTTAAAAGTGTAGTGGTTGATGCCTTGTAATCAGGGGATTCCAAGTTTGATACCTGGTGGGGCTAAGGCTTATTTCAATACAAATAAAACAAAAGTGTTTTAACTAGCAATATTTCAGCTTTATGTAAGTCTTCATCACGCCAGATGATTTTGCAATGTTTTAATCATAACCTAGCCATGCTTAAGTTGTTACATGAATTTTAACAATGCTTTTATTTAATAACAGTTAAAGTGAAGAGTTTAAATTAAAACAAAAACAGTTGATACCACATAACTGATCAAGACCGTCTTTGTAGTTTTCCCTTTCCTTCCTTCTGCCCTTAATTATTAATTTCGGATCCCACTTTAAACTGTAGGTCCAGTCCAGATTAGCCTTATTGTGCATAGATTGGAATTAAAACACCAAATCAATCATTCCTTTCATTTCTTATTTAGTTGAAAATCTTTTCTCCAACTGCGTTGTTTATACTTGAAATTCCATACCAACATTTAGTCTTTCCTGTATACCCATTGAAGGTGCTATTTTCTTTGTTTACAGGAGTGTTTCACCTGAAACTTGTTTTATATGTACACAGCGGACTCTTTAATTCGAAAAGAAATTTATTCCCCTGAAAATCATATTTTGTGTGTGCACTTTTTTGTTCGTTCAAATTATGGGTAGTTCAATTTTTCTCGCATCCCCTTGAAGTTTGACTTATATACTAATATGGTTGTGACTTAAATGCTAATATGGTTGTTTATTTGTATTGCAATTAGTGATAAGAGTAACAGGCAATATACACACTTTTTGAATTTTTTCACTAATCCATGGTCTTGATATAATTTCATGGGATTGGTAATTTTCTTCTGATCTACCCCTCTCGAAAGTGAACATTTAATGCACCAATGTGATTTCGTACTCTTATCTTGTAAGATGAGTTTCAATTTTGTTAGTCTGAGGTCACTGAAAGTTCTCTTTGCATAGTTTCCTCAATTACAGCCTTGTGATGCTGTTTGCAGACTGCAGTACATGTGCAGAAACTGTGTGAATTATTGAAGGTAACAACTTTCAAGGTACAGTTGAACCTAGATTTTGTTTTTCAGTGGACCAAGTTGGAAAAACCTTGGAATGAAGAAACCTTGAAATGGTGGGTTCCACTGTATATTGTGCAATGTATCTTTCACAATAACCACACCAATCCTCACAATTTACTTTGTGGTGGAGTGCTTAACACAGCCTGGTATGATGCCAGGGTTGGGTTCGAATCCCGTCATGAGTGTTTTATCTCAGTACAAGGTGGTTACTCACCGGGAATACCTTGAATTCTGGGAATTATGTGCAAATTATTGGCTCTGGGAATTCTGGAATTTTATTCTGTAGACTTGAAAAATTGCAAGGTTTATTAATCCAAATGTCATTGAATATACATATTAATTGCTCTGGGGTATGTTTTTCAGTTTAGTTTTAATGTTTATTGAAAATAATTAATCTTATTATATTAATGACTATTATAACAGTAACATATCTATTCATTACATTAATTGCAATTGTAAAAGAAAGCTGCAGTGGAAAACACAGATTTCTCTCAGTCCGTATACTTTGTTAACGTTCTTGGATTAACAATCTGTCTGACAGAAGTCATGTGATGGCACTAAGTCTAACCTTTTTCGAGATTTTAAGCAAAGTTCCTTTATCATGGAATTCGACTGCTTTTAGCGTCAATTCATTGTCTGTCTACGTTGGAATCACAATGACTCTTATTATTATGGGGGTGGGTAATAAGGTTGAAATAGAGGATACTCTTACTTGTGCCCTTGACTTTTTGGAAAGTTTTGCATTGAAAACCGGAAATTATACTTGAATTTTATCAGCATCTTGGAGTAGCCACTCTGGAGCATTCCTTCATCATTTTCAACATATTATTTTTGAGATTAGCCAAAAAGTGGAAGAAAAGTAAAGTAAAATAAACTATCTTAATGAAACCATTCCCCATCATTCATTCTCAAGATAACCTTGTATGTGTAAGAATAGTGAAACACTCCTCTTTGACAAAATATAATACTTAGACATGTGCTGTTGCAGGCAAGGGAGTAAACCTGTGGGCCCTCCACAGCATCAACAGCAACAGCAGCATCAACAACAACAACATCATCAACAGCAGCAGCAGCAGAAGCAACCTCCCCCACAGCCCCAGAGGACACAGGAGCGATCTCAGAGAGGATGGGGCAACCGTGGGGCCAGGAGGCCCAGGGGACGTGGAGGTTTCAACAGGCAGTCCCAGCCACCGAAAACCAGGAACATACTTAAGTTCGAGAGTGAATATGATTTTGAACAAGCCAATAAGCAGTTTGAGAAAATGAGAGATCAGCTAGCTAAGACTAAGATTGGTAAGTGGATAAAGGCTATATTGATTGTAGAAGAGCTAACGCGTATGTGATACGAAGTTTTTGTCAGGTTTTATAAGCAGAGTACTGCAAGTGACCACTTTTTGCTCTTGCTCGATCATTGCTCGATCATACTCGTTAGTCTCTGATGCTCAAGTGCTTTAGAATCAATGTGACAATCGTAAAAATATGTGTCAAAATCCACCTTGGTAGTTTCAGCTCATAATAATCTCTTCATTTTCGTATATTGCTATATAAAGGGTGTTCCGTATAGGATGCCGAATTTGAATCTGATGCTATTGTTTTGTTTCAAGGTTGGCAGACCTGGTCTTAACAATGTTGGCATCTGTTGTCGTACAGATTAATGTAGCCTCAGTTGAGGAGCTCAGAATAATAACTGCAGATCCCAACCAAAGTTCATTTTGAGAAAAATAACATGCGTTTAATTTAAAAACTCAGATTTTTAACATTTTGACGTAATTTTTTTTAGGTTCTTTTAAATATGGTTTTTCAAGTTTATCTGCAAATTCTTGAACCATTGTGGTTAATAGTTTCACAGATTTTGTGCTGTTTACTAGGAAAAGTATACACAAGTGAAAAAATGGGGTAAAACTTATTGAGTTTAACTTCATTTAACATAATTAAGGTACACAAGTTTTCCGCGAAGCTGTTTTACATTATTTTCTATTAATTTCGGAAGCCACTGCCAACGTCCTCGTTGAATTTATTTAACATGTATTAATCCAGCTCCATTCCCATATTTTCACATTCTTCTTCAACGTCGACACAATCGTGAACAAGATTTTTATAAAAATCATGATATACTGGTGGTATATATATGTCAATAGTTGCATCAGGTCATTGTATTTAGCTTTCTTAATTTTTCTGTTCACTGTACTTCTGCTGTAACTTGAACAAAGAAACATCTAAAGTTTTACCTCTTCCTAAAATTAATGGTTTGATCAAAGTCAATGTCAGAAGATAAACTAGGTAAATTTTACAATATCAGGATTATCATGTTCCACAATCATAAAAGTAACCTTACGTAAAAGCAGAGGAGCACCATCAACATCTTTTTTTTTTTTTTTTGATGACAAAGTTTGAACAAATATCATTTTGAATATCAACAAAATCTTCTCTGTTCATATTATTAATAGTGAAAGGGTTTTTTACTCTTGCTGCTTCAATGACCACACCATTGGTTGGGGCAATACACACACTGCATCTTCCTTATCTTTTCAATAGCTGCAAAATCCCTATCCGAAACCATGTATGAGTGTCCTGGTATGAAAAATCTGTTATTGAATCAAAAACTTCATTTTTACCAATCACCAAGGCCATAAAACTCTAAAAACAATGTGTTCTTCACATCGCCAGACAAACGTTAAAACATGCAAGTTGAATCCCTAATGGTTGATATCTTTTCTGGAACCACAGTTGAAGTTTTTGTTACATATGACTTGCCACTGTTTCTGCATAACTTCAATTTGTTTATTACCCATTCAGTTGAGTTTTTCACTTTTTTACCTTTTTTCGGAGATTCTGGCATAACACACACTGTCAAGGACGCTGCCATATTATCTACAAATGCCACCGAACTCGTAGCGGACATAAACAAAAGCACACAGTTGGGATATGTCATTTTTTCACTGATATTTTCATTTTCCTTACGGATAAATTTTAGGGGTGGAATATGAGAGTTTTGGCATATCCCAATTCATTTGATTTTGATACTTCAGAATGTGAAAGGTAGGTGGCAGCAGTATACGTATAGTCATATTTGTATCTCAAAATTTGAGGTCTGTTGGGATCTGCAGTTATTATTCAGTGCCTCAATTGTTTTGACTAATTTGTTGTGGTTTCCTTCCGAAAATCCTCTAATAATCCAGGAGCGTGAAATCCATCCATCCGCTGAGAACGATTGTGTGGTGTGGGTTTTGGCAGGTGGAGTGTGATCTTGCACCCTGTGATTTCTTCTTATGGCAGTTTGTGAAATCTGAGGTACGCCAACAAACCACGAACCCTTTTGGAATTGAATCATACAGGTGATTGAAGGCATAGAGACAAGACATGTTCGAGAGGGTTATCAATAATTTTGTGGAGCATATAAATGCATGCAGACTCTGTAGGGGTGAACATATATGCTTGACATTGTCTTTCATACATAAATGGGATATGTTATAGCTTACTTATATGTGAAATATAACTATTTTCATGATATTTTCCCTATTTTTATTTAATTTTCTAATTCGGCATCCTATAAGGAACACCCTATATTTGTACGATATACTAAACTACATATTAACATGGAGATGACTACAATGTTCATTTAACTTTAAATTTCACTGTGGCTTTCATTTCACGATCCATATTTGAGGGCCTACTACCACAGACAAATGACTGTTATACATGAACTACTGGCATTCGAGCGTATACGGATGGCCTTGAGCAAAGAAGCTCTCAAATCCATACCCCATCTTGTGTGATCCATGCAAACTATTAGAAGATTTAGCGAAAAGCCCTCTATGCAGGACTCGAATAGCAGGTTTGCTGTATTCACATATACAAATCCTATCAAATCCTAATTTTTTTTAAAAAAGTTGAGTTATTGCATCTTTGCCTCTAAAATTTCACGAAGTCAATTAGGAAAGCATGGAAAGGTTACAGGCATATTTAACCAATATTTTGCTGAATGGATATAAAATTGTTCCATGAAGAACTTAAATTTCCTTGATCTGTAACAGGTACAGGATTTGCTTTGGAAAAAGTAACTGTTTATCGATGCTTATGTGACATTAATCATACCATTGTTTAAAAATTACAAAATTGCAGAATTTTTAGTTGAAGGCTAACCTTAAGCATTTTTTTTAGGTAAGATGATCTTCCTTGCATTGTGAGTTTGGTGCAAATAATATAGTTCACATGCACTCATTACACTCAAAATTCCAAAATTTCGGGGAAAAAATGCATGCCACTGATTCAAGCTTCAAAATGCAGCGTTACCTTGAAATGACTGTAGCTCAGAGGCTAATTGCCCTAGAGAGATGAATGATATACAGTTGTACGTGGAATGAATCAGATTCAGACGATATAAAATTTAGGCACATTCAGCGTATATATGGAGGGGGTACGGGGGAATCTCCCCCAAATTTTTTTTTTTAAAAGATGGAGTTTCCCCTGCCCCTCTGAAAAAAAGGACATGAAAAGGTAAACATGCACATATAAATTATCGCTGGCATGTAAGAAAGAGAAAAATATTTGCGTCATTATCATATGACCAATGTAATGAGTTGTACCCCTGAAACGAAAGGCCTGCGTGCCACTTGGGCACAAAACTAGTCTCGCGTATGGACAATCTTCCTGGAGGAAAAGCTAGAATGGAGTGACAAAAGTGTGCCAATTCTTGCAGCTACTTCCAAATTCTATTTTTAGACAATGCAGGGTAACCTTTGTAGCCATTTGTGAAATACTGTTCTCAAGAACAAAGGCTTTTCTTCAGCGTGCCTAGACAACAGTTTCAACAACCCCTCTTCCCCCTCCCCAACTCCCAACCCCCACATGGAAAACATTCCTTTTGACCTCTGGTACCGATATACAAACTTCCTTCCAATGCAGTTTCCAGGGGTGAGGGAAACATATTGCTTTAGAACAAAGCCGGCCTTCCTTTGTGGCAATATTTTTCCCTTTAAAAAAGGTTAAAAAAAGAAGTCTCCTTTCTCCTGCCATTTTCATTAAAAGAAAAAACTTGCAACAATAATTTCTGTTAAATACATGTGTTAACAACAATATGAAAAAAGAAAATCTAAATTCTAGCCAAAAATAGCGAAGTTATAACATAAAAACTATGACCTTGACAAAGCATCTCGATCGAGACGATTGGTCCCCCCCGAGGGTTACATGCGAGCATCACGGTTAATTCTGCTGTAAAAAAATTGAGCAAAATTTGTATCCTTCACACAGAAATGAACTTAGGTCTACATAAAGGTGCTAGTAGAAGGGAAATGTTTTGGGGTTATAAGTGTAGTTTTTGAATCAAAATTACGATTGTTCACCATTTTAATACAGAAGTTCAATTTAATATATGGCTTTTGATCCTGAAATGTGCCCAGTTTTTGTGCAAAAAATCTTGATCTTTTATTCACAATAAATATTAACCCTACACATAAGCTGTTAGATTCTTTGGAATGTTGGAAATAATCATTCATATTTATCAGAATCTGTTAAACATCTGTAATTTTATGCTTGAGAACAGTACTATGCTAGACCATGTTCTGTTCAGCTTGAGGTGTGAAGGTAGAACTACCTTTTTCACCTTAAAGATTGATGTACTTTTCTGTTGGTAATTTGTCACAGTAGTTTTTTTTGTCCAGATAGATTGTTATGCATGAAGGTAAGATAATTTTCTGTTACAGCAGATGGCGATGAGAAGAAAGATGATTCTGGCAACGAGACTGGTGTAGGGGAAGGTGAACAAGAGGAGGAGGAAGTCATTTATTATGACAAAGCAAAGTCATTCTTTGATAACATAAGCTGTGAAGCCATAGAACGAAGCAAAGGGTAAGTCATATTGCTGAGATTTCTCTGTAGTGTGCGATTGCATTTGCTTCTTCTGCATAGAAGTTTTTGTCAATTTTTTGCTTGGTACCATCTTCAAATTGTCAGTGAAAAAGCCATGAATTTTTTAACACTTCAACCAGTTCCTTGATTATATATTTCATATAAAATTGCTTTTACATTTATTTTCAATGTGTAAAATTAACCTAGTCTGGAAATGTAATTTAATGTTTGAAGGTCTGGGAATTTGGTTTGGGAAAATGGGTGTGAATCCTGCTGGTCACATTTCTTCCATGACTATCACTATTCACAAAAGGCTCTTGTAAACCTAGTCTATAGTTTGTCATTCATTAATGTAGTAGATGCCACATTCAAACTGCCTGTCAAAATTGATTGGTTTGTATTGAGGTGGACTATTATCAGATACAAGGAAGATTGTGAATGTATTAATAAAAGTTTTTAGAATTGGAATTAGGACTTTGACCATTTATCGCTGTATGGTTTAATTGGCCTAATTTAAATTTGCTTCATCCTCCAAATGATTAAACTGTTTTTGATTATTTAGCCCACTGACATGTCAATTGTTATAAATATTGAAATGAACATGGTAGAAGTAGCACATGAAAAAGCCTTGCTTTATACGTAGTGCACCAGAGCTTGCTTCTCCAATGGAGCATTGGTAAAAGCATTCAAGTGATGTACCGTATTTCACCACATAATGTAGCAGATTTTATAAATAAAGCAATTATGTGAAGCTATTTTTAAAAAATTGTGCCTGTATTACCGGTACTGAAAAATCCTTTATCGCTAAGTAAACTCTTTGGTGCAAGATTTGGATGCATGGAATATTAGTAAATATACATTAAAATTGAATATAGGAATTGTAGCTTTCCTGGCGACGTGATTTGAACTAATGTTCTCGGGCTGACTGGTAATTTCAGAACACTTGTTAAAATTGAATAGTCCAAATTGACATGCACCATTTTTTTGACAGTTTAGCCAACATTTTTCAAACCTGAAATAGTTAACACATAAGTTTTCAATGTTTTGTGAATTAATGTCAAAATGTTACATTTTAGATAGATAATTTACTAGTGTCCCAAAGTACATACAACAATTAATCTTCTGTGTTCAAAGATTGTGTTGCTATCATAGATTTCGTTACATGATGCAACGAAAGGTTATAAACAAATTTTTGGACTGAAAAAGCAGGGTGCGATGATTATAAGAGTATGAGTAAAATTACCTTAATGAGGGGTGACTACTTGCTGGGAATTCCTTGAATTCTGGGAATTATGAGTGAATTCTTCTCCGTAGACTTGAAAAATTTCAACTTTTTAAAAATCCCAATTTCATTGAATTTATACATGACATACAGAGGCAAGTTTTTCAGTTTAGCTTATATTTTTATAGATGAAGGAAAAAGCAAAATAAGAGAATTCTCTCAAGATTATTAAGATAAAATATCTTGAAGTTGATTTCTTTAAGTTGATTAGGTAAATTTGAAATTCTTTTACAAATAACATTTTTTTGTAGATTACTATGTCCTGTAACATATGTGACTTTTGTTCTTAGATGTATTTCTAGTCTGAGTATCTGACAAATGTAAACTCTGCTCCTTTAATTAAATACATATATTGATCAATTGAATTGAATTAGAATTTTTGGATGCACTGGAATCTCGCAGACCATTTATATTGTTAATATATTTGTGTGTGGGTGGTGAGAGACGATAAAACCTAAGTTTGAAATAGAGAAAACACCTGCTTGTACCCTGAATTTTTGGAAAGTTTGGCTTGAAAACCGGAAATTATACTGGAATTTTATCATGGTCCTACAGTGGCTACCCTGTAATGCCATGTAGTTGTCATTTATTCTCATTGTTGGAACCATGAGGATTGAATAATGTAGGAAATTTTAAAAAAAGGGATTGTACTGTATTTGTGGTATGAATTTAAACTACAGTTACTTTGCCATTTCTTCACAGGAGATCTCAGAGGACTGACTGGAGGCAAGAGAGGAAGCTGAATTCAGAAACCTTCGGAGTGGCCACTGCCAGGAGGGGTGGCTACAGAGGCAGAGGCTACTACAATAATCGTGGAGGTGGCATGTACGGAAGAGGCGGCTATCGTGGAGGTTACCGTGGGGGCAATCGTGGAGGCCGAGGAAATTTCGGTGGTGGAGGCAGTGGAAACAGTGGACCTCCCCAAATGGGTATGTTGAAAACAATTTTGAACAGTTCCTTAATGATAAGTTTATGCCTATTTGGATACACCCCCCACAAAGTTTGTGGTTGTCATTTTCAAACCTTCCCACAAGCATTTGTAGTTTTACCATAAGGATAACGTTACAATTTAGGTGCATGTGCTGAACGTAATCTTATCTCAAAGGGTCTGATCACTTATGTTTTACTTGAGCTTAAAGGTATGCACTGGACACAGAGCTTAACCCCTTCCCTGTGTTCGACGTAATATTATGCCCTTGGTCACTATAGCTTATTCTGGGTTGGGTGGTGAACATTGACTGAAGTAACCTGTGTTGAACGGAATAATAAGTTTTTTGTTGGTGAAGTTCTGCTATTGAAGAAACAACCTTTTATTTAGTACGATTTTCAGTGCCGACAAAAAAGAAAAAGTAGTACTTCAGAA
This sequence comes from Lepisma saccharinum, assembly GCF_977018435.1. NCBI lineage: Eukaryota > Metazoa > Arthropoda > Insecta > Zygentoma > Lepismatidae > Lepisma > Lepisma saccharinum. The sequence goes on from NC_139250.1 coordinate 33,011,800, forward strand.
GAAAGTAAGCTGTTTTTGTGTTATGCTGACAAAGTGCAAACGTGAGTGTTTGTGTGCTGCATTTAGTGAGGTGCTTTATGTAAATTTTTTTTGGTGTTGCGTTATTTGCGCTGTTGGTGTTTGAGTTTGCGAGATTCTAATAGTATTGTCAAACAGGATTGAGAAATATTTTTTCCCCTCATACCTATTGAAGATATTGCAATTAAACTTGGTGGACGCATTACGTATAGGCATAGTATTTTTCAAGGTAGATTATAATCTGGTACCTATATCCAAGGCTGGTCCAGAGGACCTCAATGGTACCAAAATGGATTTTTCGGAGGGAAATTTCCCAGATTTCACTTTCATCATATTTGATGTACACATGTGTGTGGTACCATTTGAAAGCCTGTTCTATTCTGAAGAGAAAGATGTATGAACCATGATACTCGGATGAATTGTGCTGAAGCAGTAGCTACTTAAAAATGTTACTATGCAAACTCAGGAACGGGAAAGCATTTTGCCAGAAAATAGAGAAGGCGTTAAAGGTATGCACTGGACATAACTGTTTCTCCCTGGACCTAACCTGTTGATATCATGACCAATTGTACCCAGCATAACTCTACATTTTAGAAAGTGAAGACTTTGACTCAACCTGTGCATAGAATAGTCTCTTCACGAGTATAAGTACTTGCCTAACGATTAAGACCACACAGTACTTAAGTTGTGACTTTTAAATGTTAAACAAGTACTGTACCTAAGTTACAACTTGTACTCTTTTTTAATATAAACTTGTTATAATGTTGCATGCAAATTTCCAATGTAATGTTCCGGCAATTAATATGTATTCAGACACATTCCTGAGTCTTCCATGACCTTCTGCATACCTTTGAGCTCAAGTTTAAAAGAACATTAAAATGATCAGACCCTTTAAAGGTCATAGAGCAGGTTCTGCGGGATGTCTACATTCTAGGCATGTTATCCTTAAGGGAAAAATAAAAACTGGAAAATGTCACATGGAACCGAAATTTTGTGTGGGGTGTTTTTAGGTCCAAGACTTGCCTAATTCTCAGTTTGGAAATTTTGGACCATACGTTTGTCCTTTCTTGCTAGAAATGAACTGGTATATCTTGGGGAGATTTGACTGAAGTGACAAGCAACATGGGTCTGTTGTCTGCACAAAGCAGACACCACCATACACACTGTTGAGAACTGCCCAGTCTGGGTGACGTGTGATGAATGTGTGGAGCTTTTGTTGCTTTGGTATGAAAGGTTTAATTTATTTCTGAAAGTTTGTTTACAAGTGAGTGTTGCTTGTCCTTTTGGTTTGAAAGTTCCCTTACCAATGCAGGGTGACCAAAAAAAAACCTTTCACTCTTTCTGAAGGTTTGATTGATTTAGTTTATTTTACTTTGCGTTTTGTACCTCTTGGCTAATTTGCGAAGATGGAGATGAAATTGATGAATGGACATTCACAAACAACCAAGCCCGAGCAGGATTTGAACCCGGTATGTTTGATGTTGCAGCACGATGTGCTAACTTCTTTCTGAAGGAATTGGTCATTCCACATGTTAAAGAAGTTTTGTTTCAAGCAGGGACCTGTAACGTAACTCAATTCATTGGTATTTGTCACCGTTCCGAGTTATTTCCATACCGGGTACCGCGTACCGGCCCAAGTGCTGTGGACCGTTCCAAGGAAAATACCAGAACCTCTTGGTAAGGCGAACAGAACCGTTCCGTTCGTACCCGAGAGTGCTTCGGGAACGACAGCTTTGGGTACACAGAGTGGAACGTTAAAATACCCGTACCAGAAATCATGGAACTTGTTCCTTCTCTGAATGCCGGTTCCGTTACGGTACGTACCTCTCCTTAGAATCATACCGGTACAAATTCATGATGGGTATACCTGAAACTTTGGGATCGGGTACAATTGTAACAAAACCTAGCTTGCCTTCTATTTTCAACTAATCAAATGGGTATTGAATGGATCAGAAAATTTGTCACGTAACTCTTCATTTTAAAACTTTCATTGTTGAATTCTTGAAAAATCGATAATAACTAATATTAATGGAGGTTGTAGGCAATATATACAGGGTGTTTCTAAAGGTCGTTTACAACGCTTGGGAGGTGATTCCTCACACGAAAACAAGCAAAAAGTCTAAGTTCCATTTTTACGACAGAGGCTTCGTTTCCGAGATAGGAGCCTCGCAAAAGGTGACAAAGTGAACGTCACACTTAACTGGGACGAATACTATCACAGATAGAGAGGCGGTTCCAAGGGAATCATAAAGGAATCATATGTGCTCAGTCCGGAAGTCACTATGAAAAGTTCACTGCACGCATGTGCAATGGAGTCCTCAAAGGAATTGGGGATTTCCAGCAACAACAATGCATGGAAAAGGTATGTAACGCAGCAAGAAGGACCGTGACAATGAGAAATGCGTTCAAGACAACACATCCCGACCTCAAACATCAAAACATGACCACCGAACACAAAATCCGAAAAGTTGAACACGGTTGCATACCCCAGTTACACGCGAGGAATGAACGAATCATGTCATGTGGCATACGAGAGACAGGAGGAGGGAAAGAAAAACACAATATCAGATGATTGCGACAACGTGTATTTTTACACACGACAACTACGTAATATCCCCCCCCCACACACACACAACAAACAACAAATGCTACAATATCTTACGCACAGACAGTCCGTGTCACTGTACACCAACTGAAGATGTCACTTTCACCACACAAAGGGGGTGGGGAGCAATACCAAAAGTGTTCTCACTGGTATTTGCCGAGTGCAATAATCACAGACGGTTTTCAAAATGTCTGCCGTTTACTTCTACGCAGAGATGACAGCGACGAATCAAGGATTGTCGAGTACGAGCAAACAAGCCAGGTGTATCTGCTACCGTCGTGGCGGCGACGTTGATGCGAGCAACGAGGTCCTCAGCTGATGTGACAGGTGTGTCGTATACGAGGGTTTTCATTTCTCCCCAGAAGAAAAAAATCGAGAGGGTTGAGATCTGGCGACCTCGGTGGCCAAGGCACAGGCTCATCCCTACCAATGAACCTATTGCGAAACACGTCATGCAGGAAATGTCGTACATTACGATCGAAAGGAGCTGGTGCACCATCGTGTTGGTACCACATTTCTTGCCGCAGTGCCAAAGGTACGGTCTCCAACAGTTCAGGCAGAACCTCACTAAGAAATGCATGATACGTGCGACCATTCAGGCGAACAGGGAGAATGTATGGTCCAATTAAATGATCATGTACTATCCCGCACCACACATTCACTGAAAACCTGTGCTGGTGATGGGCCACAAAAAGTGCATGTGGGTTGTCAAAGTCCCATACATGACTGTTTCTACTATTGACGACATCCATCCTGGTGAAAATGGCTTCATCTGTCCACAATACGTTTGCCCCGAAGTGAGGGTTTGTGTCCAGCTGATGCAACAACCATTGGCAAAACTCCATACGAGGGCGAAAGTCACGAGGTAACAGTTCTTGTACTTTCTGCAGTTTAAAAGGGTGCATTCCTTCATCTGACAACACTCGCCAAACATTCACATGAGACGTGTTTCGTGCCCGAGCGAGCACTCGCGTACTGGTGCCAGGATGTTCTGCGACCGCTGTTAACACATCTTCTGCAAACTGATGTGTGCGTACACTTCGGGGTCTTCCAACTTCTTGTCGCGGTGGTAACACTGACCCTGTTTCACGCAGTCGACTGTCCACTACCTGAAAGAAGGTGTGAGACTGTAAACGTCTGTGGAAAGCGTTCTCCATAAAGACGCCTTGCCTCACGGCTATTACCACGTGCCTCCCCATACATGAGATGCATGTCTGCTAGCTGCTGGGTCGTATACGCAGCCATCTGTGTAATAGGGAGCTGGAACTGCAAAGTATTGTTTTTGTTTAACACTGGCACACTGCACAAATTGGCCGTATCACCGTACGAACACCACAGACCAATTGTTGCGATACTTGACTTGCCCACTCCACCACGTCAACTTCTTTCAATGCAACATACTAGTACTCTTCAATGCGTATGACAACCTAGAGCGAACTGCTGATCATATCCCAGCACCTGCAACACGATTGGGACGACTGCCGGAGAGAACCAACCCTTCGAGCTCCTCTCGCGGGAACAGCAGTCATGAAGGTCAAACGTAGACTACGAGAGCCAGACTTGCCTGTGCAGCGCTTCCAAAACTGGTCTCTTTTACGTCACAATGATCGCGTGCGAACACTTTTGGTATTGCTCCCCACCCCCTTTGTGTGGTGAAAGTGACATCTTCAGTTGGTGTACAGTGACACGGACTGTCTGTGCGTAAGATATTGTAGCATTTGTTGTTTGTTGTGTGTGTGGGGGGGGGGGGATATTACGTAGTTGTCGCGTGTAAAAATACACGTTGTCGCAATCATCTGATATTGTGTTTTTCTTTCCCTCCTCCTGTCTCTCGTATGCCACATGACATCATTCGTTCATTCCTCGCGTGTAACTGGGATATGCAACCGTGCTCAACTTTTCGGATTTTGTGTTCGGTGGTCATGTTTTGATGTTTGAGGTCGGGATGTGTTGTCTTGAACGCATTTCTCATTGTCACGGTCCTTCTTGCTGCGTTACATACCTTTTCCATGCATTGTTGTTGCTGGAAATCCCCAATTCCTTTGAGGACTCCATTGCGCATGCGTGCAGTGAACTTTTCATAGTGACTTCCGGACTGAGCACATACGATTCCTTTATGATTCCCTTGGAACCGCCTCTCTATCTGTGATAGTATTCGTCCCAGTTAAGTGTGACGTTCACTTTGTCACCTTTTGCGAGGCTCCTATCTCTCACCTTTTGCGAGGCTCCTATCTCGGAAACGAAGCCTCTGTCGTAAAAATGGAACTTAGACTTTTTGCTTGTTTTCGTGTGAGGAATCACCTCCCAAGCGTTGTAAACGACCTTTAGAAACACCCTGTATATATAAAAATAAATATGGAATCGTGAGATTTGTTATTAATAATGTTACTTTTATATAACCAATACACGTAATATTAGGGTGCAAGGTGATGCCAACATATTAAAAAAAAAAATCTTTTCAAGCAAGATATTGAAAGTTCGACATGATGATAGTTTATATAATTAGAATATTACCAACTAATAAATGTGGAAAAAAGGGAAAGTTAATGTACGCCATATTGAGAAATATTACCATCTAAGTTACAGATCTTAAATTCGGGTTGACCTGGGTTGGTAAAACTGGAAATTAGACGCCATATTGAAAAATGTTACTTCTTAAGAAAGAGACGTGAAATTCGGTTTGACGGTAGCATATGCTAATTAGTGTATGGCAAATCAGCATGATTGTGGAAAACCGGAAGTTGATGGACGCCATATTGAAAAACGTTACTTCTTAAGATAGAGAAGTGAAATTCGATTTGGTGGTAGATCTTGCTAATTAGAGTATGGCAAATCAGCATGATTGTGGAAAACCGGAAGTTGATGGACACCATATTGAAAAATGTCACTTCTTAAGATAGAGAAGTGAAATTCGGTTTGACGGTAGCTTATGCTAATTAGAGTATGACAAATCAACATGATTGTGGAAAACCGGAAGTTGATGGACGCCATATTGAAAAATGTTATTTCTTAAGATATAAGAGTGAAATACGGTTTGATGGTAGCTTATGGGAATTAGAACATGGCAAATCAAATTGATTCTGGAGAACCGAAAGTTGATGGACGCAATATTGAAAAATGTTATTTCTTAAGATAGAGGAGTGAAATTCGGTTTGATGGTAGCTTATAGGAATTAGAGCATGGCAAATCAACATGATTCTGAAAAACCTGAGGTTGATGAAATTCATATTTAATTTTTAATAAAAAAAAAATCGACACAAAAAAGTATTTCTTTTTCAACATGGCGTCTATCAACTTCCAGTTTTACAACAGCATATGCATTGTCCATGTTCGAATTACCAAGCGCAATAATCTAACCGAATTTTACTTCATCTTAATAAAATGCATTTTTCATTATGCCGTCCATCGACTTTCGGTTTTATAATATCATATAAATTGACCATGTTCTAATTAAGATAAGCAATCACCAAAGGAAAGAGGAATATTAAAGTAAAATTTTTCCGTTAACGTTCGGTTTTCCATAATCATGTTGATTTCCAATGCAGTAATATCCATAATATCACCAAACCGAATTTCAGTCCTCTATCTGAAGAAGTAACATTTTTAAATGACATCCATCAACCTCTGTTTTTCAAGAATCATGTTGATTTGCCATGCTCTAATTCCCATAAGCTAAGATCAAACCGAATTTCACTCCCTTATATTAAGAAATAACATTTTGTCAATATGGCGACCATCAACTTCCAGTTCTCCAGATTCATGTTTATTTGCCATGCTCTAATTCCCATAAGCTAAGATCAAACCGAATTTCACTCGTATATCTTAAGAAATAACATTTTTCAATATGGCGTCCATGAACTTCAGGTTTTCCACAATCATGTTGATTTGCCATACTCTAATTCCCATAAGCTACCATCAAGCCGAATTTCACTTCCCTATATTAAGAACTAACGTTTTTCAATATGGCGTCCACCAACTTCCAGTTTTCCACAATCATGTTGATTTGCCATGCTTCAATTAGCATAAGCTACCGTTGAACAGAGTTTCACTTCTCTATCTTAAAAAGTAACACTTTTCAATATGGCGTCCATCAACTTCCGGTTTTCCACAATCATGTTGATTTTTCGTGATCTAATTAGCATAAGCTACCGTCAAACCAAATTTCACGTCTCTTTCTTAAGAAGTAACATTTTTCAATATGGCGTCCATCAACTTCCGGTTTTCCACAATCATGTTGATTTGCCGTGCTCTAATTAGCATAATCTACCATCAAACTCAATTTCACTTCTACCTATTTTAAAAGTAATGGGGCCTACTGCGCATGCCTTCTAGTAACAGGTTGCCTGAAGGACGATTATCGATCTTCTGCGCAGGTCGTTGTAATTAGTATATTGTACATGAGCTTGTTAAAACTAATTGTATCTATTGTTAATAGTTTGCCAGAGTGACGTCTTCGAAATTTTTGCATAGCTGATACCATTATTAACAAATTAATGAAAGATAAACTAGATAGTATTTATACATATTTTTCGGATAAATAATTATCCAGAAAGATCACGAATTAGTTTTTTTCTAAAGTTATGATAATAATTTTTTAAACAAAGAAGTGTATATTTATCGGTATTCCATTTGCTGCTGTAGAATTTTGATTGACAGTAAACTTAATTCGGGTACCCTCAGTATATTATGATACGTACTGTAAGTTCCTGTTACAAATATTACCCGCTTCATCCATTTCTATCCACGTACCGGTATTTTAATAACAAGCGCTGGTCATAGTGCTTCAGTACCGGTTACCAACTTGTGCTTCCATTTCGTACCCGGTAGCTACCGTTCATGTACAGTATGTACGGGTACGATCATACCCGTTCCACTCAGTACCTGAAGCGAATGGGCCGTTGAGTAACGGTATGCCTAATTTACCCAGGTTGTAGGTAGGTCCAATCTGTCCGGTACTGTGTGGAACGCCAATGCCATTGTAACGCATATCAATAATTCAGCTCGTAACTTGACAGCGTTACAAGTTGGGTTACGTTAACAGGTCCCTGGTTTCAAGCAATTAGAAGCTCCCCACAGTCTTCCTGATGTGCAGCCTCTTTTGAGGAAAATCTACAGGTAGCAGAGTTAGTGATATTGTAATGTGTGTGTGTACTGTCATAAGTCTCTAAAATTCATGATCGTATTTAATTCAAAATGTGCTTTGAACTTTTCATAAGCAAATCTATGCAAATAACAAATAGATCTATAAATTACTTTGGAAGGTGTACAAGGATCTTCCGTGTGAAATGTTACCAGTTAATTCTTTAACCTTGAATTTTTGAAAACCTGGGGTTATACTTGAATTTGATTTTGGTGTATGGTACTATGTATCTTGATCTCTCGCCCCAAGCTTAGAAATTTCTATCCATCCTCAGAACTACAGTACTTTTTTAGTATATGCAACGTATCAAAGAATGGTGCCACAGCTTACCATAATTTTGCTTTGCATCATTTCACCCAATGAAATAGGACTGATGTTTTAAGAAGTGTAATGTTGGGGGGAGAGTCATCCATTTTAGATAATGTCTGAAATTAATGTGGCATCATGGTCCTTGAGCACCTGCAGAGAGTAGCCAACTTGACTAGAGGTCCCTGTATTAGATGAAAAATACTGTGGTGAAAGATTGGCATTCTTACTTAGTGCATATTAACAGGGAACAACCAAAAACTTTATTATAAGGAATAATGCCAGAATAGTTGAGGTTCTGCAGGTTAAATTAATTATATATTAATTATATTTCTGAGGTGGAAACACTGACTGTGTATGATGCATACACACACAAGTGCAAAATCTAGGAAAATTGTTATAACATTTTGCTGTATTGGCCCCATGAGAATTGAATGTACAAAGGTGAGACTGATTCCTGTATAGGAAAACAGCACCCTCCATTGGCTAGCAAATGTACTAGGGTGATAATTTGGTTCATTAGCTGCCGATTGAGACCAAAATGAGCGCAATAGGTCAAAAAGTCGTGACCATAGCAGTTAAGACAAGCATGTACATGGATCCCTCCAAGAATCATTAAAATGAAACAAAAAAAATTACAAACCACAAAATGTTTATTCAGAATCAGCCATATCGAGTAGACTTAAATCTTTTTCAAAATAGGCACCATTGACAGCTAAGCAAGCGTCCATACGCTTCTGCCACTTTGTGAATGTCTTTGAAAATTCGTCAGGTAGCAAACTGAAGAAAACTTGCGCTGCGGTGATCACTTCTTTGTTAGTCATAAAATGACGACCACATAAAGCAGCCTTTAAAAGTGGAAATAGCCAAAAGTCTCAGGGTGTATGCTGGATGCAGGAAAATTTCTATTTTTCTCTGTCGCGTAATCTTGAAAAGCCTGCACAGTGGGCGTGCGTTATCGTGGTGCAATATGAAGGAGTTCTTCAAATGCGGCCCCTTTTTTGCTACGTGCTGGCACGGTGTCTCAATGACTCCTTGGCAATACTGGGGCTCTACTCAGTCTGTCTTGATCGGCATGTGCCTGTTGAAACATTGCATATGTTTCCACAGCACCTTTTCCCTAAATGCCAACAAAATTTTATGGCATGTCGCTGTTCATCTTGAATACTCATCGCGAAAAGCAATGTTATACACAAAAACCTGGAGAGGTAAACTAAACAAGTTCCACGTAAATCAACACAGCTGCTCACTAATGTGGTTTCGCAACATGTGACAACTTGCTAAGGAAACAGAATGAGTCATCCTACATGATGTGACTAGTGCCGAAACCATAAGCAGTGTTGCCAAGCCAGAAAAAAATCTCTCACCTTCTCTGCGACATCCTTTGTATAATGCAGGAAAATGTAAAATCCTGGAATGTAAAAGAGGGTTCCACCATGTGTGTATTGTAGTAGTGGATAATGGATTTTCCAGTACAAGGTGTCATAATGTGTTATATTTTCCATTTCAGGGAAGTAAGAGGGACCCGTGTTACTAAATGAGTGGTTTTCAATGATTTCCTCAGGAAAAGGATTCTTTTCTCCCTCCATGAGTACCAGAAATTGAAAAGATCACTGCTGGGGAAAAAAATAGAGTATGGAATATAGTTAAGGTTTTTTTTTGTTACGTGTAAACTTCACAATATGAAAAATGTTTTACCAATGTGAAGATTCACTGCTCGGATTCATTGACAAAAGAGAAATAAGTTTTTGAATGGTCACAGGTTCTTATGAAGTGAATTAATTTCATCATTTGAAGTACTTTAGTTAACATAGAATGGAATTTGGTGTAAATCTAGTGGCCGTACATGTATATTTTGGTGTCAGTATTTATATTATTACGACATTTACCAGGTTAATATTGTAGAGGAAGAATAGTAATAAGTTTTGTTTTCATTTCTGTGGCCGTTGAGGCAAAAGTTCCAAAAAGTTTGCAAGGATTTAAACGATGGAATTCGCAACAAAGTTCTGTTGTGGAAAAGTTTTTTTTTTCTCAAATTTTTGAATATTGTGGAACAAAAGTAAAATTTTTTTCGGAACTAGAAATTGTGTAGAAAATTGTCTGCAAGTAGGTTTTTGTGATTTTCGATGCTCTGCATCTTGTGTTCATTCGGAGAAGGCAAGTTCTGATTGAAAAAAAATGAACTTACAAATATATTTCTATGCCTATACCAGTGATACTGTGGAGACTTGTGTAATTTTTTCCCCAGAAGGAAGTACAAAATATGTGGATAAGGTTCATCTTCCTATTTTTGTATTTAAGTTAGTGTTTCATGCACAGAACAGAAAAAAATATTTGTTTTGAAAGATGAGATGTTGAAATGCACAAAACTATAATTCCTTATGTTACGTTTTTAAATGCCTGATTTTGCTTGCTTTACTATAGTTTGTGCACAAGAATAAATATGAAAGCAAACTGTGCAATTATTTTAATATTCCAAACATTGACCTTTTGAATTGTGTGAAGGATTTTTGTTAAAACTGATGGAAAAGTAAGAAAAAAGACTGGAATGCATTTCTTATGAAAAAATCTTGCAGCATGTAAATAAAATGCTATAAATTTTATATTTATTTGAAGGTTTATTTGTCGATAATAAAAGTATTTTCTACATATGTTGTTTTCAGATGTTCTGTGTACTTATAAATTACTTTCGGCCTCCTTGTTTTTTTTTTAAATTCAGAGTATATTATTTGGAGGCCTTTCCTTCAACATCCCTCAAGTTCCTTCACATTTGACCAAGAGTTTCTGCAGAAATTGTATTGAGATGAGGAATTTGTATAATGTGATTTAATATTCGTTAACGTGACTTCAGGAAAAGTTTGTGCATATTTGTAGGATATCCAAAAATAAATTGAGAAATTTGGAAGTCTGAGGTCATGTTATTTCACTTCCTAGTAAATCTTGCGATTAGCACTGAAATAGATTTTTTTTTTTTGTTTGTTTGTGCCTTTTATATTGTTCACGACCAGAATATGGAGTAACAAAGTAGTTGCTCTAAAGAGCATTTTTCATTTGTATGCAGCACTGCAAAAAAATTCATCTCTTGCATGCAGTGGGCTGAAGGTGTGAGTTGGTGCTCTACATAGAGTTCACCTTGGCATGCTACAAAACGAAGGGTTTGAGTCTTCGTTAAGGCATGGACTTTTTGTGGTTTGTTTCTTCTATTTGGCACATTCTCCTCAAACGTGTCTTATTTAAATTGCTTCATACAGGGTTTTAACATTCCCAACGATTTGTCAGTTATGTTGGGAGACTGTCAGTGTTTTAGCCAATGTTTTTAGCTTTTGAGAAGAACTGGCCTTTTACACAGTTTGAGGTAATTCTTAAAGTGTGTGTACTACAATCTATACAAAATTTGTATAAAATGATCTTACGTAAGTGAGTATTGAATTTCGAAACTACTGCAATGTCAAGTGTGTTAAAAGGATTAGGTTAAAAACCAGGTCACAATTCCATTAAAACCTCCAGCTAAATATTCAGCTTCAAGGTGTACAAGCTGAACAACTGGAGGTGTCTAAACTATGGTGCAACCTATCTTGACAGTGACGTAGTACCAGCATTGCAAACTTCCATCGTTGATACTTTCACTGTCTGCACTAAGAAAAAAGACAAACAAGGGAAAGAATTTCAATAGTTTGAAATGCAAGGGAAGGAAGTCCAACATGTCGCAATGCGAGGTTTCTTTTAGAATGGAATCATGTAAAATAAAGAGCAATTAAAACAAGCACGATGTATAAATACAAGAAAATGAACAGAATCGGATAAAGAATACGAGATGGCAACGTGCCTTTGAACGGAAAGTTCGCGAGGCTTGAGCACAAAAATATAGTTCCTTAATGAAAACACGTTACAGCGTAAACAGAGCATATAAATGTGTTAAAAATATTAGATACTTAAAATCTTGTTGAAATGTAGAGTATTCGGCATGATTATTTTGTTACAAGTCAGTTAAAATTATATATACTGCTCAGCAAAGAAGAAAAAAAAAAACCTGAAAATATGCGAACTAAAATCCACCCCCACCTTGTTTGTCGCGGTAAACGGCAGCAGGCCAGAATCTGGGGAAGTCCTTCTCTTCCTCTGCTCTCAAATGGCACGCTGTTGCCACGATGCCTCACAGCTGTTCTCTGACAGATGAAATTCTGGCGGACCTGCCGCAAAACGCGACGTTCAGTGTGGCGCGGTCAGTGGTTGAAGAAGAATGGGTAACGTTCGTGACGATTCCCAATTTAAATAATTAATGACAATAAAATCTATTGTCATGGTTGTGATTCTTACTATGCGATAGTAAATATTACCATCTAAGAAACGGATTTTATCTTCAATTTAATTATTAATTATAATTATATCCTCAGACAGTGGCGGCGATTGGGTATACCAGGCCAGAGGCGCTAACTTGTTTCGCCTTTACTTTTCGCAAGACCTTTTCCATTCTTCTTTGGTAAAGTTCTGAAATTCTTCTCTTGCAACTTCCAGTACTCTGCCCAAATTACGATCCACATTTTGTGATGCAATACGACCCTTTGATACCCCAAACATACTCAATAGGGGTTAGATCGCAATGATAAGGTGGAAGACGAAGTACGGTGTGGCCATTTTCTGCTGCAAGAGTGTCGACCCGATATTGCGGGGACTTTTTGTTGGTTTTGATTAGCTGATATAACTAATATATATTAGTATATAGTATTAGTACTATATAATCCTAAGTCATTACAAATAATGTTGCGAAGAGTTTCACGACTACCCCGAAAATTAATTTCTTTCTTTAATTTCGAAAGCACTTTTTTTTACTGTTGGCACTTCATGTTCAACCGTATAAAAATTACCAATAGTTCTTCTAATCAAACACTTGTCAAAGTCGTCTACAACAATTCTACGCTTTTCGGCAGACCTGTGCTTACCTGGTGTCGTAAATTTCCCCCCTGAATTTCCTTCCTTTCTAATTTTCTTAATGAAAGTGTCAGACATTTGAACTGCAGCCGCCGCACGCTTTGTAGTTTCATTTACCGGAAACGTGTAACATCCTTCTATCGCTTCGTTGTCAAAAAATTTAACAACATTCGAAATCACCTCTCGGCTCTCACTATGTACGGATTTGCCCTTCATTTCGGTATACACAACAGACGCACTCGAACTCAATTGACCTTTTGTCCATGTAAGTTTGGCAACATTGAAAGGGTGTCAGAAGTCTAGCAGTCCTTGCTACCCCCCCCCCCCACCACCTCCCAGCCGACCCAACCCTCTATCAGCTGTACACAAAAACGTTCCCTTCCTCCTGTGTGCTTTCTCTGCGGACTCTGAGACAACTGTGACAGAGAATCTTTCATGCTTTGCGCGGAGTGATACAATGGTTTCGCATCAACCTGTAGTGCGGTCCCAGCTGACGTCACTGTCAAGATAGCTTACACTTTAGTATAGTCAGTTTAATAGGATCCCGGGAGAAGAGGTTTTGCAGAAAATGGGGTACATCTTGAAGCAGAGTATTTAGCTGGGGGTTTTAATGGAATCGTGACCTGGTTTTTAACCTAATCCTTTTAACACACTTGACATTGCATAAAATGATTTGTGCCTAGAAAAGGAACCTTAAGGGGGCAGTCTAACCCTGAAACGTAGTTTTGAAATTCAATACTCACTCACGTAAGACCATTTTATACAAATTTTGTGTAATTGTATTATACAGTAACTCGCAGAACACGTAAACATGTTATTGTCTACTACTTTTTTTTTTTTTTTTTACTGTTTGTCCTATGCAGGTTTCTTTAAAACTGATTTTGAACCTTTCTCAGGGGGCTCTCTGCCTTTTTAACTTTAAAGTAAGGATTTTAGATCAGTGTATATGGAGGAAAATCCACTTAAGGATGAAAAATGGCCATGGATGCTGATGCACCAAAAATTTTTGAATCTTAAACTTATGCATTATTTTCAAAATTCTAATTGGAGGCCAGGTTTAGGGCTCTTAACAACTTGCAACATGTTAATAGCTAGATGTATCTAATGACACATCATGCCTTCCTAATGGCATAATGCAAATGCTGTTGGCTTGTAGGTTCGATCCCCAGTGGAGACACATTGCACAGTGATTAGGTTTAAACTGTAGATGCAGAGTATATAAAATTTTCCTTAATTTTAAGTTGAGGCTCTGATTGACCTTTGGCAGCCATCAGGGCAATTTTTTTCAAATTTTTCTCTTCATTCGAAAAACCACTCATGTTTCAAAATATTAACACAACTGCCATATACTGGTACAGTCACGGACACTGCCGGCTTGTAATGAATACATTTACTTTCAATGGAATCGTTACAAGGAAGGCAAAGAAGAGAGAACTAATTTGCAGAAATGCCCCTACCATTGCAGAATTAACTCCTAGATCATCAAGGAGTGGAAGGAAGAATGGACTAACAACTTCCTCGGCAGGAGACTGTACCACTTCTTTCCATGTATAAGAGAAGAAGCTGATGACAGATTGACGTCTCAAACGACTACCACCGGATTGTTTCAAAATTCCTCAGCACACAAAATAACTGTGCTGCATCATACGACTGATGTTTCAGTCTCTCCTGTGTAATGTTAGTTTGATGTGCACTTTGCAAAAGCTGGCTCACTTACCACCTATTTACTGGAACACCAGCATAAGAACAAATCACGAGCTTGCTACTAAAAATAAACACACTGTTGTAAAATGTTCATTTCACAAATTCGAAGGAAAAAATTTCGTTAAGGGTGATTTTTTTTACCAATACTTGTACTTCGGTAGAACATAGAGGAGAAAATTTGATTACTGAAATTTGCAAACTCTTCATTCTATATTACACTAATACCATGGTATATTTACCTACAGGGTTAGGATTCAGGAGCACTGCCTTATGTTTTTCTGGAGGGGCTGGAATTGTAACTGTGGGGGTTCTTTCAGGGGGGGGGGGTTTGCGTACACAATACAATATTTCATATTTTTAGAATTATCCTCTCAAATTTGCACTCGAATACCTTTCGCCCACCTAGAGTTCTTCACTGATTTTTGAAAATTTTGATTTTCTCAATTTCAGTCTCTCCTCTGCATATTCCAGTGCTAGGGAGCCAGCTATTTATTATTTTATTTGCAAATATGGTCTAAGAAAGCCATGAATATCCAATAAGATAAAGCTACACATTTTGAAATCTGATCTTAGAACATTTAATTAATTAATTGGATTGGATTAAAAGTAATTTATTGCGCAAGTGTGTTGCTCCTCAAGAAGGCTCAACTGGTAACATGAAAAACTATGCAATAATTCTAATATATGGCAGACTACCATATCACCACAGATTTTAATATTTGGCTAGCAACAGTGAAAAGAAATATAATGGCATGTTTATTATTTATTAATGTGATACAGAAAACTCATGCTGTGTTAGTTGTTCTTTTTTTTTTAAAAAAAATGTAATGGAAATTTCCATAAGCGAACTAGAAATATTTTTTAAATAAAACATTTTTAGCATGGAATTTGAAAATTCTAGTAGTTGTGGTGTGTTTGTGTTTATATTGTGTTATAGTTGTGATGTGTTTGTGTGTGTCTTGTGTAGTAGTTATGCTGTCTAATGTGTTTGTGTTTGTCTTGTGTAGTAGTTCCTCCATTCATATTGGGGGTTAGGCGTAGAGCTGACAACTCTGCACTGTAAAAATACATGTCAAGAAACAGAAATATAAGGCCATGGATGTTCCCAAGGTAAAATATTCCGGAGGTAAAATAGTCCCCCGTTCGGATCTCCGGGTGGGGACTACTTTGGGAGGTCCCTGGACTAAGGATAAGATCTACGTTAGGAAGAAGGATGTTAAATTAGGCACCTGGAATGTTCTGAGCCTTTACCGGCCTGGGGCATTTCGGTGTACAGTTAATGAGATAGTTAAGTATAAATTAGATGTAGTAGCTGTCCAGGAAGTTAGGTGGCCGGGAGAAGGGAATTGTAAAACTAAAAATTATACTTTTTTCTATGGTGGTACTGAAAATCATAATTTTGGAACAGGCTTTTTCATAAATAATAGAATTACTCGGCTCTTAAAACAGTAGAATTTATTAATGATAGAATATCATATGCAGTTTTACAGGGTAGGTGGTGTAAAATTATTTTAATAAACATACATGCACCAACGGAAGATAAAGATGATAATACTAAAGATGATTTTTATGCAGAGTTAGAACAGATCTTTGATAAATTTTCTCAGTATGATATGAAAATTCTGTTAGGTGACTGTAATGCACAGATTGGCAAAGAAGAGACATTTAAACCCACGATTGGTAAAGAAAGTCTTCATGAATTAAGTAATGATAATGGTATAAGATTGATTACTTTTGCAACCTCAAAGAATTTAATTGTGAAAAGTACCACTTTTAAACATAAAGATATCCATAAATATACCTGGTCTTCTCCAGATGGTAAAACTCATAATCAGATAGATCATATTCTCATTGATAAGAGAAGGCATACTAGTATAATTGACGTTCGTACACATAGAGGTGCTGACTGTGCCAGTGACCATTATTTAGTAATTGCTAAATTAAGAGAAAGACTCTCAGTGATAAATCATAAGCAACAAAATCTAAAAGTT
Source organism: Lepisma saccharinum (assembly GCF_977018435.1). NCBI lineage: Eukaryota > Metazoa > Arthropoda > Insecta > Zygentoma > Lepismatidae > Lepisma > Lepisma saccharinum. The sequence continues at coordinate 33,028,493 of NC_139250.1, forward strand.
ATAAAATTTGATACAGGAAAGTTTGCTGATGAAAGAATTAAGAAAGATTACCAAATTAAACTGTCAAATAGATTTGAGGTTTTGCAGGATTTAAATGATGATGAAAATATAAATGAAACAGACGTAAATAAGAATTGGGAGCACATACGTAATGCAATAGAATCAGCAGCTAAAGAAAGTATAGGATACCATAAACCAAGGAAAAGTAAGCCATGGTTTGATAATGAATGTCATAATCTAATAGAAATAAGAAATCAGGCTAGACTTAGGTGGTTAAACAACTCGGATGATACAAATCTAAGCAATTATAATAGAATAAAGCGAGAAGTTAACCGCACATTTAGAAGTAAAAAAAGAGATTACTTGAAAAGCAAAATTAACGAAATTGAAACAAACAGCAAAAATAAAAATATCAGAGATTTATATAAAGGTGTAAATGAATTTAGAAAGGGGTGGCAACCTAAAGTAAACTTGATAAAAGATAAAGACGGTGATTTTCTAGCTGACCCAAGCGATATTCTAAATAGATGGAAGAACTACTTTAATGACCTTTTAAATGTCCATGTAGGAGATAAATCAGAAGTAAATGAAGTACACACAGCAGAACCTTTAGTTCCAGAACCTAACTTGACTGAAGTTAAAGATGCTATTAAAAGACTAAAGAATAACAAAGCACCTGGCATTGATTTAATACCAGCTGAGTTAATTAAATATGGTGGAAATTCATTAATATGTCAAATTCATAAATTAATTTGTTTAATATGGAATAAAGAAGAAATCCCTCAACAGTGGAAAGAATCCATAATTGTTCCTGTGTTTAAAAAAGGTGATAAAATGAACTGCAGTAATTACCGTGGAATTTCTCTACTCTCAACAACATACAAAATATTGTCTAACATTCTTTTAACAAGACTAACCCCATATGCTAATGAAATTATAGGTGATTATCAATGTGGATTTAAACGTAACAGATCAACTACAGATCAAATTTTTCACATCAGACAGACACTTGAAAAAAAGTGGGAATATAATCAAAATGTCCATCAGCTATTCACTGATTTCAAAAAAGCATATGATTCGGTCAAAAGAGATAAATTATATAATATATTAGTAGAGTTTGGAATACCTAAGAAGCTTGTTAGTATGATAAAAATGTGAAACAGAAAGTAAAATTCGTGTGGGTAATAATATGTCTGACAAATTTACAATTCATGATGGGTTAAAACAAGGAGATGCATTATCTCCATTGCTCTTTAATTTTGCCTTAGAATATGCTGTAAGGAAGGTAAAAGAAACTAAAGAAGGACTAAAATTAAATGGTGTGACTCAGTTGTTAGCATATGCAGATGATGTACACTTACTGGGGGATGATGTGAATACAATTAAGAATAATGCTAAAATATTTTTCAAAACTGCTAAAGAGATAGGTTTGGAAGTTAACAAAGAGAAAACTAAATATATGCTTACAGGCCGAAACCAAGTGTTGGGTAATAATCAAAATCTAATTATTGATAACTCGTTTGAACCAGTTTCCAAATTCAAATACTTAGGAGTAATATTAACAAATGAAAATTATATTAAAGAGGAAATAAAAAGTAGGCTTAATTCAGGAAATGCATGTTACTTCTCTCTTCATAAACTTTTGTCTTCTCGTTTAATATCTAAGAAACTAAAAGTTAAAATATACAAAACAGTAATTTTGCCTGTAGTATTATATGGGTGTGAAACTTGGTCCCTTACATTGAAAGAGGAACATAAATTGAGAGTATTTGAAAATAAGATCCTTAGGAAAATCTTTGGACCTAAAAGGGATGAGGAGACAGGTGAGTGGAGAAGGTTACATAATTTAGAACTTCATAATGTGTACTCATGTCCAGATATTATTAGAATAATTAAATCAAGAAGACTTAGGTGGGCAGGCCATGTGGCACGAATGGGAGAGGAAAGAGGAGTTTACAGGATTCTTGTTGGGAAACCAGATGGTAAGAGACCTATAGGAAGGCCCAGACGAAGATGGAGGGACAACGTTGAGATGGACCTAAAGGAAATCGGTAGGGATGGGAAAGAGTATATAGATCTTGCTCAAGATAGGGACAGATGGAAGGCCTGTGTTGCTGCAGCCATGAACCTTCGGGTTTAAGAAGGCTAGAGAGTTAGTTAGTTTTTAATTTGAAAATTCAGGCAGATGAAAATTTTCAGGAGTCGTGTACTTTTTTTTTACCCATGTTTATGCATACATACTCTGACCAATACACCATCGAATCAAAGGTTCACCTAAATTTTCAAGATCAATTACCCGAGAGAGAGGTGCACGTGGAATTCAACGAAATACTACAGTATTTGCATTTCATAATACCTTTGCTTACGTATGCCTAAAGATTTTGTATCTATGCACTTGAGATGTACATTTTAAAGAACAGATTGGGGTTTTACATTCTGATCTTGCCCAGACACAGAATACATGGATGATAATGTACAATAATAACCATAACCCTAGACCCCTTAAGAGAGCCAATTTGTAGAGCATAGTTGCATCCTGATAAAAGAACCATATAGCTATTGTTCATATAAAATGGTGCAACTGTAGGTTTGGTGAGGTACCAGACTGAAATTTGCCCCTCCCAACACTAATTTCTGAATCCGCCACTGAAAGTGGCAACAATGAACAACTGGTATTGTAGAATGAGAACAACCTTGTACTCTTTTTTAGAATTGAATCCTTTGTTTCAGAAACCCCCTATCGATGACCACAACTGGCGGAAACTATATTTGTAGTTTCATATAGCCCTTGAGCTGTCACAATCGGCAACACAGAGCACCTTCAAGAGGAATTAAGACACCTGCAGACAGCTTTCAGGCAGAATTAATACAGTGAAGACATTATCAACAAGACACTAAAGAGAGTAACACACAAGAACAACCAACTAACAAACAGGGACCCACCTGATAACCAAGAAGATAGCCATCGTCCCATACACTGGTAACCTCTCTGCAGTGATCAGCCGCATTCTTTCAAAACACATCAAAGATATCCACAAACCGCAATCGAAAGTCGGAAGCAGACTTCGAAACCCGAAAGATGACCTAGGACAGAAGACACCCATGGTTTACCATATCACCTGTTCCTGCAGTAAAGCCTACATTGGACAAAGGACAATCGAAGTGTGTTGCAAAGAACATGCCAGCTACATCAAGAATTTTCATCCCGAAAAATCAGGGTTAGCAGAACATTCCATCCAGGAGGGCCATAGAATTGACTTCACAACCACAGAGATAATCAAATTACTGGGACAGTCTCATCATCAAAGAAGCAATAGCCATACACTGAGAAAAGAAGACCTCAACAGGCACACAAACTGGACCTGGCCTGGTTAGCGATAGTTGACCGGGGGCGCGGATGTCTGAGAAACGCTATCTACACCAGACCCCTCCCACACCAAATACATAACTTCACCCTGACATATCTCTGCACTTCAATCCCTGAAGATGACACACACGTTAGCTCTCCGAAGCCCATCCAGAAATCACCTGTCTGATTGCCAGAGAGAACATCTTCAATACTAACTGCCAGGAAAGCTTCAAGAATTATTTGAATTGAATTGTTTTGAAGTCCACTTTATGCACAGAAAGACTAATTGGGACTGAACCTACAGTTTTTAAAGTGACATCTGAACCATTGTGCCATGTGCCTCCACCAGGTATCGAATCCGGGACCCCTTGATTACAAGGCAACGACATTACCACTACACCATCGGGGAGGCCTTCGAGAATTATTTTAGTACTTAGTCTTTCATAGGGAGGGAGGGAGGGGGGGGGTCCCTGACCCTTTTCCCCTAAATACATCTTTGCTTGAAGACTCACATGTTGTCTCGCAACTAAATTAGTTTCTTCTCGCATTCTGGATCCATAGGTAACGGCTGCATGGGAACAAGCTCCCGTCCTCTAACGATCGAAGCAGGAAGTCCTGGCCATAATTCTCTGTATTAAATGGTTGAAAGAACTGTAACCTGTAAGCTTCCATCCTAATCTGAATCTTGAATCCTCGTCGCCAATTGTTAAACTACATGTCTTTGAATCAACACTTAATTTATAAAAATAATAATTTCTTTCAACTGTACACTATTATATCACATCATGACAACAGTGTCACAGAATATAAACTGTTACGTCAAATCTGGGCCAGAACATTTAGCCATCTTTATACTCTTAACACAGATGCAAAACTCTTTGCTTCCCAGTGTACACCAAATCTGCTCTTATAGTATGTACCCATTTGGATAAACAATTTCTACAAGATGACAAAGGATGAAGCACTGACTGATCTACAACCTGAGAGTTGGGCCATTCAGTGATATCACCAGTATACAATGTTTGGACATCCCTCGGCCATCTACTTCCCTTCTTTGGCTCCTTTCATTAAAAATGAATCTCTTGTCCTTATTTAAATTAAAAAGAGTGCTTTGACATAATATTGGTTCGCTAGTCATTCTAAATGGTACAAGTGCCAAATCCTGGCTAATATTTTTGTAATTCATCTTGTTTCAACTGTTCCCCACTCCCACACCTTCATTTTTCTCTCTTTGGGTGAGTTCCATAAAACACCCAAATGTCAACCTCTCTTCCACGTAATACACCCTGGACTGCATGTTGCAGACTTACGAGGCTATCATGTCTGGATGCTGACGCTACAATCCTCTGTGTTGCGGTGCCATCCCTGTATGTTTGTTATTGTCCCTTCACCCCAGTGTTGTTAAAGACCACGAACCCATAAATTCTAATGCATTCTGCAACAAGACTGGAACCTTCTTTCTAGCACAATTTAAATTAGGTCCAAGTTGCACATTGTTTCTTATACTGATCTTGCAAAAAAGGTCCCTGAACAGTATTTAAATTCATCCAGAAAAAAGGCTCCTGGACTGTACTTACATTGATCTGGAAAAAAGGTTCCTCTACAGAATTGAAATACGTATAAGGGTCAGTGAGTGGAAAACAGGCCACCTCATATATCTCAACGTTCATATGCCACGGCTCCACGAACCTCTTGCCACTCGACGAGGGTTCTGTTGTCGCTCAGTAGATGGCAGTTGCATTGCAGGTATGTGCAAGCAGTGTGAAGTGCAGACGTGCAGGGACTTACTGTCTGGCATATCATGGAGGCCAGTAAGGAAGAGCAACGACCAGTCGTTCGTTTCCTGCTGGTGGGAGATGCAACAAGGCTAGGAATTGTGGTGATTTAGTTTGAAACGAGCTGTCCGGAAGTGCATAATTTGGGTGGTTTCATTTGAAACTTCGAAAGGGGTCATTCCACGCCCACCAACTCAGATTTCGGTGAAATTTGGTATACACCTTTCCTTTATGGTTGAAAGAAACCCCCTAAATATTTGTCACTATCTGAAACGGTTTTCATTTTACAGCACTTTGAAATTTCATCAAAACAGTGTTGTCCGTCACTCTTGAGACCCTCGACACAAGATACCCTTGCTTACATTTTATTTCTTTTCTCCTTAACCAATCATCAGATCTCTCTCAAATTTCACACAAAGTTCAATGAAATAATGAGGATTTCAGAAAAAATATATAAGCACTCAAAAATTTTACAAATGCCTATAAAAAGACTAATAATGGATTTGTAGCCTAATTTTTCTGTTGGGAAAACTAGGTTACCAAAATCTGAATTTTCATCATGTGGGTATGGTGGAACCAAAAACTTTTGATGTTGAAAATTATTGCAAAGACATGCTCTTCCTCTACCAAATTGTCCAGCACTGGTCACTCGACCATTTTTAAAATTTTTCATTTGTTTGTCGTTGTAACCCCTGTACAAGGGTAGTTCAAAACAGGCAATATTTTTCTAAAACTAGACTTCGTTTGAAAATGGTGGCCATTTTTGTTTCATGACTTGCAACATTTTTGGCCTATGCAGACAGTTGCGATAATTATGATAACTCAGCTAAGACAAATTATAGAAATCTGGGGTAAAAAACATTGTTTTCAGTACATTTCAGGCTACATTTTATGTTCCATATCTTTTTTCACTACATCTAAGGCAAATGACTGAAATTTAAGGTCAAAACTGACTGATATTCCAATTTTGAAGGGAAATCAATGTATAGGATTATTTTTTTTTGTAGGTAAGCAATGAAATATCAGAGCGCATATATATATATATATATATATATATCTATCTATCTATCTATCTCTCTCTCTCTCTATATATATATATATATATATTTTAGAGGAAACATGTACATCCAAAGTCAGGGTGGCTACAAACAAGCAGAAATGAAATTCCCTGACTTTTCCAGGTTTTCCAGGACAAAATTTACATTTTTTTCCCTGACAATTACAAACTAAACGAAATCGATGTTTTTGCAAATAGAAATAATAAACTCATACAGATCCAGGTATTGATTTGTTAAGCACTAATATTTTATTTTATGAAATTGACTTAATTTCTCTATTCTCTATGATTTGAATTCAAACTGCAAAATAGTGAATTTTGAAAATTAGTACAATTCATAAGATAGGGAAGGATTACGAAATTTTGTCATATGCAGTAAGTTTAAAATAAAATACTTGATTATTTTTAAAGTTACGACTAAATGAGATTAGAGTGAAGAGTGATTGACTAAGAAATACATTTTGTAATTTATCAGTCTACTTATCCATTCTCGGTATTATATGTTGATATTTCCACTGAGGTTTGGAACCCTCTGGTTGCAAGAACCATGAGTGCAGACTCATTTTTCAATGCATAAAGCTACTTCTCTCTTCTCTGTAAAGCAAACAACTTAACTCTTGCATAGAAGTGAAACAATTGAATCAAACAAAATAAAGTGTCATATTTCCTTACATTATCAATGGGATTTCTGCTTCAGTGCAGTATATCCAAGTGAAGTACTGTGAAACTGACAACATGCAGTTATACCATTAATGCTGACGAAGAGGGTATGTAGGTATTAGAAATTTAACGCAAGGAATTTATAGAATTGCATTGTATAGGTACCTGATTTAGCTAACCACACATTAAAACAGAAAAACACTAATAATAAAAGCTTCTGAAAGTTCGTGTACGAGGGGCATCCTGAAAAAAGCTCCAATGGTACCTATACGCAGCACTAGTGGTCAGAGAACGACACACACACATGCAAGCAGGAAGAAGTGGCATGTAGCTGTAATCTGGTACAGTTGCAATGCAGCTGTTTTAGGACAGTTCTAGGTTAAAGATTGCAGCTGTCATAGAGTCTCCCACCGACTGCAATGTAGCCTACATTGTACGCTCAGAATTTGGCACAGAGCCACCAGCAATCGTGTGAGGTGTGCAGACTGGACGTCATGAGCGATAGTATGGTCAGACGATGGAGTAGACAATTCACGGAAGGCCAATCGAATGTGCACAAACCCATACAGCTGAGTACACACGGGCCCTTTGCATCACTTCAGGTGAGAGATCTTGGACCACTCCCTGTACAGCCCTGGCCTTGAATGTACCGACTTTCATCTCTTTGTTTAACTGAAGACGTTTCTGGCAGGGTAAGAATTTGACAGCTACACTGCGGTAGATAGTTCCAGTCTTTGCTGTCAGACACATATACCATGGGCATACAAAATTTAGTGCCATGCTATGACAAATGCCGGAACAACGGTGTTGATTATGCCGAAAATTAGGTTAGGACTCACTGTTACTAATGCAATAAATTACAACTGATATGCTTGTTTTATTTATGCCTAATCGGTAGGGACTTTAATTTTTTTTTTCCAAATTGGTGTATTTTCTAATTTTTTATTTTTTACTATACAGTGTTATTTTTCTAAAAATTAACATTTTTATTTTAGCGCATTTTCTGGCAAATATCTGAAATTATACCTTCATGGTGTTTTTAAACTACTGTTTCAAATTGTAAGTCACATGGCTTATGCCTCTTCGTGAGAGTTTGATATCTTGGAAGTTATTTTGGGAGAGTTATTTTCCATACCCCTTTTTTAATTTTGAGGTAAGGATTTTAGATAATGGAATTTTCCCCGTATATACTGAAGAGTGCATAATGACTAGAGCCCGGAAGTTTGGCAAAATGCCTCTTTTTATCTACTGCAAATATTGATAAAATTTTTCCGGATATACGTTTCTTATGTTGTTTCGAATGTTTTAGAAACCTTTTCATTTTGCCTATTTTGCCTATTTGGGACCCCACTGCCTATTTTTAATTATAATGCCTATTTTTGCTTTTTTCAATGAAATTTGGCCATTTTTATTATTTTTCTCTCAAAAAACGTTGTTGGCATTTATTTTTCTTCCGTTTTTTATGTGAATAATTTTCGCCTTATTTAAATAATATTGAACTCATGCATGTGTCAACATTGCTGAAGGAGAAAAGTGTGAGAAAAATGTTATTTCATGCTCAGATAGGATATTGCCTTTCGGTTAACATATCCTTGTGCATGATTGACTGCTGAAGTGGACAGGTTGATTTCGAACATAAAGAAGATCTTTCTGAAATCTCCCTCTCGAACCCGAAAATTTAAGGAAGTTGCATCTGAGCTTAGTTTTATCAGCAGCTATATATTATGCTAACAACCTTGAAAAAAATCAGTGAGGTGATAGATGCTCTTCCAGAAAATGAAGCGGCTTCAATTCGTGAAGTGAAAAAAACTCCTGTGCTATTCAAGTTTATTTTTGCACATTATGGTACATTTCCAGAGACAATTACAATTATAGCATCTATGAAAATCTACAAGGAATCTATGCAGCAGATGATGGAAGTGGTCAGCTGTTGCGGAAAAGTGCAAACGGGTAGTGAGTGCAAATGAGGACTTGAAACAATTGAAAACAATTTGTGATATTCTAAAAGGTGAAAAAGCTGTTACCCAAAATGAGTCCAGCTACTTTAGCTTGTTTTATGTATGCTCCAATAACTTTTGTCGAAGTTGAAAAATCATTTTCTATTATGAAAAACATTCTCTCTGACAAGACGACTATGAATGAATGTTGAGAACTTAAAAAAACACCTTGTAGTTATGTGCAATCAAGACGGAGAAAATTGAAATGCTCTTCCCAATGTAGATTTTAACATTTTGCCAGCAATTATAGATAAAAGTAAGCACTTTCCAAATGTGCCTTTTTCGGTTTATTTTGCCTTTTTTTTTTTTCATTTTTGAGCCTATTTTCCACATTATAAATGCCTTTTTGCCTGCCTATTTTAACGAAAATAAATGCCTGAACTTCCGGGCTCTAATAATGACCATAAGTGGCGATGCACCCAAAAAATTAAAATCAATCAATCTCACGTGACAGATACCGATATATTATGGCACCAACAATTGGCATTATCTTTTTTGACTTGTTAGTGTTACGTTTCCAAAAATTCGCATTTTTGTTTTAGAATATTTATCTGACAAAGATACCGAAACTTAATACTCCATTGTGCTTTTAAATTATTATTTTAAATTGTATGTCACATGGCGTACGTATTTTCCTGACAGTTTGATATGTTAAAACAGATTTTTGAGGAACTAAAAGTAAAGTGCTCCCATGCACTTTTCCATGAAGGTGTCAAGGGGTGTGGAATTAGAGCCCCACACTTTATTGATCATGGGTGAAGGTAGGGGTGATGTGATCAGCACCACGCTCCTGGCTACCTTTATCCCTCAAAGTTTCCTCAAGGTACTAGCTTCATATGATGCTGGGTGGGCACCGGAGCAGTTTGAATAGGTGGAAAACATCCCGGTTTTTCCCCGCAGGGAGCCGCCACGGGTCTCTCGCATATTAGTCAGACGCCCATACGACTGGGCTCCATTATTACTCGCTCGACAAATGCCGATTGTGCGCACTTAGCTTGGTAATTCAAAACATATCTCGTGCGACAAATACAAAGCTGTAGCTCCCGTGTGACGTTAGATACGCACTCGATCTCCTGTTAGAACCTTGCCACTTTGCTCTGTGATGCAAATGGTTTTTATAGAAGTTGAAAAAATCGTGGGAAATACATGATTTAATGTGGCTGTCGGAATTATTCCATGTACGTATAACTCTATAGTTTACTCTTGAGTAAAATGTTGGAAAACTTGCATGTTCTATGTACACAAACATGGCCTAGAAAAGACAAGAATTTTGGATTTCATGGAATTTTTCATTGTTTTAGGAGATTTCTTTTAAAAAAATCGCTAAAAATGCCAACAAGTTGCATTTTATGCCAAATTCGCATTATTTCGATATTTCGAACGGGCAAAAAATGTGTCCAGACATCACTGCACATACAGAAACACAACTTCGCAGCAATTACCATTTTTCTCGGTTTTCGCGTTTGCGAAAAATCAATGTCCCTACTACTTGGAAATTACTTTCTGGCCACCCCTCGTATAAATCAGTAGATAGAAAGTGAAAATTTAGCAGGGCTGGCAGAGAAAAGTCAATTCTTGAAGAAAGTGATTTGCTTTTATGATGGAATGATTCGAGTAAATATCATATTAAAATATTTACGTATTTATCGTAGTACAGTAGAGCGTCGATTATCCGAAGTAATTGGGGGACATGGGTGTTCGGAAAACTGGTTTGTTCGGATAATCGAACTGTACATGTTTATTTGCCAAAAAGAAGTACTGTACAGTAAATTTATTCATAAAAACAGGCATCTGTTTAAGTATTACAAAGTAACGTACAAAGGCAACTTTAGTAGGAATATATAGTATGTGGTACAGTTTATTAAACAAAAATATGTACATATTACATACGCATTTTGCATGAACAATCCATACACCGACAGAAGTGTGCTGATTGTTGAAACACAGCGACTGGCGGCTTGGCCGGTCAGCAGCACCTTATGAAGGCCCCATTAGAAGCAATGTTCTGCCAGCAATGGCTCAGTGTGGCGACTACTGTGGGAAACTTGGTTTGGGAGTGAGGGGGATGATGGACGGTAGGGTGGGAGAGTAACAGGTGCGAGCGAGTACACAGTTCGGTTAAGCGGTCGTTCGGTTGACCGACGTTCAGATAATCAACGCTCTACTGTATTTTATTTCATAATATTGGACATTAACCTTACTTAGTGAGAGATTAATGACCATCTCTCACGAGTTTAAACAGACAGAACAGAGAGTGGCGTTAATTTCATTGCAATACTAGTGTTGCAGTAAATTTGAGTTTGGGTATTCAATATATATCCCATTTGGTTGGATTCTTCTTGATATCTAAGAATAGTGCAATGCCATTGTAAACGTATGTTAACTTGTACGAAACCAGTAATACGTCAGGATGATTAAAGGAAACCTTCGTAAGCACTGCTACATTAAATAAGGTGAAGTGAGCCAGAAGAGTTATAAAATTCCAGCAGCATATTTGCAGTCTAAAGCTCTTCTTGTTTATGCATGCGATTTTTGTTGGATGTTGCAGTCCATGCAATTTCTGTCGCATGTTGTAGTGACATACTTTGTCGGGTGGCGATATTCGGCAAAAATCATATGTATCAATGGAACATATTTGTTTCCATGTTCCTTCAGTTTGCCCAACAAAATGCCTTACTACGACGTCAAACAACTATCGGATGGCGCCACCCGCTCTTATCCCCTCCATCTGTTGACAAGTTCCCTTACTACTCCCATACGGACAAGAAAAAAATGATAATTCAATGCATTTTCAACGTAATATTTAGAGGCTTAACCTTTACTCCCCCGATGATACCATATGGTATCACCAGAGTAAGGCCGTACTGGCCCGATAATACCATATGGTATCATGGTGCTGATTACGAAATGAATGTGCTTTTTGAACCTTCTTACTCTTATGTTTGGGTGGAAACTCTGACACAGGTCTGGAGCAAGCCTGAGAAATTCACATTGATGACCAACCTCCCACCTCTCCCCCCCCCCTTTCCGCAACATATCCATGTCACATTTCCGAACAGAGATTCACATTTTGGCTTATTTTTCAACTTGTATGCCACCCAAGAACATGAAACATGTTACGTTCTCTTGAGAAATGTCTTCTTTGAAAAGAATACTAAATTTTGCCCCCTCTCCCCAAAATAACGGAGGAAGAGAGGGGAAAAAACTCTAGATTGTTTTTTTTTGTCATTGAAATTCGTGAGTCGCGCCCACCAAACCCCCCCCCCCCCCCTCGGTTCGGCGTTCTGAATTGTACACGGTTGCATGCTCTGATGTTCTAGTTGAAAAACAAAACTTAACCGAAGAATATTGCCCCTATAGTGCCAGAGTTATAACAATTTTCCTCCAAAAATGCAAATTGCCTATTTTTCGTAAAAAAAAAAAAAAATCACATTTTGGCTTATTATTCAACTTGTATGGTACCCAAAAACATGAAACATGTTTCATTCTTTGAAAAGAATACTAAAGTTCGCGCCTTCTCCCCAAAACAGCGGGAGAACAGGGGGCAAACTCAGATTTTTTTTTTTTTTTTTTTATTGAAATTCGGGAGTCGTTCCCCCCAAGCCCCCGTCCCCTGATCCGGCGGTCTAAATTGTACACGGTTACATGCTCTGATGTTTTAGCTACAAAACAAAATTTAGCCGAAGTAGATTCCTCCCATAGTGCCTGAGTTATAACAATTTCCCTCCAAAAAGTGTTCGAATTTAAAATTCCCGCCGAGAAGCCCGGGCGAGAGAATTTTTTTTTCTCTCTCTCTCCTCCTGCCATCACTGGTTTCTGGCGGCGAGGTTGTGTTGCGCATAAAAGGGGCCTAAAAGTTGAGGCAGAAACTTACGAACGAGATTTCCTGTTCCCATGCAGATTTCCATAACGATATCTTTAAATAAATAAATAAAGAAATAAAAAGTCAATGAAGACTAAATTCTCCGACATTTCCCTGACTTTTTTTGACACCTCAAATTCCCTGACTTTTCCCGGTTTTCCAGGTCTGTCGCCACCCTGAAAGTTTCAACAGAAAATATTTGACTTCCGTTACTGGTTTCCACATTGAGTTAAAGCTCTTTGAAAATGCTAATTTTTCTCACAATTTGGGCCCCAAATGTGTGTCTGGTTGGAAAGGTCTTCCCGATGGCATAGTGGTTACGTTGCAGTTTTGTAATCAAGGGGTCCTGGGTTCGATACGCAGTGGAGGCACATACTGGTTCGGATCCCACTTTAATAAACTAGGTCCAGTCTCGGTTAGCCTTCCGTGCATAAAGTTGACTTAAAACTGAAATCAAACCAATATCTGGTTGGGAACCTAATAAAATTTGATATTTACTGCATAAAGAGGTACGTGTAAAAAATTTCGAGATTGATAATACATGACAACAAAGTTAGAACAGGGGGAAGTTCGGCAAAAGCAGACAAATTTACGTTATTAGTTACAATTATAATTATTTACTTTTAATGAACTATCATGCAATTACAATTATTGTACGTATTAATTAATTGCAACATACGAATGGCATAGTATGCATAAGCCCGTTAGTAGCTCTTATGAAAGAAAAGGTTTGTACGGCCAAAGTAAGTATATAATATAGTTGAGAAAGTAGCGCAGTCTTCCCTCCCGAAGCTGAAAAAAGAGGGTCGTGGTCCCAACCCTGACGTCACTCACGGGACAGGGGTGACACTGTCACTGACCATTCCGCTTGTTATAGGATCTGCATTTGTCCGAGGGAGCGTGAAAGTACCTTGTGTTTCATTTTTCTGTAGCTTGTGTGATAGTGGAGTTTTTTTCAACAACAGTAACACTTCAGGAAGATGACGTGCAATTGTGTTGCTTTGTGTCCAAACAACGCAAGAAATACAGTAGATTAATTGATTGATTGATCTGCTTTATTTTACTTCGCTTTTTCTGCCACTTTTGGCTAATTTGCGAAGATGAGGATGAGTGATGAAATTGATGAATGGACACTCACAAACATCCAAACCCAGGCCGAGATTCGAACCCTGGACCTCTGGCATCATAGAGCAATGTGCTAACCACTCCGCCACGGGGGCCGGCAAAAAAACCGTAGGTGTAAGCTATTTTTCGTTCCAAAGGATCCGATTACGTGCAAGATGTGGGTTTCAAAGTGTAAGAGATTAGATCCTGTTAACACCAAAACAGCTGGATGCCGATTACACGAAACTTAAAAGCAGAACTGCTGAGCAATACGTGTAGACTGCAGCTTAATAAAAACGCTGTACCAAGTTTAAATTTGCCTGGTTGTATGGTGAATTGTAGTGTGCAACAGCCAAATTACGTAATTGATCGAAGTCGACATGCCAATAAACGTCGGATTCGAAAGCGAGCAGCCTCCCCGATCGCACAGTGGTAGCGTCATCGCCTTGTAATGAAGGGGTCCCGGGTTCAATACACGGTGGAGGTACATAGTGGTTCGGATCCCACTTTAAAAACTGTAGGTCCAGTCCTGATTAGCCTTTTTGTGCATAAAGTGGACTTCAAACAACAATTAAATCAAATTCAATCGAAAGGGAGCAGTGGGAATACTTGAAGAATTATCTCCTCGCAAAAGAATTTGCATGGCACATAACTCAGAGACTTTGAGTACTGGAAATATACTCAATACACTCAATCTCCAACAAAATAGTGAGTTGGAAACACTGAAAAAGAAATTAAAATGTGCTGAAGAACAAATGAAGAAACTGCAGACACTACGGGATGAAAGTGCTAAAAAGTAAACAAAGTAAAGAAACAATGCAATCGTATATTACATAAAGTGAAGAATTTACAAATTAGCAATAAAAGTGAGGCAACAGTTAGTAAAACTTCACAAATCAAAGCAATCTGCTTTCAACGTGACTAAGAAAATAAGGGAAATTCTTCGACCCAGTGTTTTCCTCCAACCAAATGAATGTCTTCTTAGTCACAAAAGCAGACCGAAACTGTTGCCAAGAAGTGATATTGTAAGTGCATTAGCACAAGAAAAGCTTTAACTTACATGTATAAACCTACTGAAGATTTTTCAAATCGTTGAGCAAATGGAAAATGCATTTTGTTTATACAATTCTCCTGGCGATTTAAGCCGGAAATGTTGAGTAATGGAAACAATGAGATCATTATTACTTTCCATGTTTCCTATGATAAAGAAGGAAATTATAGATTTCTTTGTCAAAACTCTGACATAAATTCGTATCAGGCATTTAAATTTGAAAATTAAACAAAATCGGTCAGATCAGGAAAGGTAAAAAACGGTTGTTGTCTAATTGATGCCAACCTGAACCTGTAGTCAATTCAGGCAGGACTGTCTTTGGAGGGGAAAGCTTGTGATCTAGTTTACATTACTGTATATTTGACTTTGAAAACATATGAGAAACATGTACTCAGTATTCTGTGTGTGTTGGCTCTTCAAGGGATATAAGAATTCATCTATCCAGGCTCTCAGGCTCTCAATGAAGCGTGAACAGAGAGTGAAGTGAAATTTCCTGACGTCTTGCTATGCTTCTTTCCTTAGCATGGTAAGTCACATTTATCAATTAATTTTAACTTATGCAGGGTAGTACATTTTCTTTCTCGTTTGTATTTACATTTTGGTATGTAGCACCGCCTTTCTGCAACTCTTGGATTATGCAACATGCAGTTCAGTTGTACTGTCTCTGCCCCAGTGATTTATCCACCAACTTCGCCCTAACACCCCACATGATTTTTAAAAAAGGACAAATTTGTGGTCATTTTGGCTCTAAGTATACCTTTTCACCAGGCACGTATCTAGAAATATGTTTCGGGGGGTTCAAATCAAGTGTCTCAGGAATACTAATAATGGTTATATTAAAATAATTATAAATCAGATTAATACTAATTACAATACATGAATTAATATTATATTATTATTACACAATTAGGTAAAGACTGTATAAGAATAGAGATATAACAGCACATATTCATTACGTAGCTTACCTGTAGTTCAGATCGGAATAATTTACATAAATGAAAATGCCCTGGAAATGAAATTAATGTCAAATAGATGAAGAATTGCATATTTATCGAATAATAAAAATGATGTTACATGTAGTTGGAGAAAAGTAAGTTTCTATTTACAATTTTATGCATATTATTTTTAGTAGTTTACATAAATCTTCTTTGTAATGTCATTCAAAGCCGTATGTTCCCAACATAATCCTTGCCTTCTAAAACGTTGAGGAAATTACAACAAATGTTAAACGAGTATATTTTAATTATTTAATTTTCATACTTAGTAAGTATTTCGGGTGTGTGTGTGGGGGGGGGGTGGTCTGGACCCCCTAAATACGTCCTTCGTGTCCTTCATAGCCACCTATGATTCCAAAATAATCAGTGTCTTCTAATAAGTTCAGAGGAAATTATACAACAACGGATAAAGGAATATATTTATCATTATTTAATTTTAGTACTTCATAAATTTTTTGGGGGGTCCGGATCCCCCGGACCCCTCCTAAATACATCCTTGCTTTTCACCCTCATACACACCTCAAATAGAAAATTCTGAATAAACCTCTGCTCCACCCCCGAACCGGCTTTTCTGCTTTTCATTACATGTTAATTCTATTGATAGTTAACCCTCAGCGATACAGTTTACTAGATATACCTACTCTGCTCTACATTTACTTACACACACACACGTCAGAACATTCATTCGATTATTAAAACAAATTTCTTTTCAAAAACACGGAAGAAGTGTGAATTCCTATAATGTTGCTGGTGCTCGTCTTTGAGATGTCCCGTGGCTGACGTCATCCATGGAGGTTCACGAATGGTTCCGAACTTTTCCGAACGCCAGACTGCACCTCCCTGTGTATGGCTGTGTGTCAAATATTTTCTGCTGAAACTTTGGATGTACATGTTTCCTCTAAAAAAAAATATAGCTCTGATATTTCATTGCTTACCTACTAAAAAAAATATCCTATACATTGATTTCCCTTCAAAATTGGATATCAGTCAGTTTTGACCTTAAATTTCAGCCATTTGCATTAGATGTGGTGAAAAAAGATATGGAACATAAAATGTAGCCTGAAATGTACTGAAAACAATGTTTTTTACCCCAGATTTCTACAATTTTTCTTAGCTGAGTAATCATAATTATCGCAACAGTCTGCATAGGCCAAAAATGTTGCAAGTCATGAAACAAAACGGCCACCATTTTCAAACGAAGTCTAGTTTTAGAAAAATATTGCCCGTTTTGAACTACCCTTGTACAGGGGTTACAATGAAAAACAAATGAAAATATTAAAAATGGTCGAGCGACCAGTGTTGGACAATTTGGTACGGATTGACCCTGAAATTTTAGGCAATTTCCAAGAAAACGTAAAATTTTCGTTAGAAGGAATAAAAAACCAAAAATTTTATTTTTTGTAGAGAAAGAGCATGTCTTTGCAATGATTTTCAACATCAAAAGTTTTTTGTTTCCATCATACCCACATGATGAAAATTCAGATTTTGGTAACCTAGTTTTCTCAACACAAAAATTAGGCTACAAATCCATTATTAGTTTTTTTATAGGCATTTGTAAAATTTTTTGAGTGCTGATGTGTTTTTTTCTGAAATCCTCATTATTTCGTTGAACTTTGTGTAAAATTTCAGAGAGATCTGATGATTGGTAAAGGAGAAAAGAAATAAAATGTAAGCAAGGGTATCTTGTGTCGAGGGTCTCAAGAGTGACAAGACAACACTGATTTGATGACATTTCAGTGCTGCAAAATGAAAACCGTTTGAGATAGTGAAAAAAAATTAGGGGGTTTCTTTCAACCATAAAGGAAAGGTGTATACCAAATTTCATCGAAATCGGAGTTGGTGGGTGTCAAAATCTTAGATTGTTGCGTTGATTTGATGTGGAATGATCCAAAGGTTAATGCAGTTTACTTTCTTTATATAGACTATGCAATCTGAATCTAACGTAAAATATGTATATAATATACATAGGCAACATAGTAGTGTACATCGCTGGTTGTAATTACAATTATGTTGATGCACAAAGTGTGAAGGAGGTGCTTTTTCTTCAAATCTTAAAAGTGAGGGAAGACTTGGCATAGAAGCAGACTTCTATAAATTATGAACATCCTACAATCTTTGCTGGACCTTCTATTTCAGATTGAAGCAGATTTCTATAAATTATGAACATCCTACGTTCTTTGGTGTACCATCTATTTCAGATTGAATCAGACTTCTATAAATTATGAACATCCTACGTTCTTTGCTGTACCATCTATTTCAGATTGAAGCAGACTTCTATAAATTATGAACATCCTACGTTCTTTGGTGTAACTTCTATTTTAGATTAAATCACACTTCTATAAATTATGAACATCCTACATTCTTTGCTGTACCATCTATTTCAGATTGAAGCAGACTTCTATAAATTATGAACATCCTACGTTCTTTGCTGTACCATCTATTTCAGATTGAAGCAGACTTCTATAAATTACAACCTTTGATCTTTGCTGTACCTTCTATTTCAGATTTAGAAAAATCAAGGAAATAACCAATAAAACATACTACATATTTTATTATGTACATATATCTCTCAATTTGTTTTAACTATTTGCAATTCCTTACAGAGTCTTTTCCCTTCAACTGTCATGACCTGCATGGAAAATAAATAATGACCCACTATCAATTTCAACGTGAAAAAAATTGTTCAACTTTTGTTTACTGGAGGATGAAACTGAAGAGAAACGTTAGTTTCCTTAATGTTTTTATTCTGGCCATCTTCCTTTTTTGTCACAGTTTTGACATGATCATGTACTCGTAGTAACTCTCATTGTAAGCTTTGCAGAAGCAATTAAAAAAAATCTTTGCATGACACTATATGCATTTACAGGAAACTACCTTCTTTTATTCATTAAAAACAAAACTCATAAATTGACATTTTGTTACATCATTAACAAACAACAAATTATATCAGCTGAGCATATTTCATTCATTGTAGTATAAAATTGCACATATGTCACTGCACAATGTCATCTGATATGAATTCTCAACTACCAAGTGGCATCAAAAAGGCAGTTTTAGTGTTAGGTTCCACTTAACATATAATACACACAAATACATACAAACACACACAAAAAACACAGATGGCTTTAAGGGATAACTTGCGAACATTACCATGAAAAGGGCTGCTTTATTAATATTAACAATTAAACCAACCCTATACAGGCATATTTGTGTGTTTGTTAGCATCTGTGCATATATTTGTATAAGTAATAAACATACAGATTGAAGAAAATGTCTGATCTACATGACACATTCTATCTAGTCCTCGTTTTGCACCATTCCTTCTTTGATGTTTAGGTTAGCTTATGTATAACTAAGTTCTCTGCAGCTTTTCCAAATGTTGATTAAACTTTGAGAATACTGTGAATGTCATCATCATATACATGTCTCACATCAAAACCTGTTGCTTTATAAATACACTCCTGTCATATGAAACACCATGATAACTACATAATTACATTCTACGTATTATAACTGCCTATTTTGAAGGAGGTTTATATACTATCTTTCGACTTTTTAATACAGACCACTTGTGTTTCTTGTAGTAGTATGACACGGCGATCAGGAAAGCAAGTATGATGGCTCCCTGCGAAAAAGAACCAATTCATTAACACACTGAAGCCAAATATAATAAGAAGCTAGCAAAATATTTTTTTCTATGGCTGAGACAGTACAGATACCAATGTACGTATTCATACCAGTCAATACTAAGGTGACCAGATTTTAAAAAACAACAAAATTCAACTTTTTCATGTTTTCCTGAAGAGAGAACAGGATGGCAAAATGTACACATTTCAATGTAAAAAGTGCTTCATCAATAGGGAGCGGAAGTTGATGAAATGTCATCTTTTTTCTGACATCTCGGACACGATGCCCATCAAATATACTTCGTCTAGAACCCCAAAAAGGTAATTTTAAACTGCATTTTTTTTTTTGCCAATTTTCAGGTTTTAGGTCATTTTCCCCTATTTTCGGCATTTTTCCGTCATATTTTGTCACTTCTTTAATTTTGGTAATATTCTTGAGTATTTTCACCAAGGTGAATATATGCCTATATATATCTCGCAGGATTGCAATTTACGAGCAAAAGAAATGCTGAACTGGTGACAGTCTTTGTTGTGTCGGGGGAAACTTCTAGGTGTCCGTCTGGGGCAAACTCAGATTTAAGATAAGATTTTTCCATTGGAAATTCTCATTGTATATTTTAATTGAATGTGCATGTGGTATCATTTGGTGCTTTTTTTTAAAAGCAAGATTGCATTTTGTTTAATTTCCTTTTCATTTCAATTTTTAACCTGAAACTAACAAATTTAATGGTAATTTTTTGCATCATTTTCCCCCATTTTTTAGGTCATCAACTTCCGCTCCCTATTCAACACAAATACTTCAGTTTGAAAACCAATTACATAAATAAGCACTGCGTAAATAACTTGCAAAATATGGTAATATGCTCTGTCTTCCAACCAAGCAGTTCTTTACAGATATTCTGGTTCTGCACCGAGACGTGTTGTCTAAGGCGTCATGCTTTGGGCTCTATGGGAAGCATGTAGGTTTGGCCTAAGAACTTTTCTCCTGAGATATCGGACCAGTGGCTACCCACCATAGTGAAAAAAATTGTGGTGTTATGAGAGTAGCATAACCTGGCCATGGAAACCTACAACGACTGGGGGGGTTCAACGTGCTGACTACACGTCACCCCATAACTAGTTGGATGTTCTCGCACCTCAGTAGGTGGAAGTGAGACCAAGAGTCTGTGGGTAGGTCCTGGCCCTCACGGGCTGTTGCACCACGGGTTATTATTACGTTATTGATATGTTGCCAAAGAATGGATATTCAGTACATCCTCGTTTTCAAATAACATTTTGTAAAAGTTTATGCACATGTGATTAAACTTCATCTTATTAATGAACATAGCTCTCAAAGTTTGTACTGAAAGAGCGTTCTTGTCACTTGTCCACAAGCCATTCATGTACGAAACCACTCATTCAGTGGGGGCGTTAGTTCCAGGTAAAAAGAGAAGACACTCCAATATTTTAAGAAAACTGGAATATGGCTCATTGTTGACATTGAAATGTGAAATAATTTAGTTCATAATGATTACTAGAGAAGATGTACTGTTTGCAGTAATTCTATGCGGATAAGTCACTGTCACGAAAGGACATTTTCGCATCTCATTTTACGTTTAAAAACATCAGGACAGAGACTGAGACAAAAAAAGGGACTGTCCCAGCTAATGCAGGACATCTGGTCACCTTAGCCAATACAGCTGATACTTTTCCAACATGATGGTCTTTCACAAGTCCCACACAAATGTAATGTGACACTTTCATTGAATCAAATTATTAATTCAAAATGGCACCAACTTTGCATGAAAAACTGGATACATAACACTTATTTCAACATGACACATCCTTTCCTCTTGTACAAATGTTTATTGTTCTATTCAATAGTTATTTAGACCTATCACTGATAATGTCAGGATAGTGACTGACCTTTATGTTCATATCTTGTAAGAGCTGTTGCCGTGGGAATTATGATTGTGTTTTCTCTTGACTTTTAGTTCAGGCTTTGAGTTTTAAAGAATGGGCAAGTTGAATTGTAAGAAGCTGTTATTTCTTTGGGCGAAATGGATTTTATGGACATAAGTATTTCTTTTGTTAAGAAGTAAATGGGTAATAATATCTCTGTTCGTTCGTTGGTCAAATAAAAATCAAAGTCAAGTTTTCACTAAGAGAAAAAAAGTATATTTTACTTCTTAGCAAAAGAAATAAAGGATGTTCCATATAGGATGCCGAATTTGAATCAAGTGCTATTGTTTTGTTTCGAGGTTGACAGACCTGTTGTTCTTACCAATGTTGGCATCTGTTGTCATGCCGATTAATGTAGCCTCAATTGTTTTTGACTAGTTTGTTGTGGTTTCCTTCCGAAAATGTTCGAATAATCCGTAGTGTGAAATCCATCCATCCGCTGAGAACGACTGTGTGGTGTGGGTTTTGGCAGGTGGAGTGTGATTTCTTCTTATGGGGGTTTGTGAAATCACAGGTGTACGCCAACAAACCACAAACCCTTTTGGAACTGAAGGCGGAAATCATATGGGTGATTGGAGGCATCGGGACAGACATCTGCGAGAGGGTTATCAATGATTTTGTGGAGCGTATAACTGCATGCAGACTCAGTAGGGGTGAACATATGCCTGACATTGTCTTTCATACGTAAATTGGAGATGTTACTGCTTACATATATGTGAAATATACCCATTTTCATGATATTTTCCATATTTTTATTTAATTTTCAAATTTCGGCATGCTATACAGAACACACTATACTTATGTGCATAAAATCCATTTCACCTAAAAAAATAACAGCTTCATAAAATTCAACTTGCCCACTCTTTAAAACTCAAAGCCTGAACTAAAAGTCACGACAAAACACAATCATAATTCCCACGGCAACAGCTCTTACAAGATATGGACATAAAGGTCAGTCACTATCATGAAATATGAAATAACTAGGGCTCGGAATTTGAGGAAAAATCATTTTTTTTCTAGTGTCCCGAAGACGAGGCTCAACATAATATATGTTCATTTTGGGTCATTGTAGGCCAGAAAAAGGTGGGTTTTATTTGTCCTTTTTTGCCTTTTTCGGCATTTTTTTGCAACTTCACCTTCCTTCGACTACGTTTTTACTGCCCATTCTCAATTCGAATCATCATCAGTTCATCACCTCTTAAACATCCTTTCTGTAGTAAAGAAATAATAATAAATATATATATATATATATTTGAACCATCCCTGAAACGAGAGAAAAACATTTTTGGATGTCTGAAGCAGGTACGGTACAAGGTCCTTTAACCGTAACTTGTCTGGAAGGTGGCGCTGTAAGTGGCAACTTCCTCTTGATTTGAAGCTTTCAGTTTTTTTGCACTGTGTGTTCCATACCACCAGAACTTCGTATTTTTTTATTCATTAAATATGCAATTAAAACTGGAGTTATTAATTAATTTGGATCACATTTATATGTCCTTTTACCCATTTTTAGGTCTTTTTTTGGCAATTTATAGGTCTTCAACTTCCGAGCCCTAGAAATAACTATTGACTAGAACAATAAACATTTGTACAACGAGAAAGGTAATTATAAACAATAAATATTTGTACAAGAGGAAAGGATGTGTCAAATATGCTGATGTAATTCTTTAATATTTTAAAGCAGAACTCTGAGTAAATTGATGCATTCGAGTGGAAGAGTTACGCACTAAAAAATTGATATTTTGAAAAGCTTTTAAATATGTATCACAATTTTCAAGCCTCAGTATTTTTGGGAATTGATAACAGTATTGGCACAGACTTAATTTTTTTATCACCAGAAATAAACAACATTAACAATATACTGACAACTGATATTAATCTACTATAAAATTACAAATGTCCTTGACATCAATGAATGGTTCCTAAACCACCTCCATTAGAGTCGACGAGCGATATGACCTTGACAAGTCCGCGCAGAGAGAGAGGGAGATACATTTACGCTGTTGCCACCTACTCACTGTTCGGGGTTCTCGCCAGCTCTTACAAAATAAAAAAACAACGGCTTACATTCGAACATTTGTAAATTGCCACTGCACGGCTATTATTGCAATAATCGATACCAATCCAGCACGATTATTACCAAAAAAATTTAGACAATCGTATTGTGCTGTAAATTAAACGTGTAGAATCTTGAAAGTAAGTTAAAGAAATGAAATATTTTATTGACTATTATTGTATAGAGAAAAAGTTCTCTTGCGAGCCGATTTTTATTAAATTAGATTTGAAATAACTTCCAGTGAGAAAGTTACAAAGAAAACTCCAAACTTTAAGTTTGTATAATATTTACAGCGATATGTTATTTGGTTACTGAGAAAAGGAGAGAAGAACTTGATTCATTCTTTCGCGGCGCGGCAAAGGCAACTTTGTTTGCCGCAGATACCATGCGCTGGTCTTGTGGCTCTCGCAATAACGAAACAACTGTCTGGCATGCATAATATGAACTGAAAAGAAACATTAAAATGCCATTTACTTACATAACGCTCATTCCGTACTGTTGTCAACCTCGTCACTTGATTCAAGTTCTTCGGAATCCGTGTCTTGCAAATTTATAATGACCTGGTCGATGACATCGTCTCTGACTATTTCACGCTGGAAGTCATCATCTTGTATTTTCTCTGCGTGAGCCACACAATCTCCGCACTCGGAAACACCTATTCTGTCTATTGCTTCGTGAGTCAGTTTCTCTACGTCAGCAATTTTGAAAGTCTTGTTCTTGTCAGCTACGTACCCCCTTCACCTGGGACCAAATCATTTCAGTCGGGTTGTACTGACAATGATAAGGTGGGAGACGAACAACTCTGTTGCCATATTCTCTTGCTATTATATCGATTTCGTAACTTTTGTGCGTTGGTGTATGATGTTTCACCAACTGCAACAATTCTGATCGGGTTTGCATGCTTGTGTGGGGAATGTTCTTGTTACAGAGCCATGCCATAATATCTGCCTTCCTTGTGTTCGAACAAGGTGTTTTATCCACTTGCAAGGAATGTATGCTCGCGTTGTCCATTACAATCATGGATTCAGGAGTGAGAAACGGCAAGAACTGCTCACGAAACCACTTTCGAAACATGGCAGACGTCATTTCTGAATGATAGTCAGTACTGTTTTTTTGGAGCAGAAAACCAATTGACTTTGGGGCACAAAGCCTGTAGCAGCTGAACCAGCATCACACACTATAAGACGAGCACATTTTCCTAATGGCACCTTTAACCCACCAGAACCATCACTCATTCTCCAGCAGCTCGTCTTCGTGTGATTCTGGTTGACCCAGGTTTAATCTAAATAGTATATACTTGTATTTGCAGTACCAGCTTTCCTGATTTCGTGCATGGTTCTGAGGAACATCACTCTCGCAGCTACAACATAACCCCTCTCCATTAAAAATTTCCTCCCGTTGATGCCTTTCCTATATCTGAACCGCATGTTTAAATTTTTTTTTAACACTGACTACGTATTGCCTGCAAACCCGATAGCTTCCTTCAATTTAGCCCTAAGTTTCACTGCAGTAGGAAATTCGCCGTTTGAGTACATATCCAATATATATAAAGACCCAATCCCACCACTGACTCACTGACATAAATGTTCTCCATGAAGGAAGCCCCGGAGGCAAAAAATGCCCGATTACGAACCCCCATGAAATTGTCCCAAAAGGCCGATAAAATTAAAAAATCACTCAATCGGCCCTTCCTTAAGAGTGAAAATGCCCTTTTCTCACGTCCTTAGCAACTGTTGCCACGGACATTTTTTTGCAGCACACATTGTTTCCTTCAATTCTTAATTGTCTAGCTACATTCTATTTCTCACAGATCAATAGCACACAGATGAATGAACTCATGACTTTGAAAAGGTGCCTGAAACAAGGGTGACATCTGCATAATAAGGAGTTTCAGCCCAGATACAATTACGTATATATTGTTATACTCAATGCGTAAATATCTACATCGTGCTTGTTTTAACTAAATGTTTAGGGTGTATAATGACATGCAATTCCTTAGAGCTTGCCGTGCCTGTTGTTGTCCATGGAAACGGATGTTGCTAGGGAACTTAAATAATGTTTATTTTCACCCCGAAAACTACTGTAAGCGAATTATGCTAGACTCTTCGAATTTCAAAATGCGACCATCAGAATTTATTACAGAGGCAAGGTAGGCATTTTAGGGGAATGACGGAAAACAGTTATTATCCAATTACGTTAAAAAATGTGAAAATGACAAAAGAAGTAAATATAACATTTTCAATTTAGTGTCGCAATTTAATTCGTAAATGCAAAACATCCAACTAATTATCTTGAAACGGTTATTACTTACTCAGTTCATTATGAAGAAAATTGACAATAATAGTTTGAATGTTTGTACCTTATTAGAGCCCATACACACATAAAGTTACTTTGTAAACTTTTCAAAGCTATACATATGTTCCCCATCATCCAATACAACATGCAGACATTTTCAAAGTCATTAAGATCATTGAGGAACCCCATCTATAATGTGATTGCGCCCACAACGTGGCCGAAGATCACCAATGCGAGCGTACAAGACGTGGCCAAAGGCCACATCGGAAGTACGCGAGTCAATATAATATTACGCAATACCCCTTTATCAAAATCGTCCAATTGTGTAACATTCTTTCGCCGATTACGACGTTTGCAAAGAAACCGACCCTGTATCACCGATCGATGACCTGGCTTCCTTCGCAATAGTCTGAACTGTACGTAGACCTATCCCACATGCAGCCGCTGTACGCTCCTGACATTTGGCAAACACTGCTCCCTGATGAACACGAGGCACTGTCTGCACTGCGAGATTCACTTTGGAAGAGCTGATACACTTTGTACACCATATCTCGCACTTGTTTGTGTAGAACACGACGCTTAGGTGTTTCTGTTGCCATCTTGCACATGTATATTGACAATTTTTTGTGATCATATTGAAGAAACACGAACAGTTACAACGAAAACCGAACAGATTTTTACCGCTCGAAAAACAAAAGAACGACATCGTGCATTTTCCACGGCAGTCTATACCACCTCCTTTTGCTACTGCACATCGAGGCTTGTTCAAGGTCAGCCGCTTTCATATAGCTCTTCGACTCTAATGAATGTAACTGGATGACTGTAGCCTAATGGGTTTGTTTATCCTTGCAAAAATAAGATAGAACATGCAGACTTTAATTTTATATATATAAAAAAAGATTATACCTATACATATAGTATTCATAATAATAATTTCCTAAATATGCATACCGTTCCCAAAACGGATACAACAAGAAAAGTGTAAAAAGTATTTACAATTGTAATTGTAAATGCTCCTAACATGGGGAACGCGTCTGACTACCATGCTAAAGGTCCCGGGTTCGATCCCCGGCCGGTTCAAATCCGGGAAATTTTCTAACATTGGAAGCAGCCCCGGCGCCCACCCAGCGTCGAATAACATGGGTACCTGGGGGAAACCCTGGGGGGTAAAGGTGGTCAGGGGCATGATGCTGATCACATCACCCCCACTCACGACCAGATCAAGAAAGTGTGGGGTGTTACCCCCACACCCCCTATACGCCTTCACGGCATGGTGCTAAGCACAGGGGAGTACTTTACCTTTTACCTAACATGGGGAACCATGCTGACTACCATGCTAAAGGTCCCGGGTTCGATCCCCGGCCGGTTCAAATCCGGGAACTTTTCTAACGTTGGAAGCGGTCCTGGCACCCACCCAGCTCAACAGCTATCAACAGCCAAGACCTACATTCGAAGCTATGTATGGTAGAACCTCAATTTTATGTTTTTCATTGTTGTTCCCTGAAAAATGTGGAATCAAGGTTCCACTGTGATGTGACCAAACATCTAATAAACCTTGAAGAACAAAACATGTGGTTTTCAAAAATGTGGGCAACTTTTGGCAGAGCTCCAAACCATAAATGCTTCGTAAACTTTTCGTGGTGTATAGCAGCATGGGACAATTTTGCACTAACCAGAACATGCAGCTTGAAAATATAAATACAATATGGACATTTACATCAATCTATATACAGGGTGTCTCATGTAACATTGCGACCTGAAATATTTCGTGAACAACAACAAATATCGAAAAACTGCTTTCGCAGATATATAGGTATGAGGGGCTCATGAAATTAGTGGACACAATACGTTCAACTACGTAAGGAAGTACGATTTTCAACACAAACTTAGTTTTTTTAATGGAAACCCCATTTTATTTTCAGCTCATTTGAAAGGATGGAAAAAATCATTAAGAATGGCATTCGTTACATTGTAATACGTCAAGTAGTTCTCAAGTAAATGTAACCTGAAGTTGAGCGTGAAGGAGCATTCATCACTATGCCGGTCGGCAGAGCCGAGCACAAATGTTGTCACGCATACAGCCTGCACGCATGTGCTGCATTTTTTCCTACATTCGCCATAGATAAGTATCATCCCGGCCTTTTCAGAGTCTGAAAATAACATTTTCTCAGCAACAGTTCTGATGTATGTACACTATCACAATCATCTGGTTAATCAGTGTACTTTGTTACGCCCTTGCTTCATTTGATAAAATTTATAAATCAATTTGAAGGCAAAATGTATAAGCTGCAAGTTTCAAAGTTGAAAACTTAAAGATTTGTCATGACCAAACGAGAAGAGTTGATTGTTCCAATGTACTAAAAATTATGACGTAAACAAATGAACGCCAATTCGTAACGAACGATAACGACTCTGTGTGTTTCGCGAAGCAAGCGGTTGGAGCGTCGTGCAAGATGGAACGGAATTCACAATGTTGTTTATATTCCACTTGATATAGACTCTTCAAACACATAAAAAAAAAAAACCTTAAAAAAGTGCACAAGTAAGTACACGTAAGTAAGCATGCAAAACATTGTCACATCTCACTGTTTTGTCCGTGTGAAAACCTGATCATATCAAAGTGCGTATGTTTTACGAACTACGTAGCTAGTGCACTCCTAACATCGTTGAATATATGAACTTGCATGGCTGTGTTGCACATTCCAATGTAGTATTATACACTATTCAATGTATATAATTGGTTACTCTGATAACTGTCGCTGGTAAAAACTTAATTATAGCGTTCCATTTTCTCTTCTACATTAATCTGTACACTGTATACATATATATGGCTTGGTGAATACCTTTGTATGTCTGCACACACATAAAAAAAAATAATCTTGCAGTATTTTATCAACTGTCTACTCTGATTAAAAATATCAGAAAATGTTCAATGTGCAATTGTATTTCTAATTATGTACCATATTGGTGAAACACAATTAACTATTTGGAAAAAACATTTGCATAAAACTAAAGCATACTGTCTGCAATGTTTGAAAGTACTGTAGCTATGCTTGTTATAGCTTGCATGTGCAATTGGATATCCATTGTAAAAGCTTCTTCTTAAAACAAAAATATGCACTAATTGATGCACTGATGCTTGTCGCTTCCTTGCAGTAAAATGTAAACTTAAATGCATATAAAACTAGTTCTTATGCATGACACAAAACTGAAAATGTATATAAGGACTATGGAAAAGTACTGTTTCCCATAATGCATGTTAAATGACCAAATAGATACACATGATAGGAGCTCACATGTGTATGTGTAGAAACACTGTAGCACAATTCTGTAATTATTGTTTGTGACCAGAACTGCTGTTTGTAGAATGTATGTTTTCTCTGCTTCCTCTTCTTTCTGGATTGCTTGTCGTCTTGACTGCATTGGGGCAATGTAAAAATGTAGTAAATTACCCGTAAAACTTCGGAGATGGGGAAAAGTTGTTGTTTTAACTGCAAACAGTGTGGAGGGGAATTTTATTTAGCTCCATCACTAGGTGTTGTTGATAATGTGTAGTCCGCTATATTGGGAAATGTATGGTTGTACATCCTTCATGTAAAAGGTAGTCTCCGTGCAGTAATAAGTAAAAATGTCTGCATGTCTCCCTCAAATTGGTGGTGACGAGTCTCTTCTTGAAATAGTACTTAAAATATCTGCATGTCTCCCTCGTAGAATGATACTCAGTCTTTCTGCCTGGTAATAGTAGACTGCTTGCGGATGTCCGTCATGAAAAATGCCCATGGATGGTGTAGGCATTGCTTGTCCATGGCGTTCCGTATAGACAGGTTAGGTTAAAAGGGAAAAATTATGACAAAGAAAGGAAATTGCAATAGGATGGGTATATATAATTCAAGTACGCATGTACACAAAACCAACTAATTTCCACTGCCTTTTCTTTTAAAATTAAATTAAATTGTCTCATCAAAAATAAAATATGATTAAAATAAATTGATAAAATAATTGCCATAACTTTTTGAAAATAAATAAGGAAAATTTAAATAAAATATCCAACCGTAATTAAAAATATTAATGTCCATGATTAATGTGTTGCCTTAACCTATTAATTATTACTGCGCTGCTCTGACTTAATCTGTTTAGAAAGCTGATAATGTTTATACAAATAATATCCTAGGGTTGCAGTTAATAAAACATTCCAAATAATAAAAACTAATATTGACATGGGCAAAGGGTTTAGAACTAATTCTTGAAATGAAATGTTCTTACTAATTGATTGATTAAGTTGTTTTAAAGCAAGTTCAAGCGGAGTCCATTGGGGAATAGTGAAATCAGATAAATTCTTGGGAATATTAGGTAGTAACTCAATTTCCTTCATATTGACTTGTTCGAAAGCTAACATTCTTGTGTGTAAAATTTGTTGATCCACAATAATTTGCGAAAAATCCTGATAATTAAAAAATAAAAATTGGCCTTCGGTAAGCTGAACTGATCTGTGCGTGTTCAAATTATTATTCAAATTCTGAATAACAATAAATTGACCTGAACCTGATATTAAAATACCATTGCGTGTCCTAATAAACTGAAATAATTTATTGTCAGTAATAGATTTCACTTCAAAATTACAAAATGTAGAATTAATAAACAAAGATAAGTGTTGCAAGCATGTTCTAAATTCTGTTTCTGAGTTTCGTTGAAACTCCAGGTGGTAACAAATATAGCATTAGGGAATTAAAAAAGGTGATATTCAAATTTTAAACACAATAAGAATAATAAAAAACTTTCTCAATTACAAATTTCCTTTAAACAAAAGAAATGTATCCACTCAAAACTTCTTGAGTCCGCCGTATACCTCAAATCACTTGGTCGTGTAAACAGACCCGCCGCGGAAAGGTATACTTGACTCATATAAGAATGGTGTGTCAATTCCTTAGGTATGTTTAAACAAAATAGATAGAGAATAGTTATGCAATATATTAAAATATAAATACAAATTACTAATATTACCTACTGTACTAACATTAACATGAAGTTAATCAGTAAGAAGTAATGAATTTATTGCTGCATTGTCGAATAAGGTGCAAATTGGGTAAGTGAGCTAAATTTCATAATAATAAATATTAATAATAATAATAAATTCTCAAATTATAACATTTGTGGTAAACCACACTGTTTAAATTCGGAAAGGCTAACGATGCCGTGGCGACTTTCGCTGCACGTGCCTGTGCTAATCACCGAGGCTTAGCCTGGGCCTGTTGCTAATAATCTTGATTACTCTATGTGCATAAAGTGCTAAAATTGCCCTTTTGTAAAATTTCCCTGATTGTATCAAAATTTCGTTTATCTCTATCCTGATTCTAATGAAAAAAATGCGTCAATGTCCCAAAAATTTTTACTTACTATAAATATATCTATGAAAACGGGAAAATTTTGCAAAAAAAAAATTCGTCTTGTTGTTCCTTTGTAAAATAATTGGTCGTGATTAACCTGAAGTGCATAAATGCGACGTTTTACGGAAAAAATTAATCTATATAGAACAAAATATCCCTAACATTGTTGACATAACGTTCTATCGTAAAAATCAAATTCTGATGGCTATATGCGTAACTAAACTGATCCCCTAAAATTTTAATGGACGACCGCCCCTGGCTGATGTAATCTCAATGCTAAGTGTTTCCTAAGCTTCTAGCGTGTTCAAAAGTACTCGGGAGAGCGCTTGAGTGCAGAAAAGAATTCGCTGATACCAGACATTCTAAATTGTGCAAGGTTGCATTTGTGGTTGCTGGACGTAACTGAAAATTTCTCTATGGTGACAACGAAAGCTCTGTCAAGTTCGCTGCCGTGATCGGCGACTTCGGGGAAGTTCGGGTTCCGTTCGGGAGGTGGAGGGGAAAAGGTCGCTGTTTCGAGCAGCAAGCAAAGGAACGGAGAGAGAAAATGCAAGGCGATGGTTCGCTGATACATTGAATGACGCGTAACTGTTTACAAAACTTTAACTTACTACGAACAAAGTCTAGTAAGCGCTGCGGGAGTTCGAAATAAAGTCAAGGACTTGAAATGACGTAATAAATTGGATGAGAGAGAAAAAAAAAAAACTTCGTTGCGCTTACGATAGCGTGTTACTAGAACACTTCCGTGCTCGTAAAATAACAACAGTTGGGAAGCTGTTAGCAAACTAAATGACTAATAAACCTTGCATAAGGTACAATCAAACGTAAAAAAAAATGAATAATACTTAAAATTTGAATCGTAATTAATATAAAATTCTAGGTGAACATGAAGTCGTAGAAAATGTGGTCTGTAAACGAAACAACAGGTTCGGGAACCTGAAAATTTGGCTTACTTTCTGCTTTTAAAGTAACACTTGAAACTTTCTCGACTTTTACTGGTGACTGATTCGCAAATAACTCTTTAATTTGTACAACTGGCTGAACACAGTGTGAAATAGGCAATTCACTTTCCATTTTGCGACTGTTTGGAACAAAATTAGGACCCTTGCTTACGGCAAATGTCTGAACTCTATCTTTAACGGATAACATATTCTTCGGCAAATCTATACTGTCGTCTTTAGTGACCAAACTATTTCTGGATGCATCCTGAACTTCTTCTTGTACCCTAGGTTGAATAATAATGGACTGAGGGAGTGGAGGCGGCAGCGGCGGATTTATTGTTTTCAATGGTACCACTTCAACAATTGGTGCAATATCGTCGTAAATCTGCTCAATGGGCGGTGAATCATTAAGTTTGCTTAACGGTAATTCGTTGGTACACTCATGGTCATAAGTAATAGATTTCTTGCGGTGACATTGAAAATAACAGATTATGAAAATTATAAAAATACTAATAATAAATGTTGTTAATAATAAAATTGTAATTATATTATAAGGATAGTCAAAGGACTTGTTCAACAGATAAATAAAATTAGAAGCTTTTACGTGTGGAAGTAATCCGTTTAAAATAACTAAAATCGCAATGATTTTCATGTTGCTTAGGCAATCAAAACAAACAGTTCTTCAAAGCTAACACGTACTTTAAGCCTGCCTAGTCTAATTAGTAAATATTTTAACTCAACTTTTAATTATTTCTGACTCTAGGCTCAAATTATCTGCGTGATTTATTTATTTAATATAATTTATTTATTCTCTAAATTTATTAGCACTGGTTAACTTATCTTATTTTCAGGTGTGAACTTTATGTTTAAATTCTTTGAAATCAATCGAACCGTACTGAGGTACAAGGTAAGGAAAAAATTGAGACTGATTTACTCCTGACTACCTGAAATAAAATAATAACTATTATTTATGCGATCTTTAAATGCATTAAAATACTAACATCACTGAAACTTGAAGAATCTTTAATTCTCTCTACTCATTCTAAAATATGCTTAGCATATTATTGTGGCAAAGCTTTAAACTAAAACCGTTGTGGTTTAATCATAATCATTCTGCGATGGCAGAATGGATTTCCAGGATTATCGGTTGCAATCCAATATCCGAAGGAAAATACTTGTTAGTGGAGCGCAATAAATCTTGACGTCGACGTCTACATATTCATATAATATAAATATTCTCATAACTGGCGCTTAAAAATAAACTTTGCTAATATAATCATATACCTTCTTCTGAAGAGTAACTATAAAATTCTAGTGATGTATTCGCTGAGCTAGTATTATTACATACTGCAAAAACTTTTGTGCCTAAAGCACATTATTAAATAATAAGTCTGCTTTTAATTATTAATATTATTAGTGCTATTTTATTATAAATTATTATTATGTCACGCAAGTGAATTAAAATGTTAAATCTGTTACTTATATAAATTTTCAATTTTAGTGACCATTGTCCGCGCGTGAGTCCGCGTTGTCCTCTTGCTGATCTTCATCTTCACCTGCCAAATTTTCTTCGCCTTCACCGTCATCTGGCGCATAATATTTTTTGAGTCTCTGGACGGCAATAGAGTCCACTACTGTCTTTCCGCGCTTATTTTGGAATTCCACCAGGTATGTATTCGGATTCTCTTCTCGAATAACTGTAGCTGGGCCTTTATAAATACCTGAAAAGCACCGTGCGGTTCCAATTTTCTGGGTGCTGTCAAAAATTAATACTTGATCGCCTGGTTGAAACTTGATCTGTTTCCTCTTCTGATCATAATATTTCTTCACTTCAACATGTCGTTTTGCTAAGTTATCCGTAGCATTGGTTCTTGCTTTCTCCAATACTCGGAACCGTACATCATTCTCCACATTTTCACAACTTGGTGTGTGCAATGCAAGCTCCCAGGGCAAAGTAGGTTGGAATCCATGTACTAAAAAGAATGGGCTATACCGCAAATTCTGATTCCTGGTAGTATTGTAACTAAATACACTTGGCTGTAAATATTGGACCCAATCTGTATGTTTTGAATTAACATAGCACTTCATTATACTCTGTAAGACCCCGTGGTTACGTTCCGAAAGACCTATAGAGTTATGAAGACCGACTGGTGAAAACTTGATGGTGATTCCCAATTTAGTGCCAAGTTCCTGGAAAAGCTTAGATTTAAATGCAGATCCCCGATCCGTGTAAATATCCTTTGGGGCTCCGTAGCGTAACACTATCTCTTCGTACACAAATTCTGCTGCTGTACTGGCCGTGCAATCTGCAACTGGTTTGGCTATTAAATAGCGCGTCCCAAAATCTGTGGCAGCGATTATGTATCGATGACGAAGATTGGATGAAGGAGGATATGGGCCTGAAAAGTCTAGACAAATCCTCTGGAATGGCTTCTGTGCGGGAAAGGTGCACAGTTCCCCTGCTGGTAGACCTGGACGGCGTTTATTCTGCTGGCATGTTATACATTCCCTAATTTTCCTCTGTATAAATAACTTCATATTTGGAAAATAAATTCTTGGTAAGGCCACATTATAACACTTGGTAAATCCAAGATGAGAACCTCCTATGGGTGAAGCGTGGAGTGTCTCAATCACAGAATCACGTAACGTCATGGGAATGCATAATAATTTCTTGGTAGTAGCTCCTAATTTCTGCTGTCTATACAATAATCCATCTTCCAACACATGATGATAGACCTGCCTCTGGATGTGTAAAGGTAATGTTCCATCGTCCCTGTCTGGGTCCTCCAAAACTTTAATAATTGGGCCAAAAAATGAATCCTGTCTCTGATGTACTGCGACATCTGTGCTTGCATCAAATAAAGTAAGTGTCCTGGGTTCGGGAATGTCCTCTTCAGTGTTGCCATCCTCTACATTTTCTCCACATTCTCTGCTGAGGGGATCGGCGATATTCTCCGTAGTTTTAACATGGATCGGTGTAAATGAAAAATCCTCCAAAAGGTTGCTCCATCGAAGAAGCTTTGAGCTCAAATTACGGGATGTCCTAATGTACGTAATTGCTTTGTTGTCCGTGTATAAATCAAAATGGCGCCCAACAAGATAAAATCTAAATGATTTGAAAGCATATAAAATTGCTGTTAATTCTTGCTCAATAACACTCAATCTTTTTTCAGTGTCGGTCAACGTTCTACTACAGTACGCACATGGCAAGTACTCTCCTTCTGCATTGGGCTGCATTAATACGCCACTGACCGCATGAGATGAAGCATCGGTGAAAACCTTGGTGTTCTTCGCTGGATCGTACGGTAACAAAACAGGTGCAGTAATTAGAGCTTCCTTTAATTTCTCAAATGCCGATTGTTGTTCAGGACCCCATGTAAATTTCTTGCCCTTACGAATTAAACCCTGTAATGGTGATGCAATATCAGAAAAATTCTTGACATATTTCCTCACGTAGCTGCAAAGACCTAAAAACATTTTAACCTTCTTCGTGGTGGTGGGAACCTTATAATTCTTAATGGATGACAGTATTCTATCACTTATACGATAGCCATATTTGCCCACATTGTGGCCCAAGGCAATTGTCTCATAGTATCCAAATGAACATTTAGGTACAGCCAATTTCAATCCGGCAGATCGTAAACATTGAAACATTTTCTCTAAATTGACCAACATATCCTTAAATGTATTGGCAAAAACAAACATGTCATCGATATAAAAGGCGAAATTATTGTCGTTCATCCCCGCTGTAGCGAGCTGAACACATCGGGTCATTGCCGCAGGAGAAGTCACATGTCCCATAGGTGTAAAGTTCATCGCAAATTGTCCCCTGGCTGGTATAGTAAAGGCAGTGTACTTTTTCGATTGTTCTTCTAATGGTATTTGAAAAAATCCCTGTTTCAAGTCAGCACTACAGTAGTAGCTCTTACCGGCCATATTGTGCAATATCTCTGAGATGTTTCCAATTGAAACTGCGTCGAAAACGGACCTGGCATTCAGTAATCGAAAATCTTGCACCATGCGATAAGCTCCTGATTTCTTCTTGACAAGAAAAACTGGTGAATTGTACGGTGATGTCGTAGGACTGATGACCCCTGCTTCTAGCAAGTTGTCAATTTGCTGGTTAATTTCCTTACGCAGGTGAACTGGTATAGGGTAGGCTGGGACGTGAAATTCCGAATCGTCCTTTAACTTTATACGATGCGTATAATTAGTGGCACAACCAATGTCTTGCTCAGACCAAGAAAATACATCTACATACTTCTCTAATAATTGCCTAAGTTGCAATTTCTGATCGGGTTCTAATGCTGGATTTATGTCAAATTTAGTAATGTCGTGCACTGGTTTTGTCACGGTGCCAGTCTCCTTGGTCACCATAACGTTAGGTCCTTCGTCGTCTGCAATATGACGCGAAGCTGGTACTGGATTTTGCCATGCCTCTGCGGTACCTAA
Organism: Lepisma saccharinum; assembly: GCF_977018435.1. Taxonomy (NCBI): domain Eukaryota; kingdom Metazoa; phylum Arthropoda; class Insecta; order Zygentoma; family Lepismatidae; genus Lepisma; species Lepisma saccharinum. The sequence goes on from NC_139250.1 coordinate 33,065,035, forward strand.
GCGTGCCCCTTTTCTAATTTTAACTTTGTAAGAATTTGGATTAGTAATCCAAATTAAAAATAACTCCGGATTTACAATGGCTCGAGGCACCATTAAGCCTGTGTCCATTTGAAACTGTAAATCTGGCTCCAAATAAGTTAAATTTTGATTACTAGAATTTGTCAATTTGACAGGAATGCACAAATGAGATCTAGGTTTGATTCTTATTTGTCTGGAAGTTACAAATTCCGGCACATATAAATCCCTGATCAGACTAGCAACTTTTATGGAAACGTCAAAGGTCTTTCGGTGTTCCGTCCTTAATTGGTTTCGCGGAGGAGTACCAAATCTCCTCAATGTGAGTCGATTTTGATCAAAATCCAAATTTGCCTTATGCGCTCTTAAGAAATCGTTTCCCAGGATTGTCCCATGTTCAAAATTTGGAATCATCCGAAAAGGATGGGTAAAATTGCGGCCGTTTATTGCAAAAGTTAATAGGACAATCTCTTTAATTTCAATCTGTTCTTTGGCAACTCCCCGTATGGCCGTATGAATTTTGAAACGTTTGGCGGTTGTAGGAATGCCTCGATCACTGGTGACGGATACTTGGCTTCCGGAATCCACGAGAAACCTCTGACGTTGTCCCCCTAATACTGCGTTAATATAAATTAATTCCTCATAGGGGAAAGTAGAGACTGATATCTGTTTACCAACGAAATCTGCGCATACGTCTCTTCTATGGGCAGTCATTGTTCGTTTAAAGCCTCCGTGTTCTGAAAACAAGTGGCTGCTGTGTGATTAGGGTAATTACAAATTGAGCAGCGTGGTCTCCCCCGTTGCTCTTCCCTGTGTTCCTGGTCTCGCCCTGCTGAAGACGAGGAACCCCGCGAGTTCTGTCCGCGGAAGTTTCCACGTCCTCGCCATTGTTGGGTATTACCGTATCGCCTATTGCGATCTGAGTTGTTACCATTATGATTACGTCCATTCCTGTACCCCCTGTTGTATTGTCGTCTATTATTATTACCCCGATAGGAGCCTCTATAGTTATTACTTGACTGATGATTATCCTTATAAAAAGGTTCTCTAAACTGTTGTGGAGTAGATGAGTCGGTGCCAGGGTTCTGTTTTTGATCCTCCATGCTGTTCAATCTCAAAGTGAGACTGGCTAATCTCGCTTCCAGACCAGTTTCCTGAGCCTGGACTTGAGCTTTGGTATTGTGAGGATTGTTAAATAACTTAAGTTGCTCAACCTCCTTTTGCAATGCTTTAAATTTTGCCTCAATGTCTGAAGTGGGTCGCGCTTGCGCTGACTCAGCAGTAGCCAGATTGTTACTCTGCAGTAAAATCTGCTGCTGTTGCGAAAGTGCTGGTGTATTATGCAAAGGAGAGAATAAACTCTCTCTTTGCTCTTCGTACCTCAATTCCTTCAGCTTGCGCTGTCTCATCAAAAATTGGAGTTTCTCAAAGGATTTTAAATCCTTAAGCAACCCATGCACAGACTCATACTCTTTATGGTGGATATCTTTCATGTAATCCACCTGTAAGCCTAATATGATCTGCTTGATCTGTTGTTGAATACTCATTTTGGGGTCTGCCTTGAGTAGAAGTAATTGTTTGTCCCGAACATAATTCGTAACTGGCTCAGTTTCTTTGTGTAACCTATATCGAATTTGCTCCTCGATCTGGAGTTGATCCAAGGACCCTGTAAATTCGTCTTTAAATTTTTTCTGTATCTCCTCGTAAGTAACTTCCTGATTGTCTGTACCATCTTTCCAGGATTGGTACCACCGTAATGCTGGCCCGGCCAGAAGGGCTGGAAATAATTCTAGTTTACGGGCATTATTCCATCCATTTAATATGGCAAGGCTATCTACTTTATCTAAAAATTTTGAAACGTCCTCCCCGGCTATCCCCTGAAATGGGATACCCTCTAAAATAGTTGGGGGAACAAACTGCGACTGAGCCATTGTTGCGAATTGTGTTTGGTCTAAATCTCTAAAATCCTGATCCTGTTGCTCTAATTGTGGTTCACATCTCTGTTTTTCCAATAATTCTCGCTGAAGGCGTCTAGTTAAAATTGGGCTACGTTTAAACTTGGGGGTGGAACTTGCAGCTGGGCCGCTGACATCTAAATTAAAACTTGTAGTTCCTCGTGCTATATCCAATAATTTGTCTAATGTTTCGTCGAGTTCGTCAGCAAGGTGAAAGCTCGACATCTATCATGGCACCAATAACTTCTTCTCCCCCCATAAATGCAAAAGCTTTAAGCCCTATGTATTTTCAAAATAAAATATGGCAAGGACATACTAACAAAACTACATAAATGAGCAAAATATTAGGGTGAGTTTGAATTTAAAACCATGTAACAAAATTTGGGGTGGGGTTGAATTTAAACTGGTTAAAACTTTAACTGTAACTCTTTTCATTTTCTGAAAAAAAATGAAAAGACCCGCTAATCTCCACCACGTAACGAAAGTTGGGGTGGGGTTGAATTTTTAAACTGGCTAACGAACTCTTTTCTCATCGCATTTCCGAAAAAATGCATGAGAAGCCCCAGCAAATCCACCACGTAACGAACCTTAAAGTTCGTGGGATCTGAACCAGTTAACTGATGGGGTGATGTAAACTACTCATCATTCATCCTCTTGATGAGACCACTCGTCATTGACATGACGAGTTATTGCTTGGCATGCGAAAGGTACAAATTACTCAAAGGAATTAAACTACTGAAAAGACAATGGCAACTCGTTGGATTTTGTGAACCGTTGAACCTGTATCATGGCTGGGTGTAGGATAATTACCTGTCTAACTGAAGTCTCTGAGCTGAATCGAAAATAGCGAAGTCCTCTGTAAGCTTCTCTCTAAGTGTTGACCAAAGCGTGCTTCCACTATCGACCTCCTGTCTTGCTGACCTCCTCTCTCTACCAACTCAATTCCCAAAGTCCAGTCCCTTCCCAGCTTGTCTCACCTCTATATTCCCTGGCCATCGAGCTCTTCCTCGATGCCGAATCGCCGAATCGTGTTTATTATCATAATTGCTACCATGCAAACCGCTGACACCAAACCCAGAAGTGTTACCTATTTCCTGAATGCTCAGGAGGTTTGCATGGCACAACACAATGCATTGTAAACATGCCTAAGAGGCTTGAGACAGCTGAGAGAAAAACAAGTGAATGCCCTGGTCAACATGAAGCGTTCAGAGAGACTTAATAAAATAAACATACAATCCTATGGATTGATACGAATTAAAAATTAGAAAGATGTTAATGTACTAACATTTATGTATGTAACTGATGGCGGAATGTTTAAAATTTATACTTTTTAATAAACCCTTATTTGATAACTCAGGAAGATGTATCAGAACCTTTTAGATAATTTGTCAGAGTTTACTTATGTACAACCCACAGTTGTTGGGAACATAACAACTTTCCTAAGCACAACGCATAGTATGCAGAAGAGTAACACATTTGTTATGATACATGAATGGCGTCAAAAGGGGTATATGCATGTTACGACACACGAATCAACTTGTGAGAATGTTTGTTTCAAGCGTCAACTTCAGATTACATTTTCTTGAGAACTACTTGACGTATTACAATGTAACAAACGCCATTCTTAATGATTTTTTCTGTACTTTCAAATGAGCTAAAAATAAAATTGGGTTTCCATTAAAAAAAAAAAACTAAGTTTGTGTTGAAAATCGTACTTCCTCATGTAGTTGAACATATTGTCTGCACTAATTTCATGAGCCCCTCTTACACCTATATATCTGCGAAAGCAGTTTTTCAATATTTGTTGTTGTTCACAAAATATTTCAGGTCGCAATGTTAGATCAGACACCCTGTATATAAAAATGGATTTATGTACAGTCAACTCTCGATTCTACGACCCCGGGTATAACGACCCTTTTCCCAGGAACCATGAAAAATTTAGAAAAAATTAGAAAAAAATTGGGGAAAAAAGTTGAAAAATTGAAGGAAATCGGCCGAAAAATGCGTTTTTTCCTCCACTCATTCCCTTTACGAGCGCTCTACCACTCACAATTAGGTCTGAACTAAAAATAGACACCACCACACTATGCTTGAGTGATATCCAATAGCACTTGACCTCTGCCCTCCCCTCCCTCAAGCGCACCAATGTTACCCCGCACCCGACGGCCGCTACCCAACGTGCCAGGCTTGCTCTTGGATACGCGAGAAAAGAAGATTGAATGTGCTTGGATGTTATTTTAAATCGACTAGACTTGTTTCCTTGTCCTAAGTGCTGCTCAAAACTCGCGGAGGAGGGGGGAGCAGCCTGAAATGACTGCTGGACTTGCAGACTTTGCCAATGTGTATGGCAGGTCAAGCTCTTTCATCGATAAATACACCACCTTGAGAAATAAGATCGCAGGAATGTTCGAAAATACAGATGCGTGGCACCTGGAAGTCTGGCCCATCTGTCCAGCTCTGACCTAGAGTTCAGCAGGTTCCCGTGAGTGAGCAACTCTCGGCCTTGTAGACGACAACTTCAGGTAACAGCTTTCATTCAAAAAGTGTTCTTTGTTTCCTGCGACACTTCATAAAAAAGCGAAACTTTTAGAGATAATCAAAACCACATTGGTGAACTAAAGATCGTCAAGCCGCTTAATGCGTTGTCATCCAGGTTTCCACAAAAGTTTACTTCGATCTTACGTGCATCATAACTCCCGTTTCCCACTTCATACGTTTTCCTAATTGTGTCGATGTCGTAACATCTGCCAAAAAAAGTGTTCCGTTGGCTGACTGACTTCTCCCTCTTTTCCTGTCAGCAAACATAGGGGGGGGGGGGATAGGTGCGATGCAGATTGTTTCAGCCCCGATTTTCTTGCTGATGCGGGCTGATTACAGGCGAGGGTGGAAAAGGACCCACCCCTCTTTCTTTCCTTTGACGTCTAAAATGGGGCGACCAGTTCTGGATATATTCTTGAAACGAACAAAAACCATAGAACAAGTAATAAAAAAAAGTGACCCAACTTCCTTTCCCCAGCTCATTCTCCGCCACTGGTGTGCACGGCAATGTTGATAATTGCAGAATTGTTTTTTTTTTTAATGCTGTTGTCTGCATAGGAAATATTGCCCCTATTATTGTCTGTTGCAATAATAAAGCAAGGGTCATTTCTTTCTTCTTTACACTGCTGTTAAAAGTTCCTGTCTTCGACAGTTGCGTTATCTTTAAAATGCTGGGACTTTTCTCTTCCGCCACCTGTTGCTCGAACTTCCAGCCGGTCTCCTTGTTTTTACGATGCAGCTGGCGCCAGTGTTTTTTCTAGCGTCTGCAAAGCTCTTGCTTGCCGATAACAGCGATGACTCATCCAGTGTGAAGGAAAAAGTTATTGTTTTGAATCTCGCAAAGCTGTTTTGATTTGACGATAACGAAATTCGATCTCCAGAAAGGAAAACAAGAGTTAAAATAACTTCATGTTCTGCGCCTTCTGATAAGCAAATCTTTAATTTAATTTGCATCCACTTTTTTTCAGAACCATTCATGTGGAGGAAAAAAAAAAAGAGTTCAATGTAGGAATGGTCGCTGAGACCGATTAAAAAGACATTATTCAAGGGGAAAACGTTTGGAGGGGTGGGTGTTTGACATCGAGAATACTCCTAAATCCAACTGTCGATTAACGTGAGAGTAAATAACTATCTACCATTTTGATATGTGAAAATGCGCAGTTTCATAAAGCTTGTTTTCAGTTCATTTTATGCTGATGGGCTAATCGGGACTAAATATACAGTTTAAAGTGACATTAAATTCCAAACCCGAATGATTATCGACTGCCACGCTGTTTAATGACGTGTCGTAGAATACGCATTGGGTGAAAACAGATCGCAAGTTGCGCGTTTCCTTTTTCACGCTGGATTACAATGCAAGTCAAGGAAGGAGTTTGGACTGCTCCATTTAATTGGGAAGGAGGGTGAATGAAGTTGGTTGAAGCAAAGAAAAGTGACTTTTTTACGATGTATTTTACACAGCCGAACCAGAACGAAAATTACAGCCCTGCCTTTATTTTTTTTGTCTGGTACCTAGAGAGGTTGTGTTGTTTCTCCGAGAGATCTAATCTTACCAGTTAATCTTGTAACAGACAATGCTCCAGTGAACCTGTATAAAATCCAACATTCATTCTGCCCGATTATCTCCCGACTTTTGCTGGCACCAGTCTGACTGGTGTCAAGATTCTTCGAGTTTCGCTTGCAATAAGCGAGAGATTGTTTTCCTTTCCATTGGTCTCGGTGCAAACGGGTTTCTCATGAACTAAAATTGTAAGAATTTCCTGGAAAAGCAACGACTGTGCACAATTGAAACAAAGTAACATTATTTTAAATTCTCGTTTGTGAAAACTTTTTCATGTTCTATTTTCCTTCTCACAACACGCATCCTGTGCATAACAGGTTGTATAACTACCAGGTACCAGGATAAATGGTGTTACCATCTCCTAGGCATCTTTCTGTCCGTTTCAGATCCCTTTAAGCTGAAAATTGGTGCAAATTCCAATAACGACCCCTTCGAAATAACGACCCTTTTCCAGGGAACTGTGAAAGGTCGTTGAATCGAGAGTTGACTGTATGTGTGTGTGTTTGTTCAGCAATAACTCTCGAACGCCTGGAGCGATTTCAACCAAACTTGGTACACGTATCACTTCCAATCTCGAAAGAAATACTGTGGGGGTGGGAAGGGGACATAAAATAGCATTCTGTTGCGTGGCATTTTCGTGCCATATCCTGCAAAGTTATGCTTCCTGCAACACAGCATGGCGAAGTTGGTTGCCTACACAGAAGGTGCGATATTGCTATCCTCGAGCAATTTCAACACATATCACTTTCAATCTTGAAGGAAAGAAATACTGTGGGGGTAAGACACCCCTGGGACTTCTAGGGGTGGGGGTGGGAAGGGGGTGACGTAGAAATAATAGAAAATGACCGATATTAGTGTGGAATCAATAGTTTTCGGGGTCACTAAGACGAATAGTGACACTCCTAATGCCGTTCAACTCCAAGTTAATTTTACACTATAGTGACAATTCATTATTTTCCTGTCTAATAGAATATTGGGATAAATAAATACTTGGGCAATACTGGACAATCATCTAGTAAACTAAATAAAATAAAAAAAGGAGCAAAAACAAGAAAATAAACCTGTGACAATCTCAACATCAGATCTATCACCTTCTTTATCACCTAAGGAGGCTGTTTGATATTGTAACAATATTGCGTTTAAAAGAAAACACCAATACAGGGTGGCTACTCTGGGATCTTGATAAAATTCAAGTATAATTCCCGGTTTTCAAGACTAACTTTCCAAAAATTCAAGGGTACAAGAAGATGTTTTCTCTGTTTCAACCTTACGTATTACTACTGTCTCTCACCACCCATACATAGACATGCACAAATATATTAACAATACAAAGGGTCTGCGTGATTCCAATTTATCCAAAAATTCTAATTTAATTTAACGGTCTATACATCTGTTTATATATAATTTAAGGTGCGGAGTTTACATTTGCCTTTTCACATACAATTCCCAGAGCCAATAATTCATGCATAATTCCTGGAATTCAAAGAATTCCCGGTGAGTAGCCACCCTGCAATAATAAAAATCGGTGGAAACTAATCAGTTTTATTCGTACTAATGTTGGCATAAGCAGTTTGGGATTGTAATGAACAAGACAAAGACAATGGTCACCAGGTAAAAACCCACAAGGTGAAAGAATCACATAAGTTGATGGATCCAGATACCTGGGACACATCATGAACAGTAACATGAATTGCAGTCAGAAATCCCAGGTAAAATAGCACTGTCAAAGGAGATCTTTAATATGAGTGTGACATTAGACCCGCAATATAACTAAAATAAAATTCTACTTCACTAATTACTAACGACAAGGCTCGTGTTACAAACTAAACATATATCTCCAAACATTATCCGAGACACAGTATGTTTCAAAATTAACATACTACTTGAAGGTACTGCTTGGTACAAATATGTCCAGCTCGGTGTTGGTGAACATACCTACTTGGTATACTCATTTGTGCCATTTAAAGGATAATGGGAAAAGGGTCCAGAAAAAATGTTGGCTAGCAGACGATATCACATTAAGAGACTTCTAGACTAAAATTAAGAGTTAATTTTCTTGTAAACAAATCTGTTCCATACAACAAAATCTACATTAAGGACAACAACAAATTTATAGATTTATATGGAAGTGAGTCACAAGTTTGTTGACACACACATCAGATTTAAAATTATACGCACATATCTTGTAGTGTACAGTTATTACAAGAATAAAAACACAGTTTCTCTTTGTGACGTTTTAGGAGAACACGAAACACTGTGTTTTTATGCCTGTAATAACCGTAGACTACAAGAGAAATAATTCTACAGTGCATACAAGAAAAATTATTATTAACTAATTGCTAACAAATTAAGAGGGAATAGAAGTATTTCAAGGATACGCACCTTCACAGCCATCCTCTTACGGTCATCATGTTCTGGCTCCCCAGCCCACTTGAGGAAAGTGCACACGTCTTTGGCTGTTTGACTGGCAGTAGCTGGAGTTCCATCTGAATACTCAAGTACCTGTTTGGAAGAAAACAAAATCAGGTTCTAATCACTTGCAAAAGTACTTACACAGGCTGGCTGCTTTATGGTTGGATATAATTCCGGATTTTCAAGGTGATTTTTCCAAACAATTCCAGTGAAAGCAAAAAAAAAAAAAAAGTATTAATATTTTACATGAAACATACATGGGTTGGACAAAATAATGTGAACACCCACCTAATATGGTGTGGGACCACCTTTGACTTTGAGAACAGCCTCAATCCTCCTAGGAATGGATGCATACAAATCCTGGATGGTAGTCAGTGGGATGCTATACCATTCCTCAACAAGAAACTGGTTGAGATTGGATGGCGGAGAGAAACAGGGCCCATACCCTGGTTTCCAATACGGACCACAATGGCTCGATAATATTTAAATCAGGCGATTGTGCAGGCCAGGTAAGATGTGTAAGTGGGTCATCGTGCTCATCAAACCAATCTTGGACAGCCAGCCAGCGCCATTGGATGGACATGGTCACCTAAAATGCCTTCATACACCTTGGCAGTTACCCTTCCTTTCAGTGAGACAGTAGGACCCAGTGAATGCCATGAAATGACCATCCATACCATTACACTACCGCCACCATGCTTCACTGTTTGCACCAGACAGTCTGGATTGTATGATTCGGCTGGTGTTCGCCATACGTAAACACATCCACTGGTGGGGAAAAGTGTGAAGGTTGATTTGTCGGACATCATGGCATGTTTCCATTGGTCGGTAATCAAGGTTTTGAGCTCCTGACACCATTGATGTCTCAGTTTGGCATTGTCCTGCGTTACAAGAGGTTTGGCAATAGCGGCTCTGCCATGGATATTCTGTTTATGCAGATGTTCAGCTCAGCAGTCACTTTGGTTGCGGTGGTCTTCCTCTGAAAGCCAATAATCCTCCTTAATGCCCTCCTGTCTCTCTCTCTCTGTCACTATTCTGTTTTGCAGACATCGTTTTCCCCTGCACTTTGTTTGCTGTCATGACGGCAGATACAGTAGATACCCTACTAACTTTGCGACTGTTGTTACACGTGCACCAACTAATCGGGCACAAAACAATTTGCCCTCGTTGGAAGTCTGTAAGCTCAGACATAATGGTAGCGCAACACAACACAAAGCCACTCACAGGTTTACTGGTGGCTCATACCTCTAGCAGAGGGATCATAGGCCACAGAGAAAACAAAAGACTTGTACCGTGCGTGCCAGTGCAGTCAGCACACAACTCTGAAAATAGGGCTCATCTAATCGGGTGTTCATATTATTTTGTCCAACCCCTATATATTAACAGTTCCTTGTACATTTACTATGCGTGTGAATACAATTTAAGGGCCTCCTTCCCACATACATTGAAAAATAACAATTAACATAAATAGTAAATTACAGTACAACTTTCTCCCCATCTAGCATCTAAAACACTCTTTCTGTTTACTTTCTAAACTTAAAAAATAAGAAATCACCTAACCTGAGTAATCTAAAACAAACAAAAATACCTTGCGACACATACAGTGCTTATCTTGATCAAAGCACCCAACTACCGTAGTTATGAGTAGGGCCTGGGACTTTATGTCCTATACAACTGTAAAATATGTATGTAATTATGTCATATAAATTGGAAAATAGGTCATGAAAAATTACAAATATGTCAGAAAAATGCAGAAATATTCCCAGTAAAGCCAAAAATATGCACAACAGTACTCTCGAATTTCTCCCATACCCGATAGAGTAGAGTAGGGGCTGTAATGTAGCTAATGTTATTTATACTTTTGACTGATTTTTGTGAAAAGCGAAAAAGGCAAAGAAATGAAAACGAAACTTCTTTACTTCCCGTGCAACAATGAGAGAGAACATTTTGCCTCAATAATGTTTGCATGGTTATCAATTGTCGGCGGGATAAAAAATTGGGGTATTATATTGTTCTGTACTAAGAAAAGACTGCACCTTTCTTCCTCCGTAATTTCCATATCCTGCCATCGACAATAAGAACTATATATTGTGCTAAAGCTACGAAGAAAAAAATTATGAAATAACCAATTATGCACGAGAGAATTACGAAATTATACAGAAATATGTCATATTACAACAAAATTGAAGAAATATGTTGTAAAAACACGAAATAGGTGAAATATGTCAAAATATGCTTTGTCAAGTTTTTTGGCTGATTTTCATCAGATATGTAAAGATCTCACCCCAATAATAGATCCGAAGCCAATTGAAAAATATGTTATAACATAAAGTCCCGGCCCCTAGTGATGAGTATATAATGCGCATCCTGGTTTTCGATGGGAAAAAGCAACCAAAAATTATATCTCGCATATAATGCACTGTACAATTCAGGTTCAAGAAATGGCTTTCTTAGTTGTAGGTTGCAAAGCTGTTACAAGAGCAAATAACATCATACCTGTTCAATGAGTCACTAATCCCCCCTTCCCGTCTACTTTGAATCCAAAAGCTTTCACTTTCGTAACCACCTTGTTTATTCTGTAGTAGAAGAAAGTGAGATCAAAATGTGAAACAGGGCAAGCTTTCCTGCTGCTTTCAGATTGAAAGTTCTGTGGTGGTATATGCAGGAAAATGACAACAAGGTTGTGGCTCAAAATCTCGACAAGGTGAGCCAAGTGTAAGAGAATCGTGAAAGCAAGAAAAGTTTAAGGCAGTTCCATCCAAGAATCAGACTTTTCAGAAGTGGAGCAGCAGCTACATAATTATGTTATGGATTTGCAGCACTCGGGAAGAACACTTGTAACTTACCAATGTAAACTTCAGGACGTACTCTTCAAACCATGTAAGTATTTCAGACCAATTATTAAAACTCTTCTTTCTGTAAAACTTTGAAAGTGTCTACAGTCGAACCTCGATTTTGAGTTTCTCAGGGGACCGGGCTGAAAAAACTTAAAATGCGGGAAAATGTTATAACATTTCGCTATGTTGGGACCATCAACATGAATGCATAATGTGGGAAAATGTAAAATCCTGGAAAGTAAAATTGGAATTCCACTGTTTTGGCTAACCCTGCATAATTCTGAATGACTGAAAATACAGCCACTCCAGAGGAAGAATGGCGGATAAGATAGCACATGCATTGCTGGGGTGAGAAGCTTAGCATATATGTTCACACATGAAACAGACTTGGACACGTTTGGGCATGCAGTGTTGTTACTGTTCCGTTTCAGTTAGATGTAAGTGTTGGTCATTTGATGCAATGTTGTAATTTGAACAGGGTATGCAGCAGCCATGAAATTAGGCAGGTGGCAGAAGTTCTGGCTGTTGCCACATCGGAGCACAATCCCTTGTGTTAGGAGATTTAAGAAAATGAAAGATCTCGTAGAGTTGGTCTTTGTAATCCATGTGATACAAACCGAGAGCATTTGCTCAAAAGGACAGGGATGACAAAAAGTGACCCCGGAGAGGTTGGTTTGATGCTGTGTGGAAAACAGCGACTTTTGTCTCGCTCTCGCCTTGCTTTTCCCATATGTGACACCAGCACAATTTTGCACAGCCACCCATTTTCATGGCTGTGCATTTAGTCACGCACCACTTATTATTCTTTGCTGACAAAATAATTTCTGTAACTGCTGAACAAGCACACTCTCTGGATCTCGTTCAGAGTGATTTTTGGCTGCCTTTTTGCTCTGAATATAAGCATCAAGGGGGACAGATTTTGCAAAAAATCGAATGTGACAGCCCAACTCTAGATTATACGAACAGAAGCCTTCCACCAGTGCTTCCAACAATGCCAATGAGAATGGTGGCAGCAAAAAACAGCTTTGCAGAAAAGTGAATATAGGTTCTCTGAGTTTATGCACTTGCTGTTAGAATTAACATACCTCATTGTACAAAGCTTTAGCCATGCTGATAGCACCACCTGGGAAGTAGGGATTGTAGTACTGTCCATCTCTTAATGGTACGCCTGCTGGGGCATCACAGTATCCTGTTAGTAGTGAAAATATATAGTCCTGCAAAGAAAAGTTACACAGATGATCATCTCAGTCTCTGGAAACTTACTTCTTAAAAGTAACTCAGATGCTTCATTCTAGACATTTTAGAATGCACTGCATGTAGTAACTGTAGTGAGCTCTTTACTTTTACAGATGACCATGTAAAATTTACACAAATTTTCATTAAGTTTTAAATATGAAAATCTAGAGGCAAGAAAATGTAAAGGAGTATGTATTTCCAACATTGGATTTATACTTACAGAGTGGCAAAAAAGGTCTGCGACTTTTCAAAAATATTTGAACAGCATAAAACTGCTCTATAAATACATGTGAATCTAAATCACTTTTCAAAAACTTTTATTAGACTAGTAATAACAAGGAAAAATAAATAAAAATTACAATAAGTGCTCAAAGTTGTTTCCTTTGGCTTCAATACATTTGTGAAGTAGTCTCAGAAAATTATGAACATTGGTGACACACTTTTTGACAGTAATTTCATCTCTTGAATGTCGTAAAGCTATTTGTAGTGTCTCTACTGATTTGTATGGAACAAAAGAATTCCAAAAGAACTCCTCCAAAATTGACCACATGGAGAAATCCACGACATTCAAATCTCAGCAAATTAGAAGGCAAAATGCCCTTGCCCCTAAAACCATGAAACAGCTCTTCACATACTGCAATTGTTGATCGAACGGAATGCACTGGAGTCCATTCTTGCTGAAGTGTGAATCCATCTTCGCCGATAAGGGATTCGATACTCGGTGGACACACAAGTGGTTTGGATCTTACTTTAAACTGTAGGTCCAGTCCCAATTAGCCTTATTGTGCATAAAGTGGACTTAAAACAACAAATCAATTAATCAATCAACCATCTTCGCCGAAAAGCTCTGCTGTCCACAGTTCTAAAATGTCATGGAGAATGATTTGCTGATGGATTTTAACATTCTGCTTGAGGAACACTAAAGGTATTTTTCCCATTACACAAATACTGCCCAAAACCATCACAGATGCCGCAAAATAACAACGAGCAACAGCTTTTGCAGCAATGGAATTCTTCTGACCCTTCTTCAGTAATTGACTGCAGTTTTGACATTTGTGCACACGATCCACGATAAAAATCTTCTCATCAACAAAAATAACTTTATGAAGACAGTCACCAGCAACCAATGACACGCTTTTTCCACCTGCTATTGTTTCATTTCATCGGCAAGGAAGTGAACATGATCACACTTTCTAGTTTAAAATTATATGGGGAATTGAAGAAAAAAAAAATGAACATTAAAAATAAAATCATGAGAAAAATAGCTCAAAACAAGTCTCCAAACTTCTTTGTCACCCTGCATGGTCATGCACATCATTCTGGTGTCTCAAAGAGAAAATGAAAAATGGGAATGTACTTACCTCCCCACCATGGCGTGCAAGAACAATGTAAGTAAGATCTGGTGGAAAGGCACCATTGTTGGCAGCTCTGGCAGCTTCCTCATTGGGATAGGGGCTGGGGAAGCGATCAGACAACTTTCCAGGTCTCTCGAACATATTGCCTTGCTCATCGGGACCATCCACAACCTGCATAAAAAACATACTCTTTCAAAACCAACATTAAATCAATAAAATTACTTCATGAAAAATTACTGAAACTCATCAGAAAGTGAGAAATGCAATGTAATACCGATAAACGTGTTTACATGCAATTCCTCAAAAAGGAAGTTCCACAGTGTAGAAAAACTTCCGTCGGTTCATAAAAGAAGCCAGCAGCATATTCTTCATGCCAAAACCAATTTTCCTCAAATTCTACATTATCTGTTGTCAAAATTGTTGGTTACAATATTATTCATGTGACCAATTCAATTAGTCACTGTGTATCTTTCCTCGGACAATAATGTTATAAGTTACAAGAAATTATTATACAGGGTGTTCATAAAGTCCCGGTATCATTAAAAAAAAAAAACTTAGCTTGAACAGTATCTTCTTCCTCAGTTGGAGGAATTACAGCCAAACATAATTTTTCAACAAGATGGAGCACCCCCTCATTGGTTCAAGGATGTTCAAGGTCTTTTGGATAGGCATTTCCCTGGCCACCGCACTCTCCTGATATCACACCCTTGGATTTCTTCTTCTGGGTGTATGTGAAACATTGTGTTTACCTTACTCCTGTTCCAGATGTTGCTACTCTTCGAAGAAGAATAACGGAGAGTGCCCTAACTGTTACTGGTGATATGCTGGGGCGTGTATGGGTAGAAGTGGATTACCGCCTTGATGTTCTGAGAGCAACTAGAGGGGCACACATTGAGGTGTATGGCATATAAACGTGGAGAGTTGTAGCTCATTTTGCTTGATTGAATTGCTTTATTTTACTTCACTTCTTATGCCACTTTTGGCTAATTTGCGAAGATGGGGATGAGTGATGACATGATGAAATTGATGAATGGACACAAACATCCATGCCCAGGCCAAGATTCGAACCTGGGACCCCTGGCATCGTAGCACGATGTGCTAACCACTCTGCAACGGGGCCGGCATAGCTCATTTTGCAATCAACAGCATTGTTCTATTGCATTGCATGTAGTTTCCAAGCTATGTTTTTTGTAATGGTACCGGGACTTTATGAACACCCTGTTATTTGTGTAAGAAGTGAATGTTGATTTTCCTGGTGTATTTCAAGGTTACTGTTCTTTCCTTTGCAAATACAGGCTAAGAAAGCAATTAATCCAACTAAGATAAAATATGAAATGTGATGTTAAAACTTTTAATTTATTAATTGATACAAGATTGGATGAAAAGTAATTAATTCTTGCACTGGAGTGACTTTCATAAGGATACATCCTACACAATACATTATAATCAGGGTGTCTACTATTTTGTGAAAACAAAATTCCCTGACTTTTCCAGGTATTTCAAAAAAAATTTCCAGACCAAGTTATTAGGGCAATTAATGTACATGAACATGTATGTACAGTAGCAGCAATTAGGGGAGCGTGGGGGGGATTATCCCCCTAATATTTGCCCCACCAGTATGGTCTCTTAATGCTGTCCCTTATCTACCAATAAAAAAAATAACTGTCCTTGCCCAAACCCCTAAGTTTTGGCACCCAGTCACAAAGATGATATATGCAAGAAAATGAGAGCACTTGGATGAAAATTCACACTCAAGTTTAAAAACATAAACTGTAGTACATCAGATTAATCTTTTACTCTTGTACCTGTATATGTATGGGAATTTACCAATATACTAGCAAGTTTTCATTATCACATTATGTGAAATTATTGATGGCCTCCCTTCACCCCTTATAGCCATCCGATCCACCCACACATTATAAAATAATAGTTTTACCAATTTTTTGGAGTTAATTTATTTCCATAACAATTCAGTAGTCACAATAAAAGTAATATATATGTTTATGAACTGAATGTAATTTTGCATAACAGTTTTCTTCCTTTAAAATAAATTTGAATACTTGAAATGTTTTTCTAACATATGTGTAGAATTAGCATTCATTAACATGTGAAAGTTTTAAAAGAACATATTACTCGAAAAAACACAACTACGCAATTTTCTTCTTTAATGCTTTCATCTTTTCATCAACTTCTTCGATTTCCTTTGCAGATCTCTCGAGGCTTTTAGCTTTCTTTGTACTCAGTTCTTTCATACTTCTTTTCCTCTCTTCTAAATGAGTCTTCTGAGTTTCTGTTGTCATAGGCGTAACTTTGTGGGGGCAAGGGTTTATTAAAATTTACAAGTTATGGGGCCTAAGGAGCAAAGTAATAAAATTGTACACTGCTCTTAAGAGTACCACTATGTTCCAACCAGAACTCTGAAAAGATGATTTGAAAGCACCATGAAGAACATGAAGTCTGCAGCTTCCTATTTCCAGCAATGTTGTACTTTCTAGCTCATTAATAGTTATGTTTTCCTTGAAAAAGGTGAGAAATTTCCAGTTAACTGCTGCACCATCCATGGATATTTGCACTTTGTTTTTCAAATTGATACCTTTTACACCTTCTTGAAATGCCAGGAGCAAGTCACTAGCTTTGGCATGGCCCAGAAACAAAAATACAAATTTTTCCAGAAAAATAGTAAATTTCCCTGACTTTTCCAGACTGGTCGACACCCTGATAATATATGGTAGCCTATCATATCACTGCAAATTTTAAAATTTGGCTAGCAATACTGCAAAAATGTATAATGATTTAATGATACGGAAAACATACAAACATTATAAAACACATACTGTACTCATTATTTTTTTTTTAAAATGAAAATTTTTGTAAGTGAACTCTCTCTCTCTCTCTCTCTCTCTCTCTCTCTCTCTCTATATATATATATATATATATATATATATATATATATATATATATATATATATATATAATGGATAAAAGCAAGGAGGGCCAAAAGGGCTAAGTAAAAATCAAATAAGGTAAAAGGAAACACTCACCGGACAGTAGGAAAATTCAAAATTTTCGCTAATTTATAGCATCATCGGTGTGAGAAGAAACAGAAGACGGAACCGGAAGTTGGGGTCCTGCAGAGTTGCCAGGTCCCTGCTTCTTTTTCAATGGGGACCTGGCAACTCTGCAGGACCCCAACTTCCGGTTCCGTCTTCTGTTTCTTCTCACACCGATGATGCTATAAATTAGCGAAAATTTTGAATTTTCCTACTGTCCGGTGAGTGTTTCCTTTTACCTTATTTGATTTTTATATATATATATATATATAACTTTAACAGCTGATACCAAGTTCCATCCCTATTTTTAAAATATTTCAACGAAATAACGTGGATAGTAATGTTGATGATCCTACCTGTACTTCCTCAGCCTCAGCTTTAGCCTCTGCCTCTGTGTGGGACACTCCAACCAAGTTTCTGTAGCACATGAACCTCATGCTGTGGCATGCTGCACACACTTGCTTGTAGACTTCGTACCCACGGCGGATACTGGGGAAAAAATATGAGAGTTACAAAGGTGGAAACAAGTCAAAGAGCGAAAATTACTGACACCGATATAATGAGCCTTGCATTCACACACTGCATCATATACACCTGGGTTATCAAGGGGGGAGAGGAAGTACCGTTTGTGTTTGTTCAGTTTATCAGCTATTTTGGAATTGGGTTTGTGCGCAACTTTGATGCCATACGGGAGAAAGGCTTTGGATATGCAGTTGGAAGTGGTGGGATGGTAGGGGAAGGCAAACCATTTATATTGGCCGCTGGGGGTTGGTTGTGGCTGGGTTGGTTGCGGATGGGTTGATTGTGGTTGGTTAGGATGTCTGACCTGTATTTCCGCTTTACTGCACCAAGTGGAAAGTTGTGATTCAGTGTAGCCATGTTTCAGGGTTATCGCCCAGAAATAGCAGACACAACCCCAGACGCACAGTTAACAACAGCGCACCTAGCGGGAGCCAGAGAACTACGAACAAAAGACTCACGCCAAGCAACAGTACAGCAAAGTCCCAACGAGGATGGTGGCAGTGGCCACTGAAATTAATCGAAAAAGAAGAAAAAACAGCTACGCGGATAAAAGTGAGTACTAGTTTCTCCGTATTTATATACTACCGCGTCTCTCTCTTCCCAATTATGAATAAAAAATAATGTGATCAAAATTTTTCTTATCTTAATTAAAAATAAAACAGACTGCTTCTTTTCACAGCTAGGTTGCTATATTACAACAATGTAACATTGACAACATCCATTATATAACGGATTCTTTTTGTTAAAAAAAAATTGTTAACCATTCTTATACCTGTATCTTAGTCAAAATGAAAATAAATGTCTGATGAAGGGAGCGTGTGTTCTCCTGAAACGTCACAAAGAAAAACTGTTTTCTTATGCTTGTAATAACCGTAAACTATAGGAATAACTTCTACAATGCAAACAATGCATACATACAAGAAAAACTAGGACTGATTTAAACGAAAATTTTGGGTGCATCAGCATTCAGGCTATTTCGAATCTGCCAAATTATATATTAAAAGTGCTCCCCTGTGTTTTGCCATTAAGGCATATAGGGTGTGTGAAGTTAGGGAACCACAATTTCTTGATCTTGGCCGAAGGTGATGTTATCAGCACCACACCCCTGCAACCTTTACCACAAGGTTTCCTCCAGATAGCCACTTTATACGATGCCAGGGCCTCTTGAGCAGGTGGAAAAAATCCCTATTCTTCCTTGCCGGGGATTGAACCCGGGTGTCAAATGCCTAACGACTGAGCTAGGGCAGCTACAGGGCCCAACTGTAGCTAAAATCAGCATGTCTCCCAGGAATATAAGCTCCTTACCTAATTATAAGCTGAGGCTGTATAGGGCACTCAGCCCACATAAGGACAAACACACAGCCTTACAGATGATTATACTGGCCATACGTCCAGATGCCAGAGACTCGTTGGCCAGGGTATACTATGTAGAAGTGAGGCTGACATTTGTGTGTCTTCTCAAATGTCGCTCCTTACACCCAGAAGCAGAGAAGCAACATGGCCCCAAAACATATTTAAATTTTTCAGCAATCAACCCAATCCACAAAAAACATCATGACACAGTAAGTCTGGGAAAATGAAAAAAAAAAAAATGCCTTAATTGAACTTAAAAAGGTATCATCTCAATGGAAAAGTATGTATCCTGCTAAATGCAATAACAAATAACAACAACAACAACATCTGAAAAAATCTACTGACTCCTCTCTGAAACTAATACAGTAAAACTTCTCAATAACAGACAGGCCTGGGGGGAAAATAAATATCTGTCATTAAGAAGTGTTCGCTATTCAGAAAAAAGTGTAGGACAGTACGTCCTTTACAAACATTTTTTTTCTTACATTCAAGGAACAAAATACTGTACTACATACGGTGAATTTAAATTTACTAAAGTATTCCTACATACATTAGAAATTTCAACAAAGAAAATACAGTACACATAGTGTAATCCACTTCTCAAGATAACCACAAAGAATACTGTCTACTGTCTGCACTTTTAAAAATAAATACATTGGGTGTAACATGAAACAATGCTTGCTAGTTCGAAGTACTGGCCATTGTTGTGTCGAATTCCAGGAATTGCAACCGCTTTCTTTCAGGCTGTCTGTTATTAAGAAGTTTTATTTGCGTTGGGGAAGTAGTTTTCAGTGCTTGCGTCCATTATTGAGAAGTATTGCCATTAAACCCCATGTATTTCTGCCGGGGAATTTAAAAATGTCAGTTAGGAGAAGTTTTACAGTAGTACCAGTATTAAGAATTACACCTTTTTACTTTCAGTATGGATAATGTTATAAGGTCATGTTCATAAAGAATGAGTAGGTTAAAAATAGAATTAAAAGCCAAAAAACAAAAATTAGGGCTTCTCCAAGGGCATAGTAGTAACGCTGTTTGCTTGAAATCACAAGGTTCCAGGTTTCTTTCTGGTGGAGGCACATTACACACTAGTTCAGATTCCTCTTTTAAGTGTAGCCTATCTGAGCATGAAGTGGACTTACACAAGCAAACAAGAAAACTGTGGACAAATAAGTGAAGAGAAAACATGAAAATGGAAAAATTGTGAATGTTTCTCGAAGAACATTATTGGGTTTTGAATTTGAGTCTGAATTATTTTTTTACATCCACTTTATGCACAGCTAGGCAAATCGGGACTGGACCCAGTTTAAAGTATAAGTATATGTACACTATGTTGCCATTCGTCACCGGACACCGCATACCATTACGCTAATCCGGTCGCAGCACCGCATCATTATTGTGTAGGGCCACCTTTCGCCGTAATGACGTCCGCAATCCTTCGAGGAAGACTTTCCACCAATTTGCGATACGTGTCGATGGGAATCTTGCCCCATTCCTCCTGCAAAGCGGCAAACAGCTCAGTGGTGTTTTTTGGGCAGCATGGCCTAGCTCTCAAGCGGTGCTCCAACTCATCCCAAAGGTGTTCAATGAGGTTGGTATCTGGACTTTGGGCTGGCCAATCAAGCTCTTGCACACCCATGTCCTCGAACCACGTTTTGATAATGCCTGCTGTATGACATGGAGCATTGTCGTGCTGAAACAGGTATGGGCCAATACCGAATTGTTCCCACAATGTCGGTAGCACAGAATTGTCCAGAACTTTTTGGTACGCATCGGCATTCATGTTTTCCCGAACTAAAACAAGAGGACCAAGATCATACCATGAAAAGGAGGACCACACCATGATGCCACCTCCGCCGAATTTCACTGTGGGTACAAGACAGTCCTGTAAACAGCGTTCACTGTGCATAAGCCACACCCACACACATCCATCGGACTGCCACATCTGGTAGTGCAATTCATCACTCCATCGGACGGATTTCAATTGTTCGAGAGTCCAATGGCAGCCTTCCTGGCACCACTGTAACCGGCGGATCGCATTGCGGGCTGTGATATGTAGATTGTGAACTGCTGCGCGACTATAAAAACCAAGTGCAACGATCTCCCAGCGGACAGTACGATCACTTGCAGCACTACTGGAAGCCGATCGAAACTCCTGTGCCACCATCTGTAACGACACCTTCCAGTTTGACTTCACCACACGTTTCAAGCATCGACAGTCACGATCTATTAATATTTTCTGTTTACTGGGTCTGGGTCAGCATGTCATGACCCCCTCTCGCTTCAACTTCACGATAACATCACTCACTCTCGAACGGGGTATCTGAAATTTGTTGGAAATCTCTCAGGTCGAATGCCCAAACCTATGGGCTCCAATGATCATCCCTCTTTCTGCCTCACTCAGTTCGCATCGTCTGTCCATATTGACTGGTATGAGTGTATTCTCAACCGGAAACAACTTTCATAGGTTGTATGACGTGTACAGATGATCTCAAGCACTTTTTGAGGGGTGTCCGGTGACGAATGGCAACATAGTGTATATGCCCAGGTGACTGAGGTGGACTTTGCTTGAAAATAAACATTTATACATTTTACAAAACCAAGACATACATGTTCATATTCAAAAAAGTAATAACAAAACGACAGAATTTTACACAAAATTACAATTACATGAGATCAGTAAAATTATAGGCAATTGTACCAATATACTGCTATACATTTGTCAGTCAATACTGATGGACTAGTACTTCATCCGCCCCCTCCCTTTTCATATTATTATTTAACAAGTATTAGCCAGGGTTGTTAGAGATTCAGGAACCTCATTGGTTCTACTAGGTTCCGCAACAGGACGTGACTCTTTCCTAGTTCAATTTAAATTCAGTCCAAGTTGCTTATGGTTTTATTTCACAGAACTTGGACTGGATTTAAATTGATCCGTAAGAAAGGTTTTTGGACTGTATTTAAATTGATCTGGAAAAAAGATTCCTGGATAGGGTGACCATAACATTTCGCTTCCAAAACGGGACATCCCAAGGAGCTCAGTTTAACCCCCCAACCCTCTGATTTCTGAAAAGTACGTTACATCTAATTATTAAATTATTGTCATTATTGATGTATTAAATATATTAATTATGGATTATATGAATACATTGATCACATCACAAACAATAAATAAAATATGATCTCATGTTGCAAAATTGTATTTACAATTTTTTTATAATAATTGTTTGGCTACTTACATACAGACATCCCTGGTCCCTTCGGATCACCCTTTGATATAAATATCACACAGAAGTTGAAGTTGAAGACTGCCAAAAGTAAAAAAGTTTCTTCAGAACAGCACATTATGATACGCAAAAACTCCTTCACTAGCGGAAACTTTCTCGTCTTGCACTTTCTCAAAGAGTGATGTGACACTAGTGGTGCTACATTTTCTTTTTCAGCCTCTTTGTGTTTCGTGAGAATAAGCAAAAAACAAAACCAGCCGAGGCACGAGCTAACTTCACAATGTAAGCTACTCGACGACAATGATTCCTTCCTTCTTAGGTTGAGGCTTACGGCCGATCGACGATTGATTGATTGATTTAGTTGATTTTACTTTGCGTTTTGTGCCTCTTGGGTAGTTTGCGAAGATGGGGATGAGTGATGAAATTGATGAATGGACATTCACAAACAACAAGCCCGAGTGGGATTTGAACCCGGGACCCTTGGCGTCACAGCGCGATGTGCTAACCAGTCGGCCATACGGTCTGGCGACCGATCGACCACAATGAACAGAACATTTCGATTGTTATGAAGTGCTTAAAAAACAGTCAGCTGTGTTGTCATGGTGCGGTGTTGCAATACTGCTATTGCATCACTTTCTTAGTTGAAATATCTCCCAAATTTAGAATTGGGTTTCACATTAACTTTTAGACTGTTATTAACACATTGGGGTCTCACGACGGGCAGAGCCCGCAGTGCACTTAAAGTCAATGTGGACGAACGACGGGCATAGCCCGTCCTGCGGTATGCAATCGCTTTGCCGATTGAACAACGGGCTATGCTCGTACTTCGTCATGCGCGTGTTCATTCAAGCCCCTCTGTTGAAATTCCGACCGCTAGGTGACTCATGTGCTATTTTTATCTGGCACCTGTGACTGTTTGTTGTCGGGTTGATGTACTGTGCATTGTTTAGAATGGCGTCGTTAGATCCAGACTGCATAGAGGATTCTGCCTCAGAGTTTGAAGTTAGCGACGATTTTGATGATCCAGATGAATTTGAAGATTTGGAAGGTAGGTTATAATCGTAATAATTATTATCGACAATATAAACAGTGTTGCAAACTCTAGTATTTTATGAATGAAGTGAGAAGAAGTAATTGTTTTGGGTCTATTCATCTTGCCTCTTGCTTGATTCTCCTACATGTACTGATGTATTTTTAGTTTTTCCATTTATTATTTTGTATAGTGTATGTAAAATGAAAATTTATTTTGTTTATTTAATTTATTTATTTATTTGTTTAATTTTTACAGATGACGCAGAACCAACTGATGCATCGTCTGGTCCTGTCCTGCAGCCACTTTTTCATACAAAAGATAATTACTTGTAATTTGTAATTATTTTTTGTTATTTGCACATAAGAAGTATTCTTATGCAAGATTCAAAAGATGTATTGATAGTTTATGTAGTTAATTATTGAAATTTCCAGATTATGAACATAAAATATCTCTATATTCACATTTGTTACAATGTTGTACTTTTTTCTTCTTCACAAAACATTGCTGAAAAAAATATTAAAAAACGTCTGAAAATGACAATAAAATTTAACAAATTTTTGTTCATTGAAAAGAGTAAGTTTTGTAGATTTAGGAAAAATTTTATAAATAAAAACAAATTAAAAATATTTTTTTCTATGATTTTTTGAAAAACAACGAAAAACCGCAGACCAGAGGTAACAATGCTGTATTATGAGGCCAGACCCAAATGTGTTAAACGAGACAAACAGCACTTTTTAAATAAAACGAACGGGACATGCCTCGAAAACGGGATGTATGGTCACCCTATTCCTGGACTGTATTTAAATTGATACGGAAAAAAGGTTCCTGGACTGAATTGAAATATTTTACACATAAAAAGGTTCTTTACGGCCCAGAACCAATTTACGCTGGCTGATTCTCTCTCCTGAACCAGAACTGAATTATTTTTAAAATTCCTGGATCTTTAACAACCCAGGTATTGGTGCATAAGTTGTTTGTAAATAATAGAAATAGTTTACCTTGCATGATCCAAGGCCTTGAAATAGCCATTATGATTCCAAGGGAACTGTTGAGGATGCAGCTCAAGGTCCGAAGCCTTCACTGATTGATTTAAAGCCAATGCAAGTCCGGCCGCTCCTCCAGAAAGAACTCCTAGAGTGGCAAGGAGCTGCAATGAAAACAAATGAGCATCTCTACCAATAAAAATCCAAGAATTTGATGACATCAGAAAAATCACAATTGAATTAATACTAAAACAAGAGAGTTAATATTATAAGGCTTGGTCACACCAAAACTGGAAATTGTTGCAGTACGTGCCTGTCGTTTGTATCCTTAAATAATCATGTGGTATTTACAATTGATGCACATTAATGATATAACAAACTCCTACCTTACTGCAACTATTATAGGTCGACCAAAATTCTTCTCCCTCTTCACTTCTTTTGATATATACGGTTTAATTATGAAGTAGCTAACATCATGCTTTTAATAATATACAGGGTGTTCATAAAGTCCCGGTACCATTACAAATATAATGTACATTTATGAACAGGTTTTATTACCTCTTGTCCTTTGGTTTGTGCAAAAAGTAATCACGTCAGCAAATATAAGAAACACTAATTTTTTAATTTATGATTACTTTTGAAGACAACTGTTTTCAAACTGTACCTTATAAATCATCTGGACATCAGATGAAACAAGAGAAATATGCAAGTAGGATTCTCTGGCATGGTAAACAATTAGGCCTACTGCTATGATCTGAAAATTCAATAATTTGCACAGAGTTTTAATTTGCTTGTAGAAATATGTAGCTATTTTTAAAAATATAAATTACACATAAAATGGCAAAAAAAGGCACCTAGCAGGGAATCTATCCACACCGCTTCCGCTGACTATTTCTTTGAATGGGTTCATTTCAATTTGCATCTCTGCCGCTTTTGGCTAATCACGAAGATGACCATGAGTGATGATATGGTGAAATTAATGAAGGGATATTCACAAAGAATACCCACGCCAGGATTGAAACCTGGGACCTTGGTGTTTTAGCCTGCTGTGCTAACCACTCTGCCACAGAGGCCAACTATCTCTCTTTTCATTTTTGCAATATGTACATAAAATCAATAAACTTGGTTATGTGTAACGAAAATAATCTCTCATAGTGATTTGGTGTTTTAAGTCCACTTTATGCACAGTAAGGCCAATCGGGACTGGACCTACAATTTAAAGGGGGATCCGAACCACCATGTGCCTCCACTGGGTATTGAACCCAGGACCCCTTGATTACAAGGCGACGACGCTATCACTGCGTCCCATAGGAAAAAGGAATTACACTTTAAAATATGTGGTGGGAGTTAGAATATAGAACATAACAAGAGTTTACCTATTAAAAAGTTATGAACGGATGTATCCATTAATAATAATAAAACATTGACAAAAGAACCTTCTAGTTTCTATTTATGACAATGCAGTATGCAAATGAAAGTCAAGTTAAATGTGTAAAAGAACAAGCACATGCGTACGGGCTTGGATAACTAAACTGAATATGAGACATTCCCTTGTACACAGAGTTTAAATTAAAGGAATTACATTCTACTGATTAATGGTACTTACCGTTTTACGACCCCTGGACCATCCTTTTGTTGTAGAAAAGTTGGCAGTCTGCAAAGAAATGTACATTCATATGAAGTACTTTCTCAGCAATGTTCCTTTTTTTTTAGAAGCTTTACTGTTACAAGCATATATGTCAGTGTGAGTACAGAGTTGCATACAAAATGTTTCTTTATAACATTTCAGTCACACTGTTGATAGTCATGTACTTTAAATGCACATATAACTGTAGTGATAAATAAAAAGTTTGTTATATTCTGTCCTGGGAATGTGTGGAGGCTGCACATACTGGTAGACAAGGGGAGAAAACCAGTGAATGGAGTGAAGCAGTACGACGCACTGCTCCTAATAGCTGGTAGCTGCAGATGCATTTCCCTCTTTATGCACTCACATCCCCAATCACATGTTCACTGGTTGAGCCCTATAAAGTCACTACTTGCGCAGATTTCTTTTTGTCTGCTTGCTCCAGAAATCCTGGGATAGAGTGTAGGACCAAACTCTAGTTGTGTAGCCATAAGGGGTCATTCTCACAAAATGACTGATACGGGATGGCTGACTGTTAAACTGAGCAAAATTGGCAATTTTTTAAATGCAGATTGAAGAGCGACTGCGACACATACATCATTGTACTAAGCTGGCTCCTGCTGAAAACAGCAGCTTGATAAGTTAAAATGTACAGCTTCCATGCTGGGAAATACTATAAGTGTGCCGGGCCAGGAACTGGTGCAGAGTGACCCCCCTGTTGCCATGTTTACCTGCGAAGGAACTTGCGGTCAAACAGCCAATTATGCCCACCACTTGGGCAATAAGTGACAACATTAAAATTCCCCCTCCCCAAAGCAGTCATTAGGGAAACAGGATTTTCGTCACAATAACCATTCTGCGCTGAGATTGCACACCGGTTAGTAAGAGCGGCTCCATAATATAGTTACTGCCAATGCATCAGGTTCGAAGGCACCGACAGACAATTCCACACAAGGAAAGGAGTGGAAGTGAACAATTAGGGGAAACCAGGGATGGGTCGACCCAGGGGTTTCTGAAAATTTTCACCTGGGACATGAATTTTCAAATTCAGTTCAAAGAAATATTTTTTTTAAAAATACTTGCTTATGGAAATTTCCATTACTTTTTTAAGGTTTGTGTGTTTTCGGTATCATGCGTATCATTAAATCAGAATAATAAACATTATAAATATTTTAATTGTTGCTAGACACATTTTAAAATCTGCAGCAATATGATAGAGCCAGTCATATATTAGAATGCATTGTATAGTATTTCATGTTGTGGTACTAGTTTACTATCCTTCGGACACATTTATTTATTTTTACAGAAGAAACTACTTACTGTAATAAGTTCCTGTAGCATTGTCGAACATCGGGAAGGTGTTTTGTGTGATGTGGGAATGTTTCATAGCTGAAATTCATGTTGTTCGTTGAAAATTAATTCTCCGACGGAGAATAGCTAGCCCCACGAACCATTGGCGCGTGGATAGGTTAGTTCTGTTAGGTTAGGAAACATAGTTAAAATTTGGTGTCGTGTTAGTATCAGTATCTAGAAATTGGAAATAATTGCGAACCATTGGCGCTAGCCCCACGAACCATTGGCAGGTTAGGAAACATAGTTAAAATTTCATCAAAACAACGTTGATACACCTTCAGGAATGTTCCGAGAAGCAGATACGTAAGTACGAATGTCAAAAATTGACGAAATGAAAAAACTAGAGGTGTCCGAAGGATAGTAAATTTTTACCAAAAAAAAGTATTTAAAAGTCATGTTTTAAAATGTGTAGTGTTATCTTAGTTGGATTCATGACTTTCTTAGCCTGCATTTTAAAAAGAAAATTGATGGCTCCTGTTTATTTCTAGTTTTGTCTACCCTGGTTGATCAGCTGGTAAGACAATGACAAGGTATGCTAGAGACCCAGGTTTGAGCACTGGACAAGCCTGCACTTTTTGCTTAAATTTCTACAAAGAAAGAGATAGTGTTGCAACTGAAACCTCGAATTATCAGACCTTTCTTCTTTCATAAAACAGTCAATGCTAATATCCTATCACAAAACTCACTGCAGAATGGACCTTTTGGTGAAAGAGTGTTGCCACCTCAGATCAATCCTTGTAATTATTTGCTTTGAGGATTCGTAAGAGAGAACCTGTTTAGTCGGAAATTTCACACACTGTTGGATCCTGGAAACCACATCGCGCAACTGGACAGCAGTTGAAAATCTGAAGGTCTAGTGAGTAGTGCAGAATGTGAACGTTCATCTTAAAGAGCTGGTGTCACAAAATTGTGGTCACATTGAACATGACCTTCGGTACAAATTTATATTTATCATGGTTCCATTTTGATTTACTTCTGTTAATACATACTGCATAGTTTTAGAGATTACTTAAAACTTTGTTTTTAGGTTAGGCAGGACAGGTTTGGTTCTCTTAGCATTAAAACAACATCTCTAAATGCATTCTACCAAGGTTCCCATTCACTTCTACATTAATTCCCACTGGTCTACGATACATGCAGTAGTTTGTCAACGAAAAATACATTGTCCATGGGAAGAGCGCATGTTTGCGTAAGGTAAGTTGTATTTTTCAACAGAAATAACTCTTTTCAAAATCCAAACAGTGCTCATTACTTTAAAGAAGGTTCAAATTTAGTGTGACAATGTGATTGACAAAGTTCTACGATAATTAGTCTTCCTGCTAGGAGAATTTGAAAAAAAATCATAAAAGAATCAGAACTGTTAACCTTCTCTGCATTGACAGGGTTTTTTTTTTACAATGCCAATACCAGACAAAATTTACTCAACCAGACTACAATCTAATGGACTGAAAAGTTTCTCATTCTCCCGTGAAATGAGAAACTGGGCGCCGCACACTTCTATCTGTGAGAGATATTCACAAAATAAGTTTCGCGAGTATTCATTTCCCATGATTTTCTTTCCGTTATCAGTAACAAAAGATACATACCACTTCTACTTTTCCACATAGTTTATGTGAACATTGGGACACATTTATCACATAACTGCATTAGATTCGAAAATCTGTTCTCATAAAACTCCTTGCACTGCTTACAGCGGAAGATGGTAATTGTGTATTCTGTGTACTGGTTAGATGTGCATCAGTGTTCACTGAGCTCCATTTTTAGGCTGGGAACAAGTGAAGTCGGTTATAAGAATGGTTTACAAGTTCCCAACCAAACCATAACAGAAGAGATGCTCTTTTGCCTACTTTGGGGGGGTATTGCAGAACACCAGAAGTCAGCAAGCCCGACCTTTTTGAATAATGATAGTTTTCAACTGCCTCATTTCATTTTTCATCCACCATCATCACTTATTGCACAAGTACGTTCTGAACATTCGCTGCTTACTATCACCTGCTCTTGTGCATTGTGCAGCATGTACCCTGGAGACCGAAGTATACTCGGTGAGACAGATGAATGGGTGTCCCTTAACCACACTAAACTTATTTGTGGAATCACCCTCGTATATACGAGATGAGTTGTGTAAACATATACAATAAACCTATTTACTTCACGGCAAACCAACTCTTATTTTCACAATCTCCCTGATCAGGCAACCCTAGTGTAATTTACTCTATACACATTTTCTTTCCATATGACAAGAAAATTTTGCAGCAAAGAACATGCATTGAATGATAAAACAATGATGAAAATAAAACACTGCTATCTGAAATAATAGTATGTACCCAGGCTAAGTGAAGACAAAACTGTAAATACCAAGGCAATCAATCCTAACCTACTGAAAATGTAAGATGAACTTTTCATAACACATTTCCTCATAAATTAATAGTTTCAGAGCTTTTCAAGTGTAAGAAATAGTTTCCCCAAATTTACTTCCACTTTTCACCTACTTCATCAATACCAAACAAAACATTACAGAACTGTCAACGTTCAGGAAAAAAATGGAGTGATTTTACAATACCGGTCCCTTCTTCAATTTCATTCATATTTTGCATACTCACTAATTTAGGGCTCCTAATGACGAATTTGAAGTAAAAATTTGGCGCTCACGTGGAACTTGCAAAATAAGGGGGTCAATGAACGCAACCGACAATTGCTCATTATTTATCGCAAGATTTTGCATTTCGAATACTTAAAGAACGAAATATATATTCCTGATATTACTACAACCCCAAAATTTAACTGTTTGCCTAACCTAACCTTGCCGTGCATGGTTTGTGGGGCAACCCGTGCATTGTTCGAGGGGTTTAAGGCTAATTGCGACCAGGCACCGTCAAAAAATGTCAGTTTCGTACCACTTGAGCGACAAATTTTAACCACAGAATTGTGATCAAGTGTCCTATATTAATGAGTATGCGAAATATGAACGAATGCACCAATATTATTAATATTTACCCAACCAAAACTGACTAAAATATGGCTTTTTCCAAAGCAAAACTTACAGAAAAATGTACACTACTTCCTTCCTTCAAAAGACACCATCTTCCTCACGTGAATAACTGACGAACTGAAGGTCTCGCTTATCGCACAGCACTTTATCAACCTTCTTGTGTACTGAACGCAACTTAATTAATAACGGGTCTCACTTTCTGAACGCAACGTAACGAGTTGTGAACGTCACTTGTTCACATGAGAAAACATGGCTTCTTCCTTGTTTATGTATCGACAATCACCGTGGTAATTCACAATGCTATTTTACAACTTCTACACGTTAATTTACAATTTCTACATGGGATAATTAGTGAGTATTAGAATTATTAACGAAATTATGCCTTTTTTCGCTATTGTAAAATTACAACCTTCTACACGTTTATTTGAAAGTTACACACGAGAGTGCCAAATTTTAACTGCAGATTCGTGATTAGGAGCCCTAAATTAGTCAGTATATGAAATATGGATGGAATTGGAGAAGGGTCTGGCATTGTAAAATCATACCAAAAAAATTATTGGTAAGACTGCAGAATATGGGCTGCTTAGGAGGAACGCGGTTCATAATTTTTTGGTAATGTTTTGTAGTTAGTTTTAAGGTGCAGAAATTTTTCTTTAACAAAACCAGAAAATCGTGTCCAGGTTGGGCGGTATTGAAATCGTAGCAACGAAGGAAAAGGCATATTCCTGCACAAATCTAGTGAAAGCAAAAAATGCCTATGTTGTTAGGTAGCTACGTTTAGTTCACTTAGCGTAAGTAATAATTAGTCACTGTATTTATGCTAATGAAACCTAACCTAACCTTGTAGGCATTCCTCGAAGAAATAATGAAAGAAACTGTGCGTAAACAATATGGCGAACGAATGGAAAAATGCATTTATTTTAGTAGCAGGAAAAAACATTTTTCATTGTGTTTATGCTATTGGAACCCAACCTAACAGGCCTAACCTTGTAAGCATTCCTCGTCTGAAATAATGAAAGAAACCGTGCATCTGTGGGTGGAATCTGGAGCGAGAAATCAACTTGAATGCCGCGAAATGAAGGGTCTCACTTATCGCACAACACTTGAGCACGTAAACAATATGAACGCGAACAAATGGAGAAATGAATTGCTTTTAGTAGCAGGAAAAACATTTTTTACGTGCAATAATATACTAGTAATCGTAAAAGGAACACCGGAAAATGGAAGTAGAAGGTACGTACTTTCAGGGGATATAAATTTTGTTAGTCTATTTAGAGGAAAAAATCCTTTAAAATCGAAATAAATATACAGCTAAAACACTAATTACTTAGCTTTTGTACAGTTCAAACTAGTTCTAGGGCCCAAGTTCTTTATATGCTTTCGTAGTTAGGTTAGGCAGGACAGGTTTGGTTCTCTCAGCATTAAAATAAAGTCCCTAAATGCATTCCACTAAGGTTCCGATTTACTTCTACATTAATTCCCACTAGTCTACGATACTTACAGTCGCTTGTCAACGGAAAATACATTGACCATGGGAAGGGTGCATGCTTGCATAATGTAATTTTTAAGTTGTAACTTAAATAATAACTTCTTCTCGAAATCCAAAAAGTGCTCATTACTTTATAAAGAAGGTTCAAATTTCAAATGACAAAGATTGCCAAAATTCTACAATAATTAGTCTTCCTGCTAGGAGAATTTTAAAAAATCAGAAAAAAGTCAGAACCGTTACCAGTTCTAGTTCACAGCAATTTTCCATCTGGATTATTATTTACAAATCTTCAGAATATTTTCGCCAAGAGTAAGTTTCCAAATCAGAGGTCAGCCAATAGGTCTCACTGCAGAACATGGGCTGCTTTTTTCCTATATAGACAAACAAAATTTATATCCCCTGAAGGTACGTACATTCTGCTTCCATTTTCCGGTGTTGTTTTTCCGATTACTATTATATTTTTGTGCGAAAAAAAGTTTTTCCTGCTACTAAAAGCAATGCATTTCTCGGCTCATTTATTCATTCTATCACGTCCATATTGATTACACACAGTTTCTTTCATTATTTCAGACGAGGAATGCCTACAAGGTTAGGTTAGGTTCCAATAGCATAAATACAATGAAAAATGTTTTTCATGCTACTAAAAGCTATGCATTTCTCCATTTGTTCGCGTCCATATTGTTTACACACAGTTTCTTCCATTATTTCGACGAGGAATGCCTACAAGGTTAGGTTAGGTTTCATTAGCATAAATACAATGACAAATTATTATTTAGGCTACAATGAAAAATGCATTTTATGCTACTAAAAGCTATGCATGTCTCCATTTGTGTACGTCCATATTGTTTACGCACAGTTTCTTTTATTATTTCGACAAGGAATGCCTACAAGGTTAGGTTAGGTTTCACTAGCATAAATACAATGACAAATTATGATTTAGGCTAACAGAACTAAACCTAGCTACCTAACAACGTAGGCATTTTTTTTTTTTTTGCTTTCACTAGATTTTTGCAGTGCCACGATTTCAAGAGCCCCCATCCTGAACTTGTATTTCTAGTTTTTTATCGAAAATTACACATTTCCGCACCTTGAAAGTTACTTTTCCCGATTACTAACTTCAAACCATTACCATAAAATTAGGAATCGCGTTCCTCCTAAGCAGCATATATTCTGCAGTCTTACCCAGTCAATAAACAATTATATTCTAAAAACATACAACAAAAAGCTGAGTATAGTGGTGATTTAGGGACGTATAACATTAGCTTGAGCGGAGGAAATTGATTTTATTGTAAACAGGATGAACAAGGTACATTATCTGGCAATTATGAAGGAAAATTTAAGCAGTGTACTGAAAAACTGGGGATCACAGATAATTTCAAATTCTATCAATACATTGACCTCAAGCACCAGTCATATTTGGTGAGGAAGCATCTGCTCTTTAACTGTAATAAGGTTCTAGAAACGACACTACAGTCTTTCGACATTAACCCCTTTAAACACTTGGAGAATGGATAAAAGAGGGAGGAAATATCCAACTAAGTCGAAAGCTGATTTACAAGGTGGGTATTGGAAAATATTTGATGGGATTTCACAAAGGTTGAAGAACCTATTAAGCAAAAGGGGTATGCTACAAATTATTGGTTTCATTTTGCTGATTCTTACATATTTATTTTACTCTGGGTGTCTAATATTAAAGTGATTGGGATATCAACAACAACGTTTTTATTTCCGACTTTAAATTGTATTTCTTTATAATTTTCATTCGTTCATAATATCCTAACCATATTTTTTTGAATATTAGTTCGTTTAAAATGTGCGCAACATGACTTAAAATGAAAATTTCATGTCCGTCCTAATATTTATATAAGCCACTGTACATTAAAAAAAGGGGGAGCAAAGCAATGGTTCATACTTAGAATGGATGCAAGGTACGAACAGCTGATAAAAGGTTCGAGTTTTCGTTAATTTAATAATTTTTAAGTAAAAATATTTAGAATTTAAATACATGGACATTTGCATCTCATAAAGTATATTTCGTTTATGACTATAATATGCCGATTACAAGTTCCCTCAATTTAGCATCCATCTAAAGCTAGGAGCAGTAACATTAGATCAGGAAAGGAGAGTTACACGAGTGTAAAACGGAAGTTATCGTAATGTTAA
This sequence comes from Lepisma saccharinum, assembly GCF_977018435.1. Classification (NCBI taxonomy): domain Eukaryota; kingdom Metazoa; phylum Arthropoda; class Insecta; order Zygentoma; family Lepismatidae; genus Lepisma; species Lepisma saccharinum. Next base: position 33,098,730 of record NC_139250.1, read on the forward strand.
CCATATAAACATTAAACTGTTTTTCCGATAAATATGCGATATTATACTGTTACTAAGGATTAAATTTAGCGCATACCTGACAAAATAACGGGCTGCGGGTCACTTTCAACATTCCAGCCTGGCTCACCTTGCCGACCGCAGCCGCCATCATTGGTAGAAGGTATCAATGTTGTCAGAATCTGTAGACAATTTTCTCTCGCATAGTGTAAATTCCTCCAAAGGTAAGGTTTCTTTCAGTTTTACGAGGTTTTCGTGCAGTTTTGTTCATCTACCATTTTCTTGACAATACGTAAAATGAAATATTTTCCCACGTATTATGAAAAGACAGTGACTGCGATTAGGAGGGGGCAGTTGCCCCTATACTTTTCGCCGCTTTTACACTGCTACAAATGGAAATATACTGTCTTTGCCCCCCCCCCCCAGTTTTGGCAACTTGCTCCCCGGTTTTGGAACCCAATCGCCGACACTGTAAAAATATATATTTCTTGATTCATCAGTTCCTGTATATTTAACGCATTAGATAAGATCTAGCGTTTTTGACAATATAATAAATTCACGTTTGCTTGAAGACCAGACGAGACGGTTGAAATATATCAAAATTGTAAGATAAATTTTATAAATTGCTTTTTGTCAAGAGGTTAAGACTTTATTCTCGCAGCTACTGTCGATTCGCGTAGATGCAGAGAAAGTTTCGATTTTTCCTGCCTCAGGAGTTTGTGGAGCAAGTGAATGAAAACAAATCTCCTGCGCAAGTAGTAACTCGGAGGGCTCGCTCGACCAATAAACAGTTCGAAGGAAGAGGATTGCTTTGAGAGGGCAACGCGACTGCACCTACCAGACGTTTGAAGCAGCTTTCACTTCTTTGCTCCTCTTCACTGGCTTCCAGTGACATGCACTGAGGAGTAGCTAGTCTAGCAGAGATAGATCAATCTTAGTCTATGGATCAATCAATCTCACATCTCTAATTAGTTTCAAATCACAATATTTATTGTCTTATTGAAGCCACAGTTAACATACAACACTTCTTTTGTCACGGACTTCTCGTCCCTCAGCGGGCAAGACTGGAAGGAGCTACTCTAGCTTGCTCTTCCTCCGCCTCACCAGTTACAGGTAGAAACAGCCGCCAGAAGGAAAAGGGAAGATTTTTGCCTCTACTTCCCTTGCACCCTCGCTCCCCGCAGCAAGTTGAAATGTCGTGGTTTATGGTACCCCAATATATCTCCTATAGGAACAGATAGGGGATTGGTTTCCCCTCGATTCCTTTATAAATCCTCTGAAGAACTCAGGGAAGAAATTTATTCAGTACTCATGTTCTCTGTATTTACACCACAACTTTATACACGTTGTATATGTATGTATAATCATAGACTATGGCATTACTGTTCATTTTTGGAACATAACCTGCGAAAGAAGAGGGGCACTTTCTGCTGAATCCTCTCATCATTTTGCAGGACAAACCTGTGGTTGATTTGTTAGCTCGATGGGGCTGGCAGATGCTCTACTATCCCCTGTGACTTTGATTTGATCACTAAGATGAAGCTTTCGAACTGTTCCAGAGATTCTTCAGGTAACAGACCGCTCCATTCAAACCATCAACAGAAAAACCACTGCTACAGAAATACTATGAACTCCACATCGCTGGCAACGGTTGTACACAATACTGGTGGCTACATCGAAGGGCTGTAAAAGTTTCACAGAAGAGGTATCTCTTTTGTATCATTTGAGAATAAATAGTTGGCACTATTAAATTTCCAACCCACGTATATTTCTTCACTATATATTGAAAGGAGATATATCAACCAGGAACACATTGATACCAAATGAGAAAAACAAAGGAGCTGCGATCATTTCAAGCAATTCACAACAATGAAATGCAATAAATGTGATGTAGATAGATCTACACAGGAAATGATTTGTGGTTTTCCACACATACAGAAATGTCACAAATGCCAATTTTGACTAATGTACTATATTGTTTATGAAGGAATAATGACATGGGCGCCCGCAATGGAAAATACCATGTAATTCGAGTGGTGATATTTAATTGCAAATAATACTGTTTTCTGTGATTTTCAGACTGTAAGTTGCAGCAATTACTGCCATGTCGAACAAAATAAGGAAAGAATGTTTTCATCACAGACATTAGAATAATCTTGACTCCCGTCCGTAACTATAGGTGTGCAGGACGAACATTTTTTGGTCGGAACGGGATTGGAAAGGGAAATTTTCATAATCCCGTCGTTGGGGACTGGAAAAAAAATCGCCATTTATGGTGTAGTTCCGGGACGGGAAACTTTCGAAATTTACGGACGCACTGAAACTTCCCTTCCCTTAAAGTGATTGTTTTTGCACTTCTGAAATACGCGTATAAACCATTAATTTCATTATTTTACACACTTTTAGAGCAGTGCAATAACTAACCTCTTTCCAATACGATCCCTTGGAACTTTTCGACTGTTCTAGATCCCGAGAAGTCGTAAATAATTTTCCAAAGTCGGCACTTGAGGTCGATAATTCACGCGCCGTCGTTTTGAATTAGTTTTTTTTTATACAACAAACATGGATCGTATATGCCATGATGGAGAGCAGATTCTGTTTGATATCTTAAAAAAGTACAATAATATAAGTAATTGTTTATCACCAAAGTGACAGATGTTTACAAGGAAACAAGGCGAATCCAGTTTCTATTTAAATAGTGGACTCAAGCCGGTTTCACTCAATTTCAATTTTAAGGTTTGAAAAATAAATCTAATAATTAGAGCCCGGAAGTTCAGGCATTTATTTTCGTTAAAATAGGCAGGCAAAATGGCATTTATAATGTGGAAAATAGGCACTAAAAATGAAAAAAAGGCAAAATAAACAAAAAAAAAGGCACATTTGGAAGTCACTTACTTTTATCTATAATTTCTGGCAAAATGTTAAAATCTACATTGGGAAGAGCATTTCAATTTTCTCCGTCTTTATTGCACATAACTACAAGGTGTTTTTTTTAAGTTCTCAACATTCATTGATAGTCGTCTGTCAGAGAGAATGTTTTTCATAATAGAAAATGATCTTTCTACTTCGACAGAAGTTATTGGAGCATACATAAAACAAGCTAATGTAGCTGGACTCATTTTGGTAACAGCATTTTCACCTTTTAGAATATCACAAATTGTTTTCAATTGTTTCAAGTCCTCATTTGCACTTTTCCGCAACAGCTGAGCCCTTTTCTCCTGGCACTTCCATCATCTGCTGCATAGATTCCTCGTACATTTTCATGGATGCTATAATTGTAATTGTCTCTGGCAATGCACCATACTGTGCAAAAATAAACTTCAATAGCACAGGAGTTCTCCCACTGAAGCCGCTTCATTTTCTGGAAGAGCATCTATCACCTCACTGATTTTTTCAAGGTCGTTAGCAATATATAACTGCTGATATCCAGGTTCCCCATCTGGTCAAGACTGGTTGCGGAGGTAAACTAAGCTCAGATGCAACTTCCTTAAATTTTCGGGTTCAAGAGGGAGATTTCAAAAATATCTTCTTTGTGTTCGAAATCAACCTGTCCACTTCAGCAGTCAATCATGCACAAGGAAATGTTAACCGAAAGGCAATATCCTAACTGAGCATGAAATACATTTTTTTCCACACTTTTCTCCTTCAGCAATGTTGAAACATGCATGAGTTCAATATTACTTAAATAAGACGAAAATTACTCACATAATAAACGGAACAAAAATAAATGCCGACAACGTTTTTTCAGAGGAAAATTAATTTATATACACATTTTTTTTTAAAAAAAATTCAAATTTCATTGAAAAAGGCAAAAAAAGGCATTATAATTAAAAATAGGCAGTGGGGTAGCAAATAGGCAAAATGAAAAGGCTTCTAAAACATTCGAAACAACATAAGAAACGTATATCCGGAAAAATTTTATCAATATATGCAGTAGATAAAAAAAGGCATTTTGCCAAACTTCCGGGCTCTACTAATAATAAACGGTAGAGTACAAGTTCTATGACAGAGGGGCAAGATATGAAATCTTACCCTGCTCCCACAGAAAAAAATCCTGCGTGCACCCTTGAACAATGACACAAGTTTATTGCTTAATTTGCTTAGAGGGATGTAAAGATTGTAAATGTAAATATAATATAGCTACACACACACACACACACACACACACACACACACACACACACACACACACACACACACACACACACACAATATGAACGCCTGTACCCGTCGCAACCGTGCTACTGACTGCTAAGATCCCTCTTCGGCATCTCTGAAGACGCAAGGGGACAGGGACCCAGCTATATTCCTTTTCCAGAATGTCTGGAGTAGCGACGCGCAGAGGCGAAAGCTTGTGGGCGGGGCCAGACTATGCGGCGCTCTCCTGAATGTAGAATTCCCACAGAACTACTGGACCGCGAATGACCAGTCGAGCCGTCCCCTCCCGCGCGACCCTTCCCCTCCCGCGCGACCCTTCCCCTCCTCGCGTTCATTGGACGAGGCACACATCGGAACATGCGCCCAGAACGCATTCGCGTCCGCTTACTCCAGACATTCCGGAAAAGAAATATAGTTTCGCGTATCATTTAGTGGCTACCCCACCCCTCTCAACACACACACTTCTGGGAGAATTTTAGAATTTTATTAACTTTAAATTGTAGATGTAACGTCTAACACGTTACTTATTGTTGCTTTAACATCTGAATGTGCATATATTTTTTTTTATTGTTTGGATCCAATAGGTATTATCAAAAATTCCGATCATATGCGTTGAAGAAAAGGTAACGAAGTAGTCAGTGGCGTACGCAAGGGGGGTTAAAGGGTTTAATAATAATAATAATGATAACAATACTAATAATAATAATTTGCAGCATGGAGAAAAGCACAACATTCCAAACACAATCTAAGCTGCCGCAAAGTTCAATTTTGCAATTTTTTGGCAGCAAGTCGCGCAGTGACTCTCGTGCGAATTATGAAAATCCCTTGCTTCGTCGCAGCGTGCCGACGTTATTGCGAACGTTCTTCCCGGTACTGATTTCGCATCCCCTTGTGAACTCTCAAGTGATGCACATCATTAAATAATGTTGAAGAAGTGCTTTGTGAATCACCTAGATGTGATAAATGTGTTGGAATGTCTATAAACTTACTTTGAATGAAAACATAGACTCAGTGGAATTTAGCAACACGTATTCTTGGGCTTCATTATCCTGGGTGAGTTCCGTAGGTAAAGGTAAATTTCCACGTGCATATAGCACCGTGCCATGAAGGCACATGTAGTGGTGTGGTGGGCCCCACACATTCTCGATCTCGGCCATTCTCGGGTGATGTGATCAGCACCATGCTTCAGCGTCCTCTCAGGTACCCATTGATATGAGGCTGGGTGCGGAGACAAGGCTGTATAAATTCCAACCAATTCCGGGAATCGAACCCGGATCTCCCACGAGGCTGTCAGACGAGACCACCGGGGCTCCTTGAATGAGTTTCATATTTTTATTATTTCAATTAATTTAATATATTTGCTTGTTTTTATGGATTTTCTTCACACTTAAAATGACTCACATATCATATACAAGCCGGACCCTGTGGCCGAGTGGTGAGTCTCGCGCCTAGTGCGGAACAGGTAGGTCGTGCCGTATGAGTTCTGTGCTTTGAGGAAAAGTGAAAGTTCAGCGCGATATCGGTTCGTACGTGTGGGAGAGGGTGTGCTGTTGAACTGTGCTAGTGAAGAATTGGACAAAAGTAAAGTATAGAATGGATCGCTAAAATACGATACAAATCAGTTTTGAAACGGGAACTTTGAAACCTAGTCCTTTGGAAGTACATGAATTTATTCATGATAAATTCAAACTGAGTGTGGACGAAATTGCAGCCATACAAATTCCCACGACGATTAAATGTGTATTTTTTAAATTAGCGCGTCCTGGAAAAATGAGAAAAATAGAAGAAAATACTGGTGAATTGAATTTTTATTATATTAGTGGAGCTGTGACACAAGTGAAACTGAGTGATGCGAATCGAATTGTGAAGCCGGTTCGAATGTTTAATCTTCCTTTGGAAGTGCCAGAACGACAAATTCGTGAAAAACTGAGTGAATATGGGACAATCGATGAATTGAAAGCAGAAACTTGGAGTGACAAATTCAGGTACAATGTGTATAATGGGGTGCGTCAGGTTTTGATGGCAATTAAGAAGCCAATTCCCTCCTTTGTGAAAATAGGCCAATACACGGCACACGTAGTATAAAATTGTCAAATCCCGACTTGTGAATGGTGTGGTAGTAGTGACCACATGCGGTTTAATTGTAACTTACGGAAACCAACAGTGTTCAAAGTCATGGGTCGTGCAGTTCGGTCCTATAACGAAGCAATTGCACCGTCTACATCTACACACGAAGGTATAAATGTGGGTCACCATAATACGACACAGAGTCAAGAATCAGCACAACTGACGGTGATAGAAGGGCTTCAACAGGGAATACATATACAGGAAGAGAAAAATATTCACAAGAATGATCAACAGACTTTGACGAAGGAAGGAACTGAAGAAAATATGCAAGAGCAACCAAAAGAACCTGTGTTAAATGTTCAACTTACGCGACAAAGTGAAGAAATGTCCCTGGTTACTATGGAGCAGAAGAAGGGTGGACCACTAAGACGACAAGAAGACATAACTAAAGTGCAAGAGGAATCGAGTGATGAAGTGCTACAGAGCAAGAAGGAGAGGAAGCAGAATCAGACCAAGCAAAAGGATTTCCGACAAGAAGCTGAACAGGAAAAAGATTCGGAAACTGATAGTGAAAGTGGAAGTGTCCAAAGTAGTACGGGTCGTTCGGTTTTCGGCTCACAAAAACGACCGAAGAGTATAAGGAAAGCGTCAGGCAGCAATCGGACGAAAAGACGATCATTGGAACATGGAAAAACAAATGTACAAGAAATGGTTATTGATTCGAGTCCGATAGGCCATGAAAGTTTGTGAATACTGGGTACAGGTAATCACTTTAAGATTAGAAAATAGTATTATTTGGAATGAATATTTTTATATGGACTGTCAGTAAGTTAATGATATTGAATTGCGTGGTGGTAGTTATTTATGGATTAAGGTATATAAAGGGAAGGGGTATTTCCTCCCCCCTACTAAAATAATATTGTTAGTCTGTTTGTTAATTTTTGGTGTATAACATTAGGGGTATATAAAAATAGTGTAAGAATTTTTATTCTTAGATGGGGCAAAAGTGGGAGTATAAGTATTGGGAATACCCAATCCCAAAAATTTTGATCATACCATTTATGATGACGACCCTTCGTTTTACGACGATAAATATAAACAAAATGAAATCCCATACAAAACAGGCGGCGTTAGAGGACTTTATTATACAAGCATCATTAGATATTGTATTTCTCCAAGAATGTGGACAAATGAATTTCAATTTTTCCCCAACGATAAGAGTTCGTAATAATTCGAATTTTCAATCAACAGGAACAGCTTTGTTAACACGTAATACGGTTCCCCTCACAAATGTGGTGTCATCCTAATAATAGAATCATATCAGCAAAAGTTGCAAATGTATGGATATACAACTTATATGCCCCATCCGGGTCACAGTGTAGGAAACAAAGGGATGAGTTTTTTTTGCGCAGGAAGTTGCGGTTGAAATGCAGGGTAGGAGAGAACACATAATATGTGGGGGAGATTTCAATTGTGTATTGTATCCGCAGGATCAAAGACCCTGATTTAACACGTCGAATTCATTGCAAAAATTAGTAACTGGCTTTAACTTTACAGATGTCTGGAGTGACAAAAATTTTGAGCAGAGAGGTTTCACGTATATACGTGACAATTGTGCATCCCGTTTGGATAGATTTTATGTAACACCCACATTACGTCAGAATGTAAAGTCCATCAGTATAACACCTTCATGTATTTCAGATCACAGTGCTGTCCTTATGATGATAAATGTGGACATTCCAATAGTTCCTAGAGGGTACGGTTGTTGGAAATTAAATGCTTCAATTCTTAATGAGAAAAATTTCCAACAAGCATTTAATGACCAATGGTCGAGATGGATAACACACCGTCTGAGGAGGATAGATATAATCCGCTGGTGGAAGGAGATTCTCAAACAGATTGGAGAAATGAATATAATTTTTACTACAGGGTGTTGTGTGAACAAATTCAGCAAGCAACAGACGGGAAAAAAGTGCAAACTGAAGTCAAACGTATACAAGCTGTATTGTTAAAAATGACTGCAGAAAGGCATCAAGGGGATAAAATTCGTAGTAGACTTCCTCATTTTGACAACGATGAGGTCGCCTCTATCGGCCATGTAATTCATGAAAGAAAAAATGCTAAAAGAAAATGTATTAGTGAAATATTTGATAATGGGGGAACAAAGATAAATTCAGCCCCTGAAATACGTAATTGCATTTATAATTATTTTGAGCAACAATATTCCCAACCAGCGTCACATAATGGAGCTTTGATGGATGCATTGACATCCGAGTCAGAGGTTTTTAGAGATGAAGAAAGTGAAAATTTAAACAAAGAATACACAAGTGAGGAAGTGTTTCGAGCGGTTAAGGTAGGCCTATCATTTTCAGCTCCTGGTTGGGATGGGATACCCAATAAGTTTTATCAAACCTTTTGGAAATTGATGGGTTAAACAATAACGGACTGGATAAATGCAGTGTTTAGCAAGTATCAAATGGGTAAATCTTCCAATACGGGTATTATAATTCTAATCCCAAAATGTCCAAAACCAAGCAAAGCTGGTCATTATAGACCCATCACCCTCCTATGTACGGATTACAAAATATTGGCGCGATGTATGCTTTGCAGACTTATGCCTTATGTCGACAAATTAGTAGACGAGGATCAATATGTTTTTGGTTTAAATAAGAAAATCACAAATGTTTTACAAACGATGCGTGAAGTAATTACATGTTATAGACTACAGAACAATAATTCTGAAAATGCTATATTAGCATTAGACTTTGAACGTGCTTTTGACTCGATAAATCATGAATATCTATTTAACGTTTTGCAGGGCTACGGTATACGTGGACATTTTCTTACAGTATTTAAAAGTCTTTATAGTCATGCAACAGCAAAAATTCAAATAAATGGTTTTCTGACAAAAGAACTCTATATTTATAAAGGTGTAAGACAAGGAGATCCATTGTCGATGTTAGCGTTTTGTATTGCACTGAGACCCATTCTTTCTGAATTAGGCCGAAAAGTTCAAGGAATTAACATACACTCGACTACCATTAAGGTGTTAGCGTATGCTGACGATATTACTGTATTAATAAATGAACAGTCTGATATCGATGCAATGTGTCAAGTATTACAGAAATTTTGAAAATGGTCGGGATTAAAAATGAACCAAGAAAAGTCGTCACTTTTGAATTTAAATTTGGGCCATTCTCACTCGCAGCGAGGTAATTTTAAGGTTGTGCAAACGATACGTATACTAGGTATAATATATGCGCACTCTATTCAAAGTATGATCCAATTAAATTATGGTAGAGTAATAACTGGGGTTAAAGCGATATTACAAACAAATAAATTTCGCAGCCTTAGTTTACAGTCAAGGGTGACCTTTGTACAGGTGTATGCACTCTCAAAGGTATGGTACATGGCAAAAATCCTCCCACTACGGAAGTTAGATATAAATAAACTTAAGAGTGCAGTAAATTAGTTTATTTGGAACGGTCAGATATTGAGGGTAAAACATGTGTTACTTTGTTTGCCTTTTGCCGAGGGAGGAATGAATCTTGTGAACATAGAACTCAAATGCCAGGCTTTACGTATTCAAGCTGACACGCAGACATTGATTCAGCATCCACTCAGCCTCACAAGTAAAGTTTTGAGAAGCGCTTTGGACTATATTTCACTAGAGGCTCCTATTGATATTACTAGACTGGTAGACACTTTATGGTATTTTAAGTCAACAATAGTGGATATTAGTTATGCCCTATTACAATCTCCGATATTAACAATACCAGTGACATCGGAAATACATCGCAGATTATGTAAATTAGAACAACCAAAGTGTAAAATTATTGAGCAAAATCCCAGAATGAAGTGGAGAGAAATATGGAATAATATTCAGGCTCACCATCTTACATCACGAATCCGATCAGCATGGTATATAATTGTCCACCAAAAATTAATCACTGGAGAGAGACTCTATGATCTAAAATTAATAAATACGCCAATGTGTGCTAGATGTAATGTATCTGATAGTTTAGTCCATAGACTGAGTGAATGCCAAATAATACAAATATCATGGCTCTATATAAGGAAACTTGTGAGTACAATTTGTCGAACACAGTGTATAACATCTCTGTAGATATTCTTTTATATCCAGCTTTTGCCTATTACCCAAAAACAAAACGTAAAAGTGTACAATGGCTCTTAGGACACTATGCCTATTTCCTATCGACATATCGGCAACCAGATTTTAATATACAATTTGTAAATTACCTCCATCAAGAATACCACAGGATACTTCACTGTAAAAGAAATAGATTGTATGCTAATTTTCTTACTGTAATGTTTACTTGCCCAATAAGTTGAAATGTAAATTGCAAATATATGTAATAAAAAAAAAGTGGTTAGCACATCGCGCTGCGACGCCAAGGGTCCTGGGTTCGAATCCCGCTCGGGCTTGGTTGTTTGTGAATGTCCATTCATCAATTTCATAATTTCATCACTCATCCCCATCTTCGCAAATTAGCCAAGAGGCACAAAACGCGAAGTAAAATAAACTAAATCAATCAAATCATATACAAATAACAGTTTACTAGACAATTATTTCGTAACAAAGAGACAAAAAATGCTCCTAGAATTTGTTGACATTCGAATGACTAGAAAGTAATTTTGTTCTATTGCTTGATAAATATATTTATGTATATTTATATTACTTTATAATAGCAGTGATATTAGTAGTAACAGCAGTTGCATTAGTAGTATTATTAGTAGTAATTCAATTAATAAATTAATTAATTATAAGTATTATTAATTAATTATGAGTATCATTAATTAATTAAAGTAACAATGGTAATGTGAAGTTGTAGAAAGTTTTAGAAATAACTCCCCCTTTTATAAAATCCTGCGTACGCTACTGGAAGCAGTATATGCTATTTGAAACAATCACAATGGAGGAAAGGATGTTTTATGATAAGCCAGTAGCGTACGCAGGATTTCATCAAGGGAAGGGGGGAGGTTATTTCTAAAACTTTATCCAAATTCACATTACCAGTGTTTTATTACACTTTAATTAATTAATATAACTTATAATTAATTAATTAGTTTAATTACTAATAATACTACTAATGCAGCTGCTCTTACTACTAATACCACTGCTACTATTAAGTCGTAGAGATCTTCATAACTATATATAACACCATTAAGCCTTGTTTGCATGATATGAAAAACACAATATGCAGACCAAGGCAGAAATTTATTTTATTATAAAACATCAACTAAACGTAACGTTTCAACCCTCTAGCAAGGTCTTCTTCAGACTCTGTACCAAGTACAAATGTAACAAGGTACAAAACAGGACGATGTACACAAAAATTACTCCCCTCAAATTCAAACCCTCAAAGTGAAACGCACCTCTCCCCCACAGTCTATTTACTCGCAAGAATATATTTCCCACACACTCCTTCTATAATCACCCCTACTCTCGGTTAAGGGACAGACGTCATTCCATCCGGAAGCAGCCCAGAGGAGTACCAACATCTTGGACGCCAGGACTCTAACCCCTCCCCCCCACCTGTGTTTCATTCAGTGCATCGAAACGGAGCTACGTGTCGTCACCCTTGGCGACACACTTAAGGCTATTTTATGCCACACGATGGCATACAAACACCAGTGTTTAAGTGCTCCGAACAAACAGTAGACAAGTGCTTCAAAACAGTGTATAAGTGCTTCGATTCACAGTGTGTAAACAACAAAAGAAAAGAAAAATAACAAGTCGTTATTTCTTTATGCAAATAAGCTCGAAACAATTATTTTAAGCTTAACGACTTCCACCTCACCACATGCAGTTTGAACAATTAACAGTATCCTAAACAAATAATACTGCAAAACTGATGTAAAAAAAATGGATTAGGGTATTATAAATAAGGTAAATACAACAAAAACAAAAACACAAATATAATCAGTGCCACAAGGTCAGGAACACTACTAGTAAATGGACACTGCCAACAAAAACAAAAACAAAGTAATTTCTTCGGTGTATATCTGTTCTCTCGCTTATCTACAAAAGAAATGCATTCCAAATGCATGAACACTGTAACATAAGCGATAATTTCTTTTGTGCATATCAACAGGTGAATTTACAATCAATTATATAATCCATCGGTCAACGGGTACCTTACTTCATACTTTTATGTAATATTTTTTTTGTTGGGTCAAATAAATTAACCTCATACAATCTTTCTCAAGGCTCTGGGTAACCACAAGCCTGTGAATACTCTACGAGCAGGGGAATGTGGAACGATTCAAGGGAGACTCTGTAATAAAGGTAAAATCTCTCGCTAGACATCAGTGCTCGGTCAAGCGACAATTTACAAACACAAGGTAACATTCCACACATAGGGGAAACACATGAAGCCAGGAGACACGGCAGTCTTCGATACCACCGGGTTCAAGCCCGTCATCGGCTGGCAAATACGCAAGTGCTGTTCAAGCAGCTAGAAAGTATTTGCCAGCAGCTTAAAAGAGCTAAGCACCAGAATTCGAGCCCCAGTCAAGTCTCGGAATTCAAGGACCTCCAGAAGAATACCAGCTACCAGACGAAGACCTCGACACCTTTCTGGTCTCAGCCTGGCTCGGGAAACCGAGACGAAGCTCTCGCCTAAGGCAACCGCAGTACATTCGCAAGTTGACTATCTTCAGTACCATGGCCTGCAACTTGTAGCCGTCGGTCAGACCATCGTCCCGGAGCCTTTTCTAGGGCCGATACTTCAAGAGCAGCGTGTGCTTCGTCGCCAGCCACGGACAAGAAGACCGAGATTGTATGGGTCATTTCTGCAATGAAAAGGGAGTTCAGATTAATAATTGGGAGACCCAGGTTCAATTCATTGAGTGAATAATTTCAGGTTGGATCTTTTCCGTTAATGTTCTGTTCAACTACTGTTAAGGTTAAATCGCCAAACTATATCCTCTTCCACCAATTCAGTGAAGTGGAAACAGTTCATTTAACAATTCATAAAACATCGACACCGTGAAGCGGTGTATTGTCGAGTTAGAGGTATCCTAGAAATGCAAACTTCGTGTAATATGTATGGCAACATTTTTTTTTTCTCGAGAATGCAGGATCGGCACAAAAATTCTAAATATTCAAATGGAAGAACACTGCATGAAACTGAACAATACAGGTCTTGTGTGCCAGGGGTTAGTAGCGAGATGCCAAACAATATTTTAAAGAAGCATCGTTATACCTGCGTATATTAGTCACAAGACTACATGCAATACTACTACTACAAAACAAGATGGAAGATACTTGGCGTGAACAGCGTTCTTATGTGGAAAGAGCCGTTCTGCGCGGGCGAACTGCACGAGAATGCCACAGGGAATTGATGGAAGCAATTAGGGACAACATCCTGGTCCTTTGGAATATGCCATCATTCCTCACGACAACGCATAAAACAGCGTGCATACTGGAGCTTCTTGACCTTTGGGAATGGCAGGTAGTAGAGCACCCACCGTACTCACCGGACGTTTCCACGTATGAGCCCGACCCTGTGGACGAGTGGTTAGCACATCGCGCTGCGACGCCAAGGATCCCGGGTTCGAATCCCGCTCGGGCTTGGTCGTTTGTGAATGTCCATTCATGAATTTCATCATTTCATCACTCATCCCCATCTTCGCAAATTAGCCAAGAGGCACAAAACGCGAAGTAAAATAAACTAAATCAATCAATCAATCCACGTATGATTTCGACCTCATGCGCAGAGTAAAGAGGCCACCGAGATGGTTTCTGACTCGAGAGAGCATTGCTATCGCCGATGTCCCGACTCACACCTGATGAGGTGGATGGTATTCGACGCCTCCCACATCGTTGACAGCGTGTTGTGGACGTTCTGTGGAACTACTTTGAGGGTTCATAGGGCGCTTTGTGCGGCCCTTTTTGTTTTTGTACTGACAATGTAGCTTTGTGACCGACACTCATGTGATACGATAATTACATTAATGTTTCTTGGCACTTCGCTACCAATCTCTGGTACAGTGAATTGTTCATCCATTGTTCAGTTTGTATTTCGAATTTTTATGTCGGTCCTGCATTCTCGACCTGTCATGGTTTAGTAGTTTTAACATAGACGTTCACGTGTCCATTAACGAGAGCCAGAGCCTTCCTCGATTGCAGGGACACTAACGAAAATATATCCAACCTGAGGTCACCTGTCTAAAGAATCGAACCAGCGTCTACGGCATTGCAGGCTGAACCAAACTCTTTGCTATGGTCATATTTACCTCCTGCCATGAAAAGTAAGAGTTTTAAAATCTTACAATGTATGGGCGAACAACCCATGTGGAAAGAGAGAGAGAGAGAGAGAATTCATCTGTGCTTGACGTTTGTAAAAATTGATCTGTAGGATTGCTGTTCAAGCAGTGGCGGAAGTTAGGGGGCAAAGGGGGCAATTGCCAACCGCTTTTCGGCGTTTTTGCCCCCGCACTATGCTAAACCTTATCTACAAAGGGAAATATACTGTCTTTGCCCCCCAGTTTTGGCACCTTGACCCCCCCGGTTTTGGAACCCAATCGCTGCCACTGTGTTCAGGTATAGGGCCCCCTCCCTCGCTTTAAATAAAATGCTAGCTGCTCTACTGTCCTATCCGTATAAGGCTATGCTCCAGAAACAATCAATTCACGTAATTTCAGGTTATAGCAAGTTAGAGTTGCATTTAGTGTAGAGATGACAATCAACAATATGTCGATATTCCGAGGTCATTCTTTAAGAATTTAGAACGAGTCGACTAATTAGGATAGTTTAGTACACAATTTTATAGTATTTGTACATGATAGTTTTCTAAATAGTTCACTCCCAAAAGACTAACATTACATGAAATTCTCATCCTATTGGCACTTAGTAACTTCAAAAGTATCTACATTTTGATGTTCCCTGTCACAAATAATATACTTTTACTACCAGTTCGAACCGTGTGGTATGCATTGACCACTCCCATGCAGAGCGCATTATAAATAGCTCCAAATAACAAAAAAATAGCCACGAGCTGGCTATAACCCGTGTTCATATAAACTTTTTGTTATGTTTTGATGTCACGAATAAATCCTTAAAGTTTCTGACACATGTTTATATACATCCTGTATTCCTTACATAAGGATGGCTGAGGATTATCCTTCGTTCAAGAACTATTTTGAAATAAATAGCACCAGAATACCCCATGGTTGCCTATTTAACGTATATGAGAAGAAAACACACTGAATCACATTCACTACGTACTAAGGGTTAAAGTGGAGCATTGAGTGTAGCCTCAGTTTGTGCCAAACACTAGAAAAACCTCAACTCCCATACTCCACGATGATAATCAAATGTATTACATGAGTTCTCCCTTGAATCCAGTTCCGTAGGGAACAAGGGTTTTATGTTGGCCAACAATCTAGAAACTGTCTTTTTAATTATGTCAGCGGTCTCCTCTGTTACATTCCAGGTCTCTTGGCAAGCGTCATCGCCCAAGCTCCGGTGCGTGAAGAACTTCTTGAAGATAAGTCGGCTGCTGCTCTCGATAGCCTCGTGGAAACTCCACATGCTATATGTCTTTTCTATTCTTACGGCGGCCGGTCCTAGCTGTAGCAAGGGAAGTGGGGAGCGGGGATCATGCCACAGACCAACCAGACAACAGCAGTGGCGCCGAGAGACACGACGCGGCGGAAAAAAGTACTACGTGAACCTCGTTCTACTGGCTGCTGCGTTTCTTATCGTGCTGGATTGGTCGCTTTCCCGCTCCCCACTTCCCTTGCCAGCATTGGGATCGGCCGCCGTAACAGTAGAAAATACCTTTAAGCACCATGGCCTTAAGCTTCTCTGTTTCGTCATCTTCACAGTCCAGAACTTCGGGCAACCAATCTGTGCTCGATACCGTCCACCTACCAGGCAGGCAACAGATTTCGTAGCAAGTTTGTCAACTCATGATTGGCTAATTACTTACTATCAAACGATCAGTGGCTTAGTGGCCACAGCTGCCCACCTCCTTGATTTTAGATCGCCTGCAGGGGATGGACTCCATTAGTGGTGACGTCACAGCAGACGACAAACCAGGATTTGAGTATACACAAGGAGAATACGTGTTTTCTTCGTATCAAATCAATGCTATTTTCGTTCGGAAGGTTTAGCTTTAATTATTGTGACAGCAGTTGAGAAACAATTTAGAGATATGGCAGACTATGAGGCAGAAGGGATGTCAAAATAAAGACCCTTCAGCAAATGCTTGCACTCGTTGAAACATTCAGAATTTCCTTTTACGAACTTCATTACCTTTGTGCTATTGAAATGTGCATACCCACATCGACGTCTGCTTGCAACAAATCAAGTGTTACCTTCGTAATCGAACTGGTAACGAGAGGTTGAGTGTTCTATCTGTTCAATCCTTTGAGGAGCTTGCAAAATCTTTGGATTAATTAATTTATTTATTTGCTATATTTTATTTTGGTTTTTGTGCCACTTTTGGTTAATTTGCGAAGATGGGGATGAGTGATGATATGATGAAATTTGATGAATGGACACTAACATCACAAATATCCAGGCCCAGGCCAGGATTCGAACCCTGGACCCCTGGTGTCGTAGCGGGATGTGCTAACCATTCCGCCAAGGGGACCTGCCAAATCTTTGGATTTAAACAAGGTTGTAGCTGCTTATAAAAATAGACGTATCTTACCGTAGTTCTTGCTGTGGTTTATTTTCTCATTTTAGCAAAAAAGTACTCACACTCTTTACATAGTCCGGCGAGTTGATAATGAGTGTAGTTTTTATGGTGTATTTTGTACAGTTCATATTAAGAGTAAGACTGTGATAATATTCCACTCAATAATGTCTTAAGAACAGAAAATAATTTGATTATTACATTGTATTTTACATAAAAGATTCGTGACTAAAAGAAATTTTGTATATTATGGGAAAAACTGCAACATCTCGGCTCTGACTTGTTCTGACTGTAACATAATATCACTGGTAAAATTATACCGTAGTAAACCTACTCGTTTTAGCTGGTATTAGTTAGCCCCCTGAGAATTTGACTCCGAAATCTGTAGTCCCCCCCATTTCGGACTGGCGCCGTCACTGGTCCCGCTTCCTCTTCTTATGATGGGGCGATTGCGTCCAGTTGCGCTTTGTCGACACGTTTCTAGGAGGTTCCCTCTTCAGGTGTAGCTCTGGGATTCTCAGGTTCCCCTTCGTCGAACAATCAACGAGGCTTTCTGCTGCATCCCCATCAACGCTTTCAACGAGACGATCTTCGACGCTGCCTTCCTCTGGTTTGTGACTTTTGGTGTCGTCATTTGCCTGTCAATATGCCTCGACCTTGATCCCCTGATAAATTACCCCAAAGGAAACAATCCATTGGTGTTAGGTCTGGAGACCGCGTCGTCCATGCCACATCCACATCCACCCCTGGAGAACGGGATTGAGTCAGAAGATGCGATGAACAACAAAGATGCAGAGCTCGACATTTTCACTCATGGCTCAACAAACAAACTGAAGCAGGTCTTCAGGCCAATCACGACAAAGAAATAGGCGTCCCACTCCTTGCGGCCCCTATAGAACTAAATGCATCATATTGATTGATGCACTAAAGTATGTTTTATGGCTTCTTCAAAGAATCAGATTCACATGTGATGGGTGCATTTTTGTATGTCGTGAAAGAAACACCAAAGTGCATCATTTGATTCAGGTGAGGATTCCTTTCAGTCGAGATGCAATTCAATGCATCAGTTGATGCACCTTGATGCGTTTTGATGCACCAGAATGCATCTTCTTTGATGATACACTTAAACGTTTCGTCTGAGCTACATAAACTCTGTAGCTCAGACCAAAAGTTTAAGTGCATCATTCAAAAAGATGCAGGAAGGTGCATGAAGGAACATCAACTGATGCATTGAAGTGCATCTTGACTGAAATAAATCCTCACTTGAATCAAATTATGCACTTTGGTGTTTCTTTCACGACATACAAAAATGCACCCAAATGCATCAAATGTGAATCTGATTCATTGAAGAAGCCATAAAACACACTTTAGTGCATCAATCGATATGATGCATTTAGTTCTCTGAGTGTAAGCTGGTCAACTGTAAATAATTTCCACGATATACATGGGGAGTCAAAAGTCTGGTCACGTAGGGATTTATAGTATGTCTTTAATGTGTGCACCTTGAACATCAATGCATTTGTGCACGCAACGTTTCCAGTTCTCCAGAACCTTTTGCAGAACGTCCGGCATAATCATATCTTCACATTGAAAAATTCGTTCATTCAGATACTGGATGTTCTTAATCTCAACTGAGTAGACAAGTTCCTTTAAATGATCCCAAAGGAAACAATCCATTGGTGTTAGGTCTGGAGACCGCGTTGGCCACTCAACGGGACGACGGCAACCGATCCACGCACCAGGATACTGGGCATTCAACCATTCCTACGTAACCTGACTTTTGAATCACCAGTAATTATCCCTGGAAAATAATTTATTTTAAGATCCGGGCAGCAAACTGAAGTTTCATTCTCAATGTGCTTCAACAAATCAGTGAACTTTTATTGGAAACAACAATGAAATTCTTTCTTAAATAAAAGGTCAATGCCATTGTTAGGCAATCAGTATCAAAGTTATTGTCATAAGTAACTCGAAAAGTGTAATTCTCAGAAAATACAGAACATCTTTGTTAATAACAACACAATACTTTATTGCAATAGTTTTTTTAAAAAAATCATGTACAAATTAAAATTGTTTTCATTCTGAATGTATGTATGAATATCTATGTTTTACAGTAAACATATAAGATGTAAATTTCAATAATAAAAGCATCCGCTGAAATTAATTAGACCATTTCATTCAAGAATTTTCAATTCATCAGAAGTCTTCCACAAAATTTTTATGTGTGAAATTGGTTCGATATCAGAGGCGAAGATATAGTACAAGCAATGCAAGCACTGCTTGCATAATTTGAATATCATTTAATGTACTTAATGTTCTAACCGTATTTAGTTTCCATCGCACTCGATTTCGCGAAAAAATGCGGCCGCAAACTCCCCCAGCAGCTCTGTAGCAAGCACCAGCCTCAATGCTTGCAGCCGTTCTGCGGGAAAATAAGGCCTCCGAAGGAGTCACATGGCGAAGCGTGAATTCTGGTGGAACCCGTCCACAAAGCTTCTACAAAAAGCTGTGCTTTCCGAGCTTGCGTGATTCCCGAAAATAGCCGAGTTCAACCGAAAGCAGAAGGATTCATCTATGGGTACGTTGCCAGCAAAGACTAGTAACGAATATTTGTCTTCATCAACACGTAAACAAGATCGCAAATATAATAATAATTGTTAGTCATAAAATAACTAAAAGAAGTTATTATCACTGTTCTAAATTCCATATATATCATATTATATTACAAATTATTTTAGATTTCGCGAAATGTAAAACGCGTAAAAAAAGTTGACATTGGGAGTTGGGGCAGTGGAATTTCTGCACCCCCGTGAAGAGTTTTCTCAGGGAGGGAGGGAAGATTGGACGGACCTTGGTCCTGCACCCTGCTTCCTGATCGGTCCAGCTCAAATTACGCCAGACGTGTTGACCGCTACCAGTGTTTGCAACTGCCAAATTATTTACGCAGTAATTCAAGTGAGCTCTTTCACAAATTTTACAATCAATAAATTGACTGCTTTTGAATAAAACTTGGGGTGAAAATAAAGCTATCTGAGAAAGAACTATCTACTGATATTTGTACATGGCATAGAAGTAAATCGTATACATTCTGCATATTATGAGCACAAGAATATGTTTTAATGATTGATTGATTGATTTGTTGTTTTAAGTCCACTTTATGCACAGTAAGGCTAATCGGGACTGGACCTACAGTTTAAAATGGGATCTGAAACACTTGTGCCTCCACCGGGTATCGAACCCGGAACCCCTTGATTACAAGGCGACGACACTACCACTGCGCCATCGGGGAGGCCCGAATATGTTTTAAGTTCTATTATTATGACGCAAGTGGTGTTCCCAGGGTCTTTTTACGGTCCCCATTTTGTCATCTTTTCCTTCCTTTGACGTTTTTTCTTAGATATACTGGGCCAAAAGGGGGTTATGTCTACCATCCACCCCCCCCCCTTCGCCCCGGGCACGCCATTGAATGACACTTTATTACTTAAATATTAATGTACATACTCGTTCTGCTGAAATGATTCTGATTCCTCCGCGTAATTTTTATCTCCAAACTGATATATCTTTCCTTTGTGACGGATAAAATTAATGAAATAGGTTGGTATCACTTTCTGTTGTTTCAGAGATTTTCAAAGTGATCTTGTGTAGATGCTTGCATTTGCAGTTGTGGAAAGCGCGTGGGATAGTGTGAGTGTTTGTTGCTTCGTGTTTTGTGCTGTGAATTTATCGGAATTAACGCGTATTTAGGAACGGTTGATGTGAAGTGCGGGTGTATTATTGAGCAATTGAAAATTGCTTCGTTTAGCTCGAGAGAGATAAGTGTTAAAATGAAAATCGTGGAAGGGGGTCGACCAACACCAAGAGTTTGAAATTTATTGTGGTGAGTACATCGTCTATGCATGTGTTTCTTTGCTTTGAAATGAATTTTTTATTGTTTGTGTTTAACTTTTTATTTAGTGTTTAACTTTTTATTTAGTGTTTAAGTTACTCCAATGCGGTTTTTAGGGTGCCCAAAAATACTAAATTACATCATGCAGCGTAAAATAAACAAATGATTCCCATTTTTTTTTTTTATCTAAATCGGTTTGGTCACCGTTTGACCATATTAAATAATAATGAACAAATAAAGGTACTAATAAGTAAGTAAGAAATTCCGTCTCCCTTTAGTCGTATGCGGAAAGTTCGCATATGCAAAACGTTTAATATCATATGAATAACGTTACCTGGATTTTTTAAAAAAAGTAAATGTGACGTTTGCGGATCATATGGTTTATTTTTAGTACAGTCACTTTATTACGATATTTTGACAAATCCAGCGACTGGGTAAATGAGGCTATAAACCTTGAATCTTTCCCCTCGGCATGTCGTTGTACTACATGTTTTGTTGTACTGAAACATTGCTTGCCTCCTTCGTAAGACTACGCTTCGCTACTGTTCGATATGTACCATTGACAACCATAAGGACAGATTTTTAAATATGGGACCTACAAAAGCCTCACATGAGATTTCCATGCAAGGAATACTCAGAAGCTTTTCATTTCTCAGCTACTATCAGTGGCTGCGATTAGGGGGGGTGGGGGAGCAGTTTCCCCTAACGTTGTTCCACTTTTGCCCCCGCACTATGCTGGATCTTATGTCCCAAGGGGGAAGTAAATTGTCCTCTCCCCGGTTTTGACACCTTACCCCTCCAATTTTGGAACCCAATCGCCGCCACTGGCTAATATGGTAATTTTGTAAACATCCTGGAGACAAGTTTACATTACAGCTTCCACACAAGTATCTGGTTGTTCTCGCACATACTTTGTACATGTTGGCAAGGGCGAATTCTCTTCGGATAATGTAGTCCTCTATCATCCATTGATTTATTGATTCGGTTAAATTTACTTCGCTTTTCTGCAACTTTTGGCTAATCACGAAGATAAGGATGGCTTATGATATGATGAAATTGATGAAGAGACACTCACAGAGAATAATACTACTGGCCAGGCCGGTAGTCGAACCCGGGATCCCTGTGCTAACCACTCCGCGGTGGAGGTCGGCTGGTCCTCCATCATATCTGATTATCTCTGGTACGTGCTGAAATGTTCTCTTTTGCCAGACATTAGCAGGGCTGGTATACTTTGATCTTCTTTTCCTGGTATTATCAGAATCACCTTCAATTTTAATTTGTAGAAGAACACGTTCATTATACTGGGTGGTCCAAAAGTATGGGGACACCAGTATAAAAGTTGAATGACATACTGTTCAGCAAAACTAACACTGTAGATTTGTAATAGAGGTGGGGTGAAATGTTACAGGGCACTTGACGATGACGTCTGCCATCTTGAATTGAACTTCAAAATTTTAAATGGAAAGGGGGCAATATGATGTATCAAATCAGGCTAGAATTTCACGAGAAATGCAGTGGTGAAGGTTATTTCGGCGTATCTTTAACCTGTAAAAAGTCATGGCTGGATTCTTGTATCAATTTGCTCCTTTTCGAGGTATCAGAAAAAGCATTAGAACGGATCTAACGGCCTCGGTAGCTCAGTCGTTATGGCGTCTGACTACCATGCGAGAGAACCAGGATTTTTTCGACCTGTTCAAGCGGCTCCGGCGCCCACCCAGCATCGTATAAAGTGGGTACCTGAAGGAAAGTCTGGGGGGTAAAGGCAGCCAGGGGCGTGGTGCTGATCATATCATCCCAACTTCGGCTGTGATCAAGAAAGTGTGGGGCTCTAACACCACACCTTCTATACGCCTTCATGGCGTGGTGCATAGCACAGGGGAGCACTTTACATTTGTTTTACGGCTCTTACGCGTCAGTAAAGCATGTGCGTGTGTGGATTGGACATTTTTCAAGTAACGAATTAGGTAACCGCGATATCTCCTCGATAGATATTTTAATCCATCTTCTTTGCTTGAACACACACGAAGTAAAGCAATTGTTTGACTCATACAAATGTGCAGCTGGAAGAAAAGATTGATTCTTTCATTTGCTGCAACTTTTGGCTAATCGCGAAGATACGGATGGGTGATGATATGATGAAATTGATGAATGGACTGAACATCCATGATCAGGCCGAGTATCTGGGTTAACTACTTAGCCACGGAGGTCCGTAGCTAAAAAAAGAAGGGGTGAGTTGGCATCTGAACGAGATCCCACTGTCGAAGTGTAAATCACCAACTAATTACCCGAGTTGACTACTGATCAAAGGAAATTCAAATTCCAGAATCTTGCATCGATTGCCATATGGTAAATAGGCTACCACCTTTTCAGATCATCATAAATATGACTGCCATTTACAACGTTCTGAAAGTCACAGTTGCAAAATAAAGACAGGAATAACAATAAAATACTAGGCAAAATTATACAATACGGACACTAACCCTCAAAATATAATTTTCTAGACACTCTAAAAACCTGTTATTCGGCTTCAAACAACAAGAAATGCATTAAAAACACTAAAACCTATGTTTTACTACGTAGGAATAAAGTAGGCAAATAGGCAAAAATTCGACCCCTACTTATCAGGATTCAGGAGAATAAATTTGATCACCGGATCGGGAGGAAACGGTTCGAAAGTTACTATTTTAGCTCATTTTGCACAAAAAATATTGTTTCTAAAAAAAAAAAGGTTTGAGAGAATTGTTAAGCCTCATGAGATCACGAATTTTTCTTTACAAGTTTTGCGGAAGGCCAAGTCAGACCAAGAAATATTCATGCGTGTTTGGTTTGTATGCACTCATAGAAAGCAATTGTATGAAACAAAGAAAAAAGAATTACTATTTCATTCACATTTTATATGTCAATAACATCTCCCCCCAAAAAAAAATCAAGATAAAAATTTTACTCGGGCGAGGTGAAATAAGGTACGTAAATAACGTCAACAAATTAATATCTACATAATTACACCATGTACGTATTTCACACGTGTGTTCACGCACACACTCTCTCACACAAACCACACATGTGTATGTATTCGGAATTAATAAGTATTTTATCAAGCAGTATGTGAGGTGTCTTTTAAAATAACTATCTCAGACTTTTCATCTGTTATGTAATAAGTATGAATATTATGGTAGTAAATGCATTTTAACCTGAACGATTGTGCGGACACCAGAGTTGACAAAATGTTTGATCGTTAATTTCCTGATCAGAGCCATCAACAACGAAAATTCACACCATGACATAATATTCATTATAAAAGTATGGGAAAGAGATAATAAAATTTATACAGAATCAAAATATCTTGAATGCACCTCATATGAAGCCTGGGAGTGGGGAACAAGGAAAATGTTCGTTGGTTGCCGTTTGAAAGAAGTTACGTCATAGTACAAGTCAGTTTTCTCCTTGTATTCAAGATTAACGTTCAAGAATTCTAATGTACAAAGGTTACAAATAATGCTTTAAAGCTAGACTGTCGATCATCGAGAGACTGTGATATAGAAATCGAGTATCGAATGATACGTAGGCACTGATTGATTGATCGATTGATTTGCTTTATTTTACTTCGCTTCTTGTGTCACTTATGGTTAATTTGCGAAGATGGGGATGCGTGATGATATGACGAAATTGATGAATGGATTCGAACCCGGCGTCGTAGCGCGATGTACTAACCAATCTGCCACGGGGGCCGGAACGTAGAAACTGAATGCTATTTTATTATATTCTGTGCTGAAGATGAAGTAAAGTCATTCTTTAATCCTGATTGAATTGCAAAGAATTTATTCACTAGAAAGAAGCTTTCAAGTACGTTGCATTAAGGATCATGGAATTAGAGCACATGTGTTGGAAGGCCTAAGCCGAACCTTAGCGTATCAAAATAATAATATGAAACCTCCATGTCTGTTAAAATAATGTTTAATGTGGACAGATTTTCTCTTCTTGTGTATCATCTTGGAGTTTCATTTACTTTAAAAAAACATGCCATATTTGGTTAAAAATTGAAATTGCTGTCAAATTTTTGTTTGATAGGAATCGAATGTGATTTTAGAATCATTTCAAGTTTTCTGATGACAACGTTACAACTTTCGTAGTCTCATTTTATTGTCTTAAACGTTTTTTTCTTCAATGTACGAGATTGAATCCTGTTCTGAGGCTTTATTCAGACACACAATTGGGAGAGATTCATATAGATAAGTTATGCATGATGTTTGTTTAATCTAATCACAAAATAAGAGGGTAGGAATGAAATGATCAGAGACTCCAATCGAACGAGAAGGACACGAAACTCTGCAACTCGACAAGAGGAAGAACGGGATCATCCTTCACAGACACTTATTTCATTTAAAGCATTCTTGTTGATGCACCAGGCAACATTACTAACAATGCGGCATGGAAGTTACAATATATCCATTGTTGAAATGTTGCGTGAAAACGCAGAAAGCTTTAGATTGTGATCAAGTAC
The DNA here is from genome assembly GCF_977018435.1 of Lepisma saccharinum. Classification (NCBI taxonomy): domain Eukaryota; kingdom Metazoa; phylum Arthropoda; class Insecta; order Zygentoma; family Lepismatidae; genus Lepisma; species Lepisma saccharinum. The sequence goes on from NC_139250.1 coordinate 33,124,009, forward strand.
GGTTCGATTTAAGGTTTTCGCCATTCTCAAAGTGGAATAAAAGGAGTTAATTATGCAGCGCCAGGTGACAGAACGCAGGCAGACCCCAGGTCTCTTGCGAGCTATGATCAGAGGCCGACTGCTAAGCCCTGCGATGCAGGAAGCGACGAGAACAACCCCTCGATCCCTCGTACGAAGAGCAGTGCGCAGGATGATATTCCTCGAGGCGTATGAATCTTCGTATAGCCTTCAGCTGTACAGGATTCACTATTTGGCTATTGTAGAAGTTGCGGCGGAGTATTATCTCTCGCATGGTGGTATAATTATCGCCGAGAAACAGGAACTTACCATGTGGACAGAGCAAGAAGTATGCCACAGACTTCTTGAAATTTCAAGTGCTGAGTTTAAGCAACCGAAGAAAATTTTTGATGTCAATAAGAAGTTCGTAGTTAGTCAGAAAACGTTTGGACGAAATGAAGAAGTGGTGAAACGTCTAAATCTCGCGGAGTTGGATAACAGATTTCACAGTTTGAGTTTATACAGTTTTACACATTGGCGCATGGCAGAAATCATGTTAGGATGCCGTACATATGAAGTTAGATATGTTGGAGTGCTGGTAATGGTATTTTCTGAGTGTTCTGAGCAAGTTCTTAGTATGAAAAGTGAAGTTAGCGGTCAGAATGGAACGATTCTTCATTTCCTTGCTAGGCAGGCAGCTTCAAAGGACATACTTGATTCTAATTCGCAGAAAGATGGCGAAAGGAAATTCTGCAAACATCCGCAGGAACTGGATTTAAGAGTTTCGACAGAAAAACAAGGAGAAATGATATACACCGTAGGATCGTATTTAATGTCGTTCTGGAGCAGAATCAGAAGTTCCGTTGGAGAATATATTTATTCCTTGAAGTTTCCCTTCAGAGAACAACAGAAGAGTGACTTGAGTTGCAATTCGAGAGAATGGCAGGAAAACGGTGACAATAAACATCGTGAAATGAAAGAGTTTGAAATGGTAGAAAAATGCATGGTAAAAGACCTTGATAGAGAACCGGAGGACAGAAGTCAGGCAGACGATGGACTGAAACGTACAGAAATATGGGATGGAATGACGGAAGAAGGACAAGAAGTCCACAGAAGAGAAGAAGGTATCCCCATTCCAAAGTACATGTACGAGTCTACCCAAACAGACTTCACAAAACGAGAGAAGTCTACCCAAACGGACTTCACAAAACGAGAGAAATTTTTCTTCGAATATGACTACCTGAGCACTTACATACAAAGCTTGAAAGAGAAGAAGCGTAACATAAAAGGTATGGAGAAAGTAATATTTGATCTGTTGCACACGTTGCCTACTGATTACTGTAGTAACGGTAACGAGCCGAGAGTGAAGAAGATAAAGGAAAGGGCGAAGGAACTGATGCAGGAGACGTGGGCTCTGATGGAGAAGTATCACACTGAACACCGAAGTAACGAGCCGAGTCTGAAGAAGATAAGGGAAACGATGGCGGAACTGATCCAGGAGACTGACAGCATCAAAGATACGGTGAACATTTTTGCAAAGACCGTCGAAGGCCAGTATCGCATGATTGGGACAAAGATCGAACAAAACACCAAAGATGTGAGGTGGTCAGATCTTCCAGACGACAAAGGGCTCCGGTGGAATTTCTCTAGACTCGAACGTCAGAGGGACATTTCTGAACGCGCGCGAAGCTTTGTAGAGGTACGCAGAGGCTTGCGGCATCGTAACGAATACACCGCGGAAGGAGAAAAGCGAGAGAAGGCAGAAGAGACTGAACATATTTCCGAAGATGATCTTTGGGATTTCTACGTCTGTACCATGGAGACCCTCAGAACTTTGGAGGACACCGTCGAGAAGGTTGGTGAAGTCCCGGATACAACGCCAGGCGAAAACCTCCGAATAATGTACGAGGCGCGAGATCAGTACCGCAACGTTATGAAGGACGTGGTGTCGAAATTCAAGAAGTCCGTCTCGGACAAAGTTGAAGAAAAGGAAATTCTTCTTAGAACAGTCAATAAGCTTCTTGAGGAAGCAGAAGCTGAGTATATGCCATTAAACAGGTACATCAACATCAAATACAAACTAATGTTGCCAACGAATAAGGCGTATGCGGATCGAAAACTTTCAAAGGTGAAGCCAAAATCTTCGGATGAGAAGCAGACAATGAGGAGTGAAGACGCTCAGATTGATGACATGTCTTCCGAAGTGAAGACACAGTCAATGGATAGGAAGCAGAGAATGCAGATAGAAGATGGCCACAGCGATGGAATTCATTATGCAATTAACACACTAGTATCGAATCAACCGCTTATAACCAAGATTGAAGAAGCTCAGCTGGACGACATGTCTTCCGAAGTGAAGACACAGTCAATGGATAGGAAGCAGAGAATGCAGATAGAAGATGGCCACAGCGATGGAATTCATTATGCAATTAACACACTAGTATCGAATCAACCGCTTATAACCAAGATTGGAGAAGCTCAGCTGGACGACATGTCTTCCGAAGTGAAGAAACAGTCAATCGATAGGAAGCAGACAATGCAGATAGAAGATGGCCACAGCGATGGAATTCATTATACAATGAAGACACTAGTATCGAATCAGCTGCATGGAATGAAGAATGAATATGTTGAAAAGGATGAACAGCCTGGCATAGAACTTATAGATGACGAAGAACCAGTGGAAGACGATAAACCAAGCTTAATTAGGAGAATTCGAAGACTGCTATGCATGTGCTAATTTAAATTAGAAGCATGTATCAATATAGTTAATGTGAAATAAATTACAGTATTGAAACAGTATCAAAATGTTAACTCTACCAGTAATGAGCAAAACTTTGAAATTCAGAAATATCTTTGTTATCTGATATGCTGTAAATAGTTAGAAGTGTGTGGGTTGTTTTTTGTTCTTAAGTTAATTTCAGTTATCTTATGGTGATCTTATATACCTCGGCTTAATCGTCATAATGATGATGAATGATGATTTAGTGTAATAGAGGAAGCAAGTGAGTGGGGCATTTTGTATACTCACTCACTTCCCATTTATACGAAAGTGAAACGCATTTTAGGAATAGGTTCTATTTTCTTTCGTTTCATTTGCACCACCAATGAGAACATTAAAAAAAAAAAAGAGTCTCCCAACTGTACCTCAATAAAGAGAAAAATACCTATGTGAGAAAGACATAAACATTACTTTTAAATTGGGTAGTGTTAAACAATTATAACAACAACGACTATATTAATAGCATTTGCAGTTTATTTCAATCCCGTAGTAGTTTGTAAAACACTTCATTTTAAACAAACTGAGTCTCAAATTCCCCTCTTTTGATTTTTACATAAGATGGACAATGCCATGTCGAAGAAGTGAAGTAGTTAAATATATAAGATTTTATTGCCTAATTAATTTTGTGTAAAAAATAATGGAAAATGATTAGGAATTTTTAGAAAATATTGCTCCTTCTGTTTCTGTAAGTTCTATACTTGAACCATTTCACCTATCTTACCATACTTTTCTATCTTTCCAATTTCGACCGGTGGGAACACATAGTGGTTTTCATCCCATTTTACACAGTGCATAAAAGTGTTCTTAAAATTCATTTCAAACTCAAGGTCTACTTGCCAAAAGTGGCGACTTGAAAAATTTACATAGGGGCAAAACCAAAAATTCTAGTCACATCTCGCGACTTTGCTAATTGCAATCGTTGCCCCCCTTTTCTCTTAGGAGGACTCTCATACTAGATTTACACAGCACGGTGAAAGCAACAAAGAACATACTAATTACAGTTTTACACACATAATTAATAAATCCAACAGGTGTCTGCAGTTAACAGCACTATTACCTAGGTATACTAATTTACACAACATTACATATGCAATACACATGTGTTGAATCAACAAAAAAATCGACAGTTGATAAAATCACATATAATGAATATTGCGCCGGGGCGATAATCTTTCGTGGTTGGTGGGAAGGGGAACGGTAGAGGAGAGGACGCCATTTCATACAGTCAGTTGCAATGGAGGGTTGGAGAATGCAACAACGTGTTACCTGCAGGGATTTTAAATAAATTCAATTTCGGTCCAGGAGAGAAAATCAGCAAGCGTAAATGGGTTCTGGACTGTAAAGTATTTCAATTCGGTGCAGGAACCTTCTCTTCTGGATGAATTTAAATATGGTCCAGGAACCTTTTCTTCTGGATGAATTTAAATATGGTCCAGGAACCTTTTCTTCTGGATGAATTTAAATATGGTCCAGGAACCTTTTCTTCTGGATGAATTTAAATATGGTCCAGGAACCTTTTCTTCTGGATGAATTTAAATATGGTCCAGGAACCTTTTCTTCTGGATGAATTTAAATATGGTCCAGGAACCTTTTCTTCTGGATGAATTTAAATATGGTCCAGGAACCTTTTCTTCTGGATGAATTTAAATATGGTCCAGGAACCTTTTCTTCTGGATGAATTTAAATATGGTCCAGGAACCTTTTCTTCTGGATGAATTTAAATATGGTCCAGGAACCTTTTCTTCTGGATGAATTTAAATATGGTCCAGGAACCTTTTCTTCTGGATGAATTTAAATATGGTCCAGGAACCTTTTCTTCTGGATGAATTTAAATATGGTCCAGGAACCTTTTCTTCTGGATGAATTTAAATATGGTCTAGGAACCTTTTCTTCTGGATGAATTTAAATTCGGTCCCGGAACCCCTTTTCAATGAAACAATACGCAACTTGTACCGAATTTAAATTGTGTGAGAGAAAAGGGTTCCGGTCCTGGAACAGAACCAAATAGAACCCATTAGAATTTATGGTTTCCTGGACCTTCAACAACCCTGGTTACCTGTGTTCGTAGTTATTACGAAACGAAGTCTGTGACAGGAGCAGCAGACGACAGTTCATTGTTGATCGACATGGACACGTTTCGGAATACGATATTGACTTGGGTGAATACGTAAATTTGAAGAAACTTATCATGAGTATTAAAAACCAAAACATGCCGTTGTTGAAGAAGAAGGACCTATGAATGCATGTGTACGGCAATTTCCAGAGACGCTTGCAAGAGCATTGATGTAAACGGAAGCCATCTGCCTCATGTGGTAGTTAAAAAAAAAAAAAAACTTGTAATCTGTAAGTAATAAATAGCATACTTGGACGTATTTTTAGACTGTTTCGCGCATTTTTTCCTCTTGTCACATATTATCTATGACCATTTGAAATGTGTCACGGAACTGGATTTCCAGTAGAAAAGGCCAAGTTGGCTACCCATCTGCTAGTTCTCGCCTTGTTATCGTACTTGTCGGTACACTTTTGTTCCCACAAGACATTGCACAGAGCAGACGATTTACACGTAAAATGATGGATGAGCAATTTGAAGAACGTTGCAGGACAATTACTGCTGTTATTAAAAATTTAAAAAGAAAAGCGTGGACTAGAGATTGACTCTAAAAAAAATATGGCAATCAATGCTTACTAAACAAGATTTCCCATGAACTCGGGTGTGCATATTCATACATGAGATTCGCAGGATTCATTCATAAAAAAATATATTTTGTTCAATATATCAAACATTTAATACACTTATAATAATACGGATTTTCATTATGTTACGATTGAGAAATTTTGGCAAATTTCCATGATTTTCTATTTATTTTTAGACAGGCCTCGTATAAGTACTTTAAGAGTTCTAATTTTTCTTGAATGCATATTTCATTCTTAGTTAAATTGTAACGCAGTTACTGCCAAGCGAAAAAGAACGCAAAGCAAGTTGAAGCTTGCATTCTTTTCTTTCTTATCAACAATGAGTTATTTTTCGGTCGGCACTGCGCGGGTTTGTCAGTAAATTTTGATGCATTGTGTTTCTTGCTATGTCCTTTTTGAAGGAGTAATTGTTGAGGGTTAAAAGTAACTTACCGTATGTCCAAATCTTTTGTTCAGGGAAAATAATTGCATAATCCCGCGACTATAAATACCAGCCGTTTCGCTGGCAGAAGTTAGTAGTGATGGGTTATGGCCGTTCCTTTTCGGGAGTTAGTTCACCGGAGCTCGCTCACCGCAAGGAGTCGTTCACGAGGAGTCGTTCAAAGGAACGATGCAGCTCCTTTTGCGAGGCAGTTCACTGGAGCTTGTTCAGAGTCGTTCAAAGGAACGACCGACACCGCACGCCGTTTTTTCTTCGTGCAGTTGAGCTAAGGGGAGGGGAGGATTGTTGCTGGATTAGGGAGGGAGGTAAATCCGCACACTACTCCACATGAAAAAAGAAGAGAACATACCAGTGACGTGCACTGAGGAGTAGCTAGTCTAGCAGAGATAGATAAATCAATCTCACATCTCTAATTATTTTCAAATCACAATATTTATTATCTTGAAGCCTCAGTTCATATGCAACATTTCTTTCCACGCGCTTCTCGTCCCTCGATGTGATCAGCTGGCAAGGCTGAATACCCTAGCTGGCTCTTCTTCCGCCTTACCAGTTCCAGGTATAGACAACTGCCTGAAGCGAAAGGGAAAATTTCTGCCTGTACCTCCCTTCCCCCCTCACCCCCCCCCCCCCCGCTCCCATGGTTGAAAGCCCGTGGTTTCAGGTCCTCCAGTCTATCTCCTATACGACAGATAGGGGATTGGTTTCCCTTCGATTCCTTTGTAAATCCTCTAAAGAACTCAGGGGAAAATTTTCTGCAGTACTTATGTTCTCTGTATTTACACAACCTGTTAAACGTTGTACAATTCGCGATTAAAATTAACCGATATGCCATCTGGTGGGATTTTCAGGAAGTACTCTAAGTAGGATACGTGTTGAAGTCGTTTAAAGCATGGGGAATATGCGAGAGAGTAAGGTCTACTGTTCAGTTTTTTTCTTGCTCTAAATCGTTTTATGGGTCAGAACAAATTAAAAGTTTTCATGTGTTTTCACCCCGTGGAATCAACAAAATGAAATTTGTTAATAAATCAGGGAAAACGTAATTGACAGAAGATTGGTATGGGGGATATAACACTGTAATCCGGCAAGGAAATGACGAAGAATGCACGAGTCTACTTACTTTATTTATTACCATGAAAGTAAAGTCTTAAATTGTACTTTATAAATAAAGCTATTTTTTTTCCGAAAAATCATGAAGCGTCTTACCCAATGCGTCCATGTATTACCGGTATTACGTATGTGTGAAATTTGGAACAGGTGCAAGTCGATTAAGAGAGAAGATAAAAATAGTTTGAGAATTAATTAATGCCAAATGTAACCAGAAAAATAAAGTGTTACTGTTTCATTCAGTAGGATGTCCTTTTTCAGTGAGTATAGCCTGGTCATGAAATCGTGAATATTATTATTAAACCAGCCTTTTCTCTTTCGAGAAAGAACTACAACGATATGTTCGCAATTTTCTCCTGTTCCAGCTTTTCACGTACGGGTCAATTTCAATTCCTTTATTTTCAAATAATTTCCGAGAACCCCAGTTACAATATGACGTGCAGATGATGCTGCACTGCTTTGGACAACCAGTGGATATACATAGTTTCGTCTGCATTTTCCGTGTTATTTTTGCCTATCATAATTAAATGCTTCGTTCTCAGTACAGCTTCACGTTTGTTAGAGTTCCTGGAATTCACATCGCATTCGCAATATTTAAAAATAATGCGTAATTTAAACGTTTTCTACCATACCAGTCATGACAACATGCTGCTATTTTGTACTACTGCTGAATGTAAACAAAGATTTATCCTACTTAGAGCGGCCATATTGGAAGCGACACTAGCGCTCAGGTGGTAATTTTAATCGCGAATATGTATGTATAATATGGGATGTAGTTTTATTTGTATATGAATGGGAACGTACTTGTATTATGTGAAGACAAAAATGTTTTGGTTTCTTTTCTTTTTTTCAAATATGGAATATATAATGATTAAATAACAAATATTTGCTCACGCTCTCTCTCGCTCTAGTAGTGTTTTATTTAAATATTCTAATAATTTGGCCTCCAATAAAAAAATGGGTAAGTTAAACAGTCATGAATACGGATGTATTAATTTAGGCAAGAAAACGTGCATTCTAATTGTTGTTGTTGGTTTGGTTTATTTTACTTCACCTTTCTGCCACATTTGGTTATCGCGAAAATGAGGATGAGTGATGATATAATGAAATTGATGAAGGGACCTCACAAAGAACAATTCAGGCCGGGATTCGAACCCGTGACGAGCGCACATTCTTGTTCCTATGTGTTGTACTCTGCAGTGAATAATGAAATAATTTCGAATGTAAAGTGTATCCCAGAACTAAAAAAGCCAAATGAATATGGTTGAAGAAACTACAAAAAAGTGTGTTTTGTTACCTGTTCATCCCCTCTAATATATTTAATTTTTGCCACCTTCCATCACTTTTTCTAGCTGTATAGATTTAATCGCTATAAGTAGCTAATGAGCTTATGGAAGTCACGAGGGACAATCATAAACAGAGAACTCTGGACTCCTGATTTCACAGTGCCCTGCAGATGCACTGGGATGAAATTATTTGTATTTTCTTTTTCCTTTCTTTAGCGTTGCTTTTCCATCACTTTACCTACCTTCTGCCATGACGATGAACGTTGATTACTTTAAACGGATGAAAAGTGGTTACAAAGGAACACTCATGCACAGGCCAGGGCTCGAGCCCGGATCCTTCAGTAACGAGATCGTGAGATGAAGAAATTAGGGAAATCAAGGAATGCAATTTTTTTGGAAAAATGTTAATCATATGCAAATATGGTGTTTCAAAAATCCAATTGAAATTTACGTACCACTGAATAAATACGCAGTTTGTTTTTCCGATACCCAAGTATCCGAATAGTTAGAGCTTTCCACTCATCTTTGTTGTCGGCCGACCTACGAGGGGGAGTGCAAGTGGCCCCGGATCGGTACCAGGTGGACGCACATAGTGGTTTGGATCCCACTTTAAACTGTGGGTCCAGTCCCGATTAGCTTTTATGTACATAAAGTGAACTTAAACACCAAATTAACCAACCGCGGGGTAGTGGTTATCACTGCACGCTATGACACCAGGAATTCCTTGTTCGAACCCCAAACTCGGCATGGGTGTTTTTTGTGTTTGTCTCTTCATTAATTGTATTGTACCATCTTCGCGATTAACCAAATGTGACAGCGACGCTAAGTAGCATAAGTCAAATCATTAATTGATTGTTTAATTTGGTGTGTTTTACTTCGCTTTTCCTACACTTTTGGCTAATCGTGCAGATGGTACGATAAAATTGATGAAGGGACAAACACAAATAACACCCATGCCCAGGTCGGGGTTCGAACTCCGGATCTCTGGCTTAATAGTCAAATCAACATGTTTTGGATTTTCGAAAGAGGATGGGATTAACACATGCTTCTTTTCACTAGTTCTTCCTCATTTTGCAATCCTTTCCTTTCTTTGACGTTCTATTTTTAGGAATACTTAGCCCTAAAGGGGGGAGGGGGATTATGGCCCGCACCAACCTCCCTTGGGCAAGCCACTGATTGCTACCCGAAGTGTCGACATCACCGCACGTCACTGGAACATACACAGCAGGAAGGAAACAATGTACCGGTCAGGGTGCGAAATCATTGAAAACTGATGGGGAGGGGGAGGAACATCTTAATATATTGATCTTAATATATTTCAACTTATATTTTTTGGTGTTAGAAGTTTGTCAGATTTTGCGTCGTCTTTGTTGGTCAGGTACGTAGCAAGGGGACGGAGACTGAAGCTCCCCCCGAAATTCTACAAATGTGTAATTTAGATTATGTAATCAATTTTATTCCCTTAGCAAAATTAAACGCCTTTCATAATAAGTTGTAATATACTGAGAAATTCATCTTCAGAGCTTCTACACCCACTTTCTTCTCCTTTAGATGGCGGCTGCTGATAAGAGATGAACCCCTCCCCGAATTGAAATTTCTGGCAACGGGTCTGGTTGGATTCGTTGCTTACGCTGCGTAACATACGTTTTCGTACCGTTAGATTAACTGTGACAAGAGGGAAGAAAACTAGTCACATTTTTCCACTCAATACTGGACAGTCCTTCAGTTTGAAATTGTCATGTTCCTTTTACACCATTCTAATAATGAACAAGTTACTGCGACTGAAATAAAATAATATGTGTTGAGTATATAATTGTATTTTGCAAATCATTTTTCAGGGTGACCATGGAATTGGATAAACTGTCAAAGAAAAACCCATAAGAGAATGGAGGACACGACGCTAATCCTTGGATTGCAAATAATAGCACTTTAATTCACAAGTTCTCCCCAGTTCTCCCGCCCCCACCTTTTTATTACGATAGTAGTTTGGGGTCGTTCTGCCGATTGAAAGACATTTCAATAAAGAAGAGCACAGAAAAGGAACCCTGTGTGTTTCATCGGAGCTTGTTTACACCTGCGAAATTCCTTTTACAGTTATTCTCACGTTGCGAAAATATGTCACAGTAAGTGTTAAAAGTGAATAACTAGCCCAACCCTCACTCCCTTGTTGTTCCGCTACTGTATTGTTGTTATAAATAGAGTGACGCGCATTTCTCTGTGGAAAACCGCCACAACAATAATACAGCAAGCAGAAACAAAACATGGTCGCTCTCTCTCGCAGGTACTTGGGAGTGAACGACTGGGAGCGGGAACTGTCGGAGCGGCTGACAACATACGCAAAGCTCATGACGAGGAACGACCACACACAGAGGAACTGCTCGTTCACCCCGAAGGAGCGGGCAGTTCACAGCTCCCAAGAGGGAGTCGTTCAAAAGGAACGACTCATTCACGAACGACCCATCACTAGAAGTTAGTATATTCCGGAATTTTTAGGTAATTAAGTCTCTTGTCGAGGTCCAGGCTGGGAGAATACGGGCTTTGCGTGGGGAGTGGCTGGTCAGCTTTCTCTTCCACAATGTCAGAGCTTTTCCGAAAGTCACCTTTGAGGATTAGTGCTGGTCAGCATGGTCCTTAAAGGGCATTTAGCGGGCTTATAAATAAATGATTTTTATATAAATATTTAATCTAAATAATTTAAAATTTGAAATCATTCATAAATTGTAAATTCTGTTGGAGTTAGCACTGGTCAGTGCGACTCCGATGTAAATTCAAGATACATAAATTAGGCTCATCAAAGATATACAACCTTCCCGTTTAGTTAATTTTTATTCTAAATCATTCGGAATTATTCTGGTCAGAAGGTTCCTAAATAAAAATTTAATTCTTTAAGGACATTAATTCGAGAGCATACCTCTGGTCAGAGGGTGCATTTTAAATCTCATAGCTTATATAGTTTACATGTCCGTTTAAAGTCTGAGTATCCGGAACGTTGAGGAAAGTTTATGGTTTCTTTTATTTGCGTTGATGTTGGATGTAATTTTGAAACAGCCATAACAGGTGACAGGTCGAATAAATGTTTTTCTAAAAACATTCACGTAATATTCTATTGTATTGCTTTTGTGATGTGAGTAGCCTATCGGCGTTGATAAAGGGTAGACATAGATTCTCCTATTATGTTAAAGGAATTCCACGTGGACATTTGTAATTTGTGGCAGAGATATGACGTTGATAAAGGGTAGAAAAAGGCTCCCCTGATATTTTATTATGAATGTTTTAGAGGTCGACCCTGAAGATGGTGGCATACCTCATGAATTCTATAGAACATAATGTAGATGTGAAAAGATGACGAAAGCATGAATAGGAATTTGCGATGGATATTATGCACATTTTATTGGATTTGGTTGCAAGTAATATTGTCGACCATTAGTAAGTGAATAAATTGTCTCCCGTTTATTGAAACCAAGTTACAGCTGTATTAGATCTTTGATGGGATTTCGACATGTAATAGAAGAGAGTGCTCTTGGTTTTATGTTTGTTCAATAGCAAGTTTCTGACTATATTACGGAAGTCGTTATGATATAAATTTATTTTGGCATTGTCGTAGTTTTTTTTTGTTTTTTTTTTTTGATCAGAAGTTTGTATATTTTCTTTTATTCTAACTATGTTGAGAACTGTGAAAACTTTGATTAAGGTTTAAACAAAGAACTTTCTCTCATGTCAATCTTGGAATGTTTATTTGAAATCTGAGAAGTAAATAAATTCTGTAATTATTAATGGGTATTTCCTTGAGGGTAAATTAGGATTATAAGTACATATTAACTGGCATCATTTTGGTTTGATGAGGTGTCCCGCCGTCACTGGTCAGTGGGGCGGAGGCTTTATCCATCCACAAGATGTCAGTTTCAATTATGTTGATTTCTATCGCGACTGGCGTGCGTATCCTCACTGGTCAGTGGGATGCGGGTGCGGTCACGATGAGAATTTAAGCGTAAGAATGGTTACTTAATTTCTTTTATTATTCAAAGGCAGACGCTTACCCGAACTCTGAGATGCGGACTCTCATGACCCGCAGTCACTAAGCATAGTCGAGGCATATAACAAAAAAAGAGAAATGGTAGGCAGCGACGCCCGGTCTTGGGCTTTCGAGGGGACCGAGCCGGTGTGTCGTGTGCCTGACGATGGGCTGACGGCCGTGTTTCGTTGCAATTATCGGCTAATCATCTTCGTTACGTACAAATCTGATCGCTTTGCATATATACCAACATATTAATGAACTGAACACAAATACACATCATCTCTGTTAGTTTTTCATTTATCGGGAAATGAACAAAAACAATGAACACTCGGACAAAAAACTTTCCTTCGGCAAACTCAAAGATTATCTTCACATGGCCAAACTTCGCTCAGAATCTTGTCGAGGAAAGCCGTTGCAATTACAACATGGCCTAATCGTCAAAACCAGTCAAGCAGCCAGCCGGGCGGCCATGATTTCCACCTATACCGCGTTTGGTAGAACCTGTCCCGCTTCCCGCGCTAGGGAGCGCACAACAGTTTCGGTGTCAATGAGAAACGAGGAAAAAATCGTCTGCTGGGCAGCGAGGAGCGAATGAAAGCCAGAAGAGAGGCGTTTACGTAGACGCTGTTGCGACGTTGCGTATTTTAATTGGCTGCCTGGCTTTGACTTTCCCCAGTACGGAAACTGTTGAGCGCTCCCTAGCGCGGGAAGCGGGACAGGTTCTACCAAACGCGGTATAGGTACAGCAATTCAGCGCCACTGAAAATCCAGTTCCGTGTGGTTCGGCCTTCAGTGGCTCCGCGCCACTCTGTACTTTTCGCTATTATAGCTTCTTCTGTTTCACTGCTCGCCTGTTCTCTTCTTGGTCGTATTTATCAGGAATATGAATATGAGACGAGACGAACTTTGACAGATTCTCGTCTCCTCTAGTATGCGTTTCTTTCTTGTCTCTCTCGCGTAGATTAATTCTGGTTTCGTCTCGTCTCGTCTTGACGCATCATTCCGATACTACGAATCCTCGCATTAGGAAAATTCTATCCTAAATTCAGGTAGCATTGGGCGGTAGGTGCCTGAAAGATACACTGTTTGTAATATGCTTTTACGATAGTTATGCACTCCTGCATCGTGTATTTCTCCATCACGACTAACTCACTACTAACCGGAATGTGCTTACTACAACATGTGCTTCAGCGTTGCCAACCCAATGGAAAAAAAATGGCGCGCAATTTAAATCCTGCGTTACTTTTGGGACACCCTTTAGTAGACTTTCGATCTTGGCACCGAAGTTTCGGAGTTCCAGTTCCGCTGTGAGTATGGGTTATATATATGGGCATCCTCCCATCTAATCGCCCATCATCCTCAGAGTCGTGATTAGTCAAAAGTAGAAGGAATATGACGTAAAATAAAAATACACACATATCTGAAGTGATAACAATGTTATAGCAACAAAGTCAACTATTTTTATATTCATTAAAAGCTAATGATCACTAACATTAAAAAAAATAAGTTTCACAATTTCCTTTTGCTTCGCAAAGAGTCGGTTGACATTTTTCTCTTTCCACATTGGGGTCTATTAAGTCCTAAGAATGATACAGAATTTCTTTTAAAATGACAAAAAGGAAAAAGAAGGACATGGAAGTAACTAGGAGGAGGGATTTCGCCCGGATATATCGCGTTAAATTTAACTTTTGAAAGTCAATTTTGAGGAATATACTAGCCTTGAAAACCAGGGACGCGTTTCGTTGTGGATTCTGGCTTATGTAGCCTTGAGGCTTCACACAATGTCGAATTATTTTATTATCAAATGTCACGTGACTGAGATTGTAAAGACGTTGTTGCACCATGTCCTCCCACAGGCATTTTCTCAGATCATACACAACCTCTGCAGGATTCCTTTTCCTCTCTTCTGCCTTCCAGTATGGATTTAAAAATATTAATTTTGTGTTTAATTGACGTCTGTATAGGGAACCAAAAACTTAACGTTATGAAGAAGAAGATTGTTGTATGAAGTTCAACTGTAGTATAAATGAAATGATCCCTTAAAGATACTAGATTTTCATTCGTATTGAATCTGCTCAATTTGTAATTATGTTAATGTTACATTAATTGTCAATATCAAGGAAGTACGAAGTTCAGCACCCAAGTCATATTATTAAGCAACAGTGCACTTAACATTTCTATTCATGTGCTTTATTCAAGAATGTTACGGCTTCGTAGTGGCCTCAGCAGAATATCACTTTGTCTGGTGCACTTAGAATTTCGCCACCATTCATCTTTATCGTCGCGATTGGTCAAAAGTTGCAGAAAAGCAACACGAAATATGGTAAAGTTCCCCGTGCATATAGCACCGTGCCATGAATGCACATTTATGGGGTGTAGGGGGGAGTAGGGCCCCACACATTCTCGATATCTGCCACTTTGGAGATGATGTGATCAGCACCAAGCTTCGGTCGCCTTTACCCTCCAGGTAACCATTGACTTCAGGCTGGGTGATCCTCAAAGCAACTTTATGCTCGGACAAGGCCGAAAAATTCCGGTCGTAGAGCACTCACCCAGGGAATCGAACCCGGGCCTCCCGTGTGGTAGTCGAACGCCCGACTGACTAGATCACCGCAGCCACTCCAGAAAAATGTATGGAATATCTACCCATAACGTCATAATTTACCTCCATGGGTTATTTCACATGTCTATCAATGAGTTCTACAGCATGCCACTTGTATCTCGGAAACTTGTGAAGCTTGGTCTGCTTGACCGTGTAAACTAACACGAATCAATATTGCGAGACCTTTAAAAAATTACAAAATACGTTTCAACTAAGTCATTTACTAGCTTTGTTAACATAAATAATTTAATTGCCTGTAGGCTGATAGTCACTACAAAGAATTCCTCCTCCAACATAAATATGAGGGCCTCCCCGATGGCGCAGTGGTGGCGTCGTCGCCTTGTAATCAAGGGGTCACGGGTACGATACCCGGCGGAGGCACATAGTGGTTCGGATTCCACTTTAAACTGTAGGTCCAGTCCCAATTAGCCTTACTGTGCATAAAGAGGACTTAAAACACTAAATCAATCAACAGAAATATGATCACGATAAGTTAAGAATATTTATGAAAATTGAATATTTTACTTGCTGTGTGCTTAATATTGCATTTATTTCCTTTTTCAGTTCGCCATTGTCCTCTTCGACATCTTGGCCGCAGCTTCTGTCCAGATCCTATTGAACACCCATTATGATGCATATGGAGTAGCCCCCATACGCTGCCTATGGATATAGAGTTGCTGCCTCCATCGCAACTCCTGTCGCTGGCAACCCGTAAGTTTCACATTTGCATGCATATTCAGTTAATCTTAATGTTTCCTTTGCCATGTATATTTGCATAAATCCTAAAACTCCTATAAGTGATTTTTTACTGACTTTAACACTAACTTGCCGAGCAAATATTAAGGTCATAATTTTTCTGTGCAAATGCATATACTCGTATATATTTTTTCACTTTCCAAACGAATGGTATGTTTTGCACATTTTAATTTGCTAAGAATCCTTGTTATGCGATTACAATCATGTATGCTCTGAATGAATAATCCAAAAGGATCTGGTTAATACAATGACAATTGTCAAAAGTATAAATTTATGTACCGTGTATTGCATAAATTGTAGTCAAGCAGAAATATAACGTGTAGCTTTGTATTAGAGCATATGAATTCTGAATATTATACTCAGTCAAATGTGAACTCTTAATTTGGCAATGTTTGTGGCATGTCCACAGCAATGAAAACTACTTTTTCCAGATACGTAGCTGCCACCAGAGGCGCTGTCCACACTTCTCGCCTTGCAAGCCACCTTTTCGGCTGCACACATATCAACACCGTCCCAGCTCCAGGAACCATCTAAATCCTTCATATATATTGCACACTCGTAATCTTCCTCTCTGAGGTCTTCCAAAACTGGCGATCTTTTAAAAATTATGTATGTCTGGATATGTATATATTTGTCAAAAATAAATAAGATATTTATATTTTGTTTTATTTGTCTCAGAATTCAGTAGAGCATAGTTATAAGGAGTTCGAGGGCATGCTCCTATCAATGTTTCTCTGTCACCTATTGCATCAATTTGTTTAATTTTTTTTTACTTCGCTTTTCTGCCACTTTGAGCTAATGATGAAGATGAGAATGAGTGATATGATGAAATTGATGAAGGAACACTCGCAATTAAAACCCATGATCAGACCGGAATTCGAACCCAGGACTTCTGGTGTACATGTGCGTTTGTGTTGATCGATTAGCTTTATTTAACTTATTTTTTAAATTGTTTTACACTTTTGTCTAATTGCGAAGATGGAGGTGGAAGATGAGATGACATTCATGAAATGAAAATCTCAAAGATGAATCTCAGCTTCGTTAGACTTCAAAACGCAGACCAGGGTTTACTTCCTAGGAGAAAGGTTGGCATTTGGATGCATTTAGAGAGGGGAACTCCTTGCAGGGTTGTATGTGAAATAGTATATTAAATCCTAATATTCTGGACTAGACAGACAAAATGACTGAAAGAATAGATTATTGAAAAGAACAAAAGAATGTTAAAAATGGAACAGAATGGATTAATACATACAGATATACGTTTGAATAATCTGAAGCATTCATTCAGTTCAAGCGTAGATAAAAGTATTGTAGTACGGTTTTCATGCCTCAACCCTACATACAAGAACTAGATAAGAGTTGTTAAAATTTTGGCACTAAATCTCTTATTTTTTTAACCTATCTTACGATTTGAGTATTTGACAGGAAAATTTTACTGTTCTTACAAGGTTCAATCAACCATAACCTTTGTATAAGGAGTATTTAATTACATTTATTTAGGAGAACATGTACAAAGACTGGAATTAAAATTGTATGCTGTGACCTGTAATGATTTGGTAATGTATGGTGTTTGAGAAAAATATCTAGTCTCGTGTAAGAATCATGAGTGGTGTTGCTATGCACTACATAACATAGGTCTAATAATTATTTTCTAATGTTGCAAAAGACTGTTTCGAGTATTTTTTGCAGAAAATTATTCTCTACATATAAAATGACTATTCTATGATTTACGCTTAGAAGCATTACGAAGAATCGGTCGATCAATACTATTTCGCCAAAGATATCCTAAAAATATATTTTACAGTGTTAAGTCAACTGTACTTTCTCAATTTCGTCAAAAATATATTTTTAAAATTATTTTCCTATGAATATTGACTGTTTGTTGAAATTGTTTCGTTTGAAGATTGTGGAACGCAGACAGAGAAAATAACTTGTAGCAGTAGAATTCTAGATTCAATTACCTTTTGGTACAGTAGCAGAAAGTTACCTTGGATCTACATGTATATACCAGTGCAGAATATGTAATTAAAAGTTATGAAATAATTACTTCAGTTGTCAACCTTCGTATCAGAGATTAGGATAGTGCACTCAAATCCTCTGCAAGGCATGGAACTTATATTCAGGGTTCATAATCATGATGATTAAGTTTGGGAGGGGTAAAATGTGACATACAATAACCACAAATAAAATATTATTAGTTCCCTTGTAAGATGAATTATTTGCAATGTTATTAATACTAAAAACTACTTTTCAAATATTATTTCGGTGGCTTTTTCTTTTGTGGAATTAGAAATGTGTGTATTCCTATACACGTGGAAATAATAGTGTAGGAAGCATCCTTTCAAGGCCAAGGTATCTATCAAATTAACTTTACAGTTGTAACACCCCTTAGTGGACAACGTTTGCTAAATTTAAAGAACAAGAAGCAGTAAAAAGAGTTGTATTGCAAGCTAATGCTGAATTGATAAATTACTTTAATTAGTAATACTTTGGATTGTCAGTTTTCCCCCTCTTTCAAGCTATTCCAATTACAAAAAAATAACTTTCATATTACATTGCAGGAAATAATAGCGTGGGGAAAAGTACAGAACCTTTATAAGAATACAGAAAATGTCACACACTTTTAAATCATGTCAGCGTAACCTACCCTCCCGACATCCAGTATTCAAATTCATTAAATTATGTTAGTTTACAGTTATTAATATACATTTCCACGATAATTACAGTGAAGAACACCAAGCATAAAGTAGCTGGAAATGTCAATAAGAGCAATAAATAAATAATTCTTACGTAACATTCTCCAGTTCAATTTCACATCTTCTAATATCTTGAGTTGTGTTAATATTACATTGTGTTTGCTTACAAAATATTGCGTTTTTCTTTCTTTCCTTTTTTTTTTTACAATTTTCTATAATTTTAGGATAATGTAGCGATGAGAGGTAATTGATGATGATATTCATTCTAGATGATATTCATCGAGAGAAACATTCACAAAAAAAAGTCCATGCCAGGCTAAAAGCCCAGGTTATTAGAAGCATAGGCTAAAATTCGAACCTGGAATATTCTGTGCCGATTTTGCCAGTAGATGGTTCAATAATACAATCCGTCGTGAAACCACAGTGGTCAAACCAAGCCTCTAGCACTGGCGGCAAAAAGCCGAACAAGGTAAATTTCAGAATGCATTTGTCTGTGCATGAACGAAGTCGCCACCAGTCGGCGCGACCATCCATGCTAAATCCTAAATTTCTCATTAACAATTTAGTTTTAGTCTCTATTAATCAATAATAATCAATTGGACGTGATTTTATATTTTATTCCTCGTCATTCGCTTTTTAAACATGTATAAGAAAAATCGTATTTTGTAGTCACTGTTTATTTATACATGACGTCACGTAACATTGTTCCATCATGTACGTCACATACGAATGTGATGTCGATTGACAAATCGACGAACTTGAAGTAGAAAGCTTCAAGAATTACTCGAAATAAAAAGTACAACTAAAATGTGCTATACTATGCGTTGTTCTAATCCAAGAAAGGAAATCCAGAGCTGATCTTTATAAAGGAAATCTTGAAAGGTTAGTTAGTTAGGAATTGTGCTCACTCCAGGCACGTATCCAGAGGGGGGCTTAGGGGGCTCGAGCCCCCCCGAAAGTTTTAGGTTTACACTAGATAAAATGAGGTTTTTGATTTCTTGTGGTGTGAAATAAAATAATGTGACAATAATTTAAGGAGAGAAATAATTATCGAGGCAAGACGGAGAATGTTCCGTAACCCTGTTATTGATAATAGCACGTATCCAAGATAGGGCACAGGGGGCTCGACCCTCTCCCCAGGAAATTTTTCAGTTAGATAAAATTAGGTTTTTGGCTTCTTAAATAATGTGAAAATAATGTAAGAAGAGAAATAATTATCGAGGCAAGACGGAGCATGTTTTATACCCCTGTTATTGTTAATGGCTCGAGCCCCCCCCTCAGGAAATTTTTCAATTTACACTAGATAAAATTAGATTTTTGGCGTCTTGAATAATGTGAAGGTAATAAATTTATAAATCAGAGAAATAATTATCGAGACAAAACGGAGAGTGTTCTATAACCCTATTATTGTCAATAGCACGTATCCAAGGTGGGATTCAGGAGGCTCGAGCCCCCTTCAGGAATTTTTTTCTGTTTACACTAGATAAAATTAGGATTTTGGCTTCTTGAATAATGTGATGATAATTTGGGAGAAATAATTATCGAGACAAGATGGAGAATGTTCTATAACCCTGTCATTGTTAATAGCACGTATCCAAGCTGGGGTTGAGGTGGCTCGAGCCCCCCCCCATGATTTTTTTATTTTACACTAGATAAAATAAGGTTTTTGGCTTTTTGAATAATGTGACGATGATTTAAGGAGATAGACAATTATCGAGGCAAGACGGAGAATGTTCTATAAAACTGTTGTTGATAATATTGCACGTACACTTTTCTTGAGCTTTCGGTGTTGTCGCAGCGCACTTGAGCACTATGTAGAAACTTGTCAGCATTTGGAAGCTGCACAACAAAGGTAATTTCTAATTTCTGGAAGGCGTGAGAGGGTACGTTCTTGAATGAGAGAAGGAGTCAACTACTGGCGATATTAACGAATCGTTTTATCTGCGGAACGTTCTAGAATATAATGAGGATGTAAATACGCGGATTCAATTTTTCGGTTGATCTGTACAAAGAATCGGTTAATGAGATTTCAGAGGTAAGTGTGACAATTCACACAGTCGATTGATGATCAGATCAGTCAGCGTCCTCTGATTGCTTTATAAGATATAGTGATACGAAAATGAAGACATTGACGACAGTGGAACTTCCGGGGCCTCAGTGTAGCGCTAGCACGGTTCGAGGGCCGAAGAGATCAAAGGTCTCTCTCTAAAGTGAATATTTCAGCAATACCGGATATTGGAGTGGTTTATTACAACAGAAATAAACTTCATAGATCAACTAAAAAGCAAAATTTTGAGTGATGATTTAGTTTTGCCAGAACTAAATTTCGTATATGCAGTCCGAGAATTTCATGGTATAAAAAATACTTTTGTTTAAGCCTACTGGGTTCGAAACACATTCAAACACTTAACTACCATAAAGAGACAGCCGAAAATTTTATGAATGTCGAGAAGAGAAAGCAAGATGATGTTGCATATGTAGACATTTTAGGCGGTAATTGCAGGCTCTGCCAGGACCCAAATCAGGGCTCTACCAACTGAGCCACCTAGCCATCCTTGACTTCAACCGATTTTTCGTTAAAATGTCTACATAGTACATGTCCTGTGTATATCAAATCGTAAAGTGTTGCCTGTATAGTGAACAAGCACAGAAAATATAGGAGAGAGAAGAAAACTGAGGAGCATTATCACCGGTTGAGGATAATTTTTTCTGTGGTCAACAAGAGCTACTACTTCGAGGTGACAATGACAGTGGCCTAATAAGGGAGATTTCACACCGTGTCGCCTGAAGATTAGGTTTGTGCGGCCTTTTGTGTCGCTACGGCGTGAAACGTTGCTGTTGATTGGCCGATTCCAATCGACATGTATCGCGTGTCCCTTCGGTCTGAAACCTTCCTAAGTCTTGAAAATCCAAGTCACAAGGATGGAAAATTAGGGCCTTGTTAAGGTTAGATGTGAAGGCAGACAGACGACAGCACCCTTAAGGATCATATCCAAACCTGCAGGAAGAACGCATCTTACTTCAATCTCCAATACGATGATAAAAACTTCTGGTGAGTTGATTTTAAAAAATGTGTCCGAGATAAAGAGAGGCGTGCCCAGGATTTTTGGAAGGGAGAGGGGTTACGCATACTATTGTTGGTGGTCAGTCCTGATTTTGCCATTTTTTCCCTGTCTTTGACGTTCCTTTTTTTTTTATATAAGAATACTGGGTCAAATGGGGTTATTACCTCACCAAACCTCCCTTGGGCACGTCACTAGAGATAAATGAGTAAGCATTTCATCATACTGGGAGACGAAACATTAGATGTGTTGGGAACGGAAGGGTTTTCACTGTGCATTAATTGTTTAGTGATCCACCTGTATTCGAGAAGACTTCCTTTGTTTCGTGCCGATATATGACAAGACAGCGGAAGCTGTGACAGGCATTTTTGAACACTTGTGAGTGCTAAGACCTGAATCTGAACAATTTGTTGGGTTTCGGCTTTTATAAGAGCTGAAAATATGGGAGGACAAGACACGTTAGTGGTGTTCAGGCTCGAATCAGAGATAAATATTCGAGAACTGTCTGCGTCCAGTTCGCAGCCCACAATTTGAATCTCGCGTTGTCGAGTGGATTGTCCATCCCGTGCATGTGTAACAGCTTCGTAAAAACACTCAAAGACACCATAGATGATTTTATGCCTGATGAGAAGAAATGGACAAACCCACTTACTGAGATGGTTCCGGCACAGAGGAGTCGAGTGGTAAAAAATGTTTCGATTTCACGTTCTGATTAAAATGATAGCCTTACAGTGGCAACGATTTAAGGGATAGTCGCTCCCCATTTTAATTTTTTTTGCCTGAACATTATGACCTCTTAATGTTAAGCCTTGGCTACCAAGAGAAAGTAAACTTTTCTGGCAACGCCCTCCGCACCCCCCCTCCCCCCCGTTTTGGAACCCAATTGCCACCTCTGGTCTGAAGCACACAATTATGAGGTTCTTACTATACCCCTTAAAAAAATGATGTTGAGCCCGCCCCGAAAGGAATTCCTGGATACGTGCCTGGTTCACTCTTATGTGGGACCTGTGTATTTACAGTGAAAAATGATTTTGTTTATTTGGAAAAGTTGTCAAAGAGAATAATTCGGTTTTAGTATTGTTTCATTTAAGTAGAATGACATATGGGATCATATCATATGTTGATTAATATATGTGAATGGGTAATGGTGCAGATTGTGTAATGTAATAATATTTACAAGTTTCACAGGAGAAGGAAGGCATCGTGAATACTGGAAATCACCATTGAAATAATTTTAAAGTTCAGAAAAACAATTTGTCCGTGTTTAAGATGCAGAAAATTGTAATGTGTGAGTACTAATGATGTATTGAAACGTATGTTGTGTGATTACTAGTGCTCCGGATCGCTGCTTTCGGTTTTTGTTTCCACATTAAAAACATTATAAACTTTAACAGATCATGGAAAGTTTGTAAATACTTAGGCGATGAAACCTATCACACTTAAAACATACGAATTGTTCGAACATAATCACATAGGAGCATAATTATAATGCTAAAATCCCTCAAACCTACACCTAACATATGCATATGCATTAGAGTGATAGAAATACAGTTATCTACATAAAAGTTCATCAATGTGTACTTATATACTAACATGAATAGAATTGATTCAGCTTTAGTCCAAACGTACAGTTCCCTTATTTCCTTCAGATTCATGTTGCATCTTACTATATTTAACTCTTTGGTGTAGAACGCAAGTTACGTTA
Organism: Lepisma saccharinum; assembly: GCF_977018435.1. Lineage (NCBI taxonomy): Eukaryota > Metazoa > Arthropoda > Insecta > Zygentoma > Lepismatidae > Lepisma > Lepisma saccharinum. Next base: position 33,147,147 of record NC_139250.1, read on the forward strand.
GCCCCGTCTAGTTCGCTGCACTTGTTGACACTCGGTGTAGTGCAGGTGTACCCCGGTGTCAGGTTTGTACAAGGAGATGCTCTTCGACCAACTAGACATAGTGGTGTTCAAGTTTAGAAAATTCAACAAATGCCTATCTGCTGCTTGAAACGTTCATTTGGTTAGTTAGCTTGCACCACGTGATCATACACCACATGCTACACCGCTCCAGAACATAATGCAAATGCTGCAGACACCAAATGTACTACTGGACACAAAATCGACGAAGTACACAAGTTGGTGTTGAACCGTATAACCACCTCTACCGTTTAGTGCAAAGAGAGTGAAAAAGTGCAGCGAACTAGACGGGGCTATTGTAAGCCAAACTTGTTTGTTTTTTGGCACAAGTTAGGTTAGGTAGTAAGGTTCAGTGGGACATAATTGCTGAGTAGGTTCGGAAATTTAGTTCAATGGCCCTCTTCTACAATAACAGTAATTTTTGTATTTGCATTGTCCCACACTTTATGGTTCTAAGCAAAGAATGTAACGTACAATGAGAAATAATGTAAAAAATTAGGGGTCATTCCACGTCAAATCATCCAGGCCATGTCACCCACCATCTCCGATTTTGATGAAATTCGGTATACTTATAGAACTTTTGATGCTGATTACAAAAATGACAACTTTTTTGAGATTGGTCAAGGGGTTCAGAAATTACGCGATTTTAAAAATCTCCCTGTACGCCACATGCGGCTCCACTTTGAATGACACGAATTAGGTTATAAATTATAGTATCTTCCCTCAAGTTTGCCGTAGAAACTTCAAGTTTGATTTCTTTTGCTCAGGATAGTGTAAGCTTTCATTTAAATAAGGTTTCTGATCAGTGTATCAATAATCATGTATTTTATGTATAGTTTCATGTATTTTTTTAGAAAAATAAATGACTAACTTCAAGAGCGAATTTCGTGCAATGCCCCCCCTTCAATTTCACCCAAATTTTATATACAGGTAGCTCAGAGTGAGTACTAATGCTTCATGGAAAAATTGGGATGGGCGGTTCAGAGACAGGGTGATAAAAAAATCATTTGCATTAAAAGTTAATCTTATTAAAAATACTTATGTATTTAGCACAAAGTCTGAAGTACAATATGTTTTGAGGTATAATATTCAAAATTTCTGTTCACTATGTGTGAAGGTAAGCATAGGCGTAACCTGGTGGGGGCAAAGGGAATCATTTTCCCTATCTAAAATTTATAGATTAATTAAAACCTACAAATAATAATTGCAGTGGAACCCCGATTTCAAGTTCCTCGATTTTACATTTCCCTGCATTTTACATTCAATATTCGTGGTCCCAACATAGCAAATTTTCCTCGATTTTACATTCTCTCGCATTCTAATTTTTTTCAGCTTTGTCCTCTGAACAACGTAAAATCGAAGTTCCACTCTATCTAAGTTAGTTTCAACTGTCTTCAATTTTTTAAAAATATTATAATCATAGTCATTAGCATTCCCAAGCTTAGCAAATTTTCTTCGAGAACATTCTTCATTTTGTGCATTTTATCTCAATATGGAATTTTTTTTTATACTCTTCACGGAGATACGTAATATGAAGTAAGAATTAATAATACACATTTGTCCTGATTCAAGTTTTTCCAAATGGAGCTTTTCTTGCCACATACCAGAGAAAATCTCCTTGTGATGGGGTGGTTGGAACACTTAGAAGACTTGTATAGACATCTACAGTATCAAGTAACAAGTGCAGCAATGAAGTACCAATTCCATAGAAATAGTATTAGAGGCATACATTTCTTATTAATCACGTAAGGTGAAATGATAACAACCTGCAGTACAAGTGTCAGCGATTGCAAAGTACTATACAACAGCACCAGGAAGATTAAGTATGCACTGTTTTGAACTTAGGCTACAGGTTATTTACAGTGTTCGGTAAGTTACTTTTTAGAAGTAACCGAGTTTCAGTTACTCATTTAAAAAGTAACTCTGTTACTCTGGTACTTTGAAAGTAACTGAGTTACTTTACAGTTAGTGTAAAAGAAACTTACAGTTAATGATCATTGATTTGTGTAAAAGTTACAAATTGTGTTTCTAGTACATAATCCGTATGTCTTCATAAACCTACATTACTACTGCAAATAAATGATGAAACACAGAATCTACTTTGCTTGAACGATTTTAATTAAGAAATCATTTGAATGCTGACCACGGTATTTTGAATATGGTGTCATTGATTCCACTTGCACCTATTTCTTTCTCCTCCATTGCAAGTTCAACAAAATCCAAAGACCCACTCCTTCAACGATGACTGTTTCCTAGCTCGACAGTCCACCTAAAACACTGAAGTTTTCACATACAAGTAGATATAAATTGAAGTAAAGCGTGGATGAAGTTAGCATCCAACAAAGCATAGCTTCCTTGACAGGCCAGCAATTCCAAGAAAATCCTTTTACGTAGCATCCAGAGAAGGTACAGGTATATATTTTTTTACAGTTGGGAACAGAAAATGTGAACGGCACAATTTATAGTGCATGAAATTTTGGCAATGCATAGAATACAATCGAGTAAGTATTTTTCGGTAGCCTACTATCTTCTTGGGCGTAACTTGGGAACTTGGGAACTATCTTTGGTTGAGAGAATCAAAGTTTTCAGTCCCATAAAAATAGTGTCAAACATTATTTGCTAAATACATTTGAAAAATCACAATAATTACTCTTTTTTTGTTTGTTCCTAAAGTGCCAGGAGGTTCACAAAATATATTTAACTTGTAGGTTTTAATTAATCTATAAATTTTGGATAGGGAAAATGATTCCCTTTGCCCCCACCAGGTTACGCATATGCTTGCCTTCACACATAGTGAACAGAAATTTTGAATACTATACCTCAAAACATATTGTACTTCAGACTTTGTGCTGATACATAAGCATTTATAATAAGATTAACTTTTAATGCAAATGATTTTTTTATCACCCTGTCTCTGAACCGCCCATCCCAAGTTTCCAACAAACATTAGTACTCACTCTGAGCTACCTGTATATAAAATTTGGGTGAAATTGAAGGGGGGGCATTGCACGAAATTCGCTCTTGAAGTTAGTCATTTATTTTTCTAAAAAAATACATGAAACTATACATAAAATACATGATTATTGATACACTGATCAGAAACCTTATTTAAATGAAAGCTTACACTATCCTGAGCAAAAGAAATCAAACTTGAAGTTTCTACGGCAAACCTGAGAGAAGATACTATAATTTATAGCCTAATGCGTGTCATTCAAAGTGGAGCCGCATGTGGCGTACAGGGAGATTTTTAAAATCGCGTAATTTCTGAACCCCTTGACCAATCTCAAAAAAGTTGTCATTTTTGTAATCAGCATCAAAAGTTCTATAAGTATACTAAATTTCATCAAAATCGGAGATGGTGGGTGACATTTTCACAAAATTCTGGATGATTTGACATGGAATGACCCTTAGTAAATATGAAGAAATGGAACATTAGGGACGTTCAATATATAAGTTTCCCTGTGCTATAAAATATTGTATAAAGCAATGCCGTTAAAAGGGAGCACATGGTTGACAAGCGCCATCCTACGTCTACAACGAACAACAATCGATTCGGTATCAGACGTGAAGGCGCATGCGCCCAAGGGCGAGAAGTAAATGCTTGTTCGGAAAACGCGGGCAGAAGCATGGATGCTAAGGACGTTCTGCTTATGGACTCTTTGGAACGAGGAAGAACAATTAATGCTGACTGTTATTGTCAAACATTGGATAAACTGAAAAATGCAATTCGACATAAGCGACCAGGTCTCCTGTCAGCTGGTGTCATTCTTCTTGACGATAATGCTTGCCCCCACTCAGCAGTGCAAAAACAACACAAAATTGAAGAATTGGGGTGGGAACGGCTGCCCCACCCTCCATACAGCCCCGATTTAGCGCCGAGTGATTTCCATCTTTTTCCGGTGTTAAAGTCTGAATTGCAAGGTTACCGTTTCGAAACAGATGAAGAAGTGAAGCGTAATGTGAAAATAGTGCTCAATAGCCAGAGCCCTGATTTTCTTGCAAAGGGTATGGACAAATTGGTGCAACGGTGGGAGAAATGCCTGAATCTCTATGGGGATTATGTGGAGAAGTGAGGAAGGATCCTCCTATACATGTATGTATAGTTTTCTAATGTATCTTAAAAAATAAAATATTTTACAGCATACGGAAACTTATATATTGAACGACCCACGTATTACATTAAATAAAATATTTACAAGCAGGTAACCTTTTCCCCCAATTTAATGGACCTTCTTTCATTTTATACATGACTATTCTTGTATGGTCTCAATTCAACAGAAACTAACAATGATCCAGTAAATGGATGTTCCTTTAAGTTTCTTTTCTTTGTGATGGCAAGCTTTTTCCTTAGATCACAAATGACTATGCACCATGGAAAATATCTCTTTTAATGACAAAAAAAATGGAAAATATGTAAATCTTGTTGCATTATGTTATATTATTACATGTTTCTAAAATAATTTATTTTCTCTTACAGCTCTGATATGGATGGAAAGAAATATGGCAACAAGATATTATTCACAAAACTTAAAGAATAAAGAGTATGTGGAGTGCAAGAAACAAGTTCGTGCATGATGCATTCCCAGATGTAGAACCAAGTAAGTTCATTGCATTGTGGATTGTGAATGTCGTCAATGCTGTCTTCATTTTCCTCGCTTGCTTCACCAACATTTGCCTCTGTGGAATGCTACCATATATTGTTTTCTTCTAAATTCTCAAAGGAGGTGGTGATATGATCTAAATCATTCAATCGTACAATTTTGGACGTTATTTTCATGCTTTTGTGGAATATTTTGTAGGAAATTTAAATGGGACTCTGCAAGTTACTTTTAGATTATTTAAAATATAATTTTAAACTTTTACTGTTCTGTTTAAAGTCTTATATTTTTATAAAAAGTCTGGAGGACTTCAATGCATTGTTATATGTTAAGAAAATAATATTAACTGCCAATGTTTCAATTAATACATGTACCTGTATAACAATGTGTTTGTTTATTATCCCTTTCCTTTGTTATTAGCAATAATATATACTGTTTTACTTTTCTACAGAATCATTAATAACTCATAAAGTGTAGTGCATTTACAATGAAATTGTCATTTTCTTCGGGAATGTTTCTGAGAATTCCAAGAGAAATAGAACATGTTACCATAGTGAGTTGTAAATGGTTTGTTTGATGGACTTTCATTAACAGTATTACGGTAGCATTGAATACAGTGGAAATTAATTGATCTAGGATTTTTAAGACTAATTTCAGTCTTTTATTCTACATTCCATGTATATTTAATGTTAACAATATAATTTACATTCGGAATAGCAAGTAAGATGTTTGAAATGAATGGATGAATGAACGAGATAAAATTTTCGGTTGCATCGGAATGTATGACCATTTTGTACCATTCAAAGTATACAAGGAAGAATCCTCTTTATCTCAAACCCTTGTCTAAAAGTTAAAGAAGGTATGTAAAGAGTTCCTTGGGAAAGTTTACAAATGCAAGCTCGTAAAGGGACCATCAGGGGATTTGCGCAGCATGTTAGAAAGTTAAGAAGACATTAAAACTTCACACAGAGAGTGGCATATGTCACTTCTTGGTTTATTTGTCATCAGCTTGAAATTTCGGCATTTCTTGTTAGTCAGTTAACTCTTTCAACTCTAAAATTCATTCATGCAATATTTATGCTGAATATATGAATTGCATCTTGTTCAATACTGTATTAAATATATGCATGTATGAAATACATGTATGTGCATAATAAGTAATAGGATCTTTCAGTGGTGTATATATAAATAATTTTATTCAGTATGATTCTTCATCCTGCATACTCCATGACTGCATTGGTTTTGTATTCAGAGACATTCGTACTGTATTTCGAGTCCAGATTTTTGTGTAACTATGAAATATGTAATGCCATATGATGATGCCATATGATAATGTCATATATCCGGTCGAGAAAACCTACTATAACGGCTGGGGATACGTCGGGCTGACCCCCCGACTATTCCAATACTGGTTGAAGATCTCCACGCTTAGAGGTGACGAAGGAAAGCGTGGGAGGGAGATCGGCAGTCGGTAGGTATGCCTAGGCCCTTCATGGGCTGTTGCGCAACGGATTATATGATGAAATTGTAGTCAATATGTAGAGTGGTTCCAGTAAGTAACTTCGAACAAAACTCGCTTGTATGACATATTCCTCCTCCCATTTTAGATTACAAATTAGGGATGTTTGACAAATACTACATGAATAAGCATGCAGTGATTAGCTAATAATATATCTTACAAACATTCACCCGTTTTTAGAAATGAGTTGAAATTTATCTCATGAAAACCAGAAAAGTGAAATTTTATACAACTTCGATTGGATTGGATTGATTTGGTGTTTTAAGTCCACTTTATGCACAGTAAGGCTAATCGGGACTGGACCTACAGATTAAAGTGGGATCCGAACCACTATGTGCCCCACCGGGCATCGAACCCGGGACCCCTTGATTACAAGGCGAGGAAGCTACCACTGCGCCATCGGGGAGGCACATTATACAACTTCGAGATGAGGTGGTTGGTATATAGGTATTCTAGGTTAACTTGTGTAAGGCGTGACCTTTTCTTACTCTATTTCCCCATAACTATTCATTATGATGATCATAGTAGGTTTTACAGAGAAATAGACTGATAGAATTAAAAAATAATTACAATTTAATTCCAGAAATTATTCTATCTGACAACTTCCCCAATGAGCTGTGTCACTCATTGCTATTACTTTATTCTATTCTCTCATGACAGATGGCACTGAACCAGTTTCCATGTTGTATTTTCCAAAATATTATTTCATCTACAGAACACTGAATGTAAGTTATGATAGAAATTAACTGTAATGTAAAATATTCCAAAATATTTACTTTTATGTACAGCATAACATAACACATGGTTCTACAGCATCGCTTCTCAACCTATAGGGTGCGACCCACTCCTGGGTTCTGAGGTGACATTTGGGCTCGAAACTTTGTTTACTGGGTCTTAAAAACCAATTACATTCAATTACTTAGATATATTGTTTTAACAATTTAAATTCAGGCCGTGTTGTTGTAAAAGGGGACTTCGATGATAGCAAAAATATGATTATAAACTGGGTGCACACTCCTACAAAGTAATTCCGCTGGTGTTCATCTTTTGGGTCCCATGAAGTGTAATATCCCTCAAGGTGGGTCTCCGACTGAAAAAGGTTGAGATTCACTGCTCTACAGTACTGGAAGGGCCTTGGCCTATCTCCTGACTGCCAGTCTGCCTCCCACAACCCTATCTAGAGGTGTGGAGATCTTCAACCAGCAATGGGAAGACGTGGGGTCAGCACATCGAACCCTCAGCTGTTACAGGAGATTTCCCAGACTGGGTTACGCTACTCACTTGTAGTTCTCCAATTTTCTCAGGATGGTGAGTTGCCACCAGTCCTATATACAGGCTGAAAACCGAGAGAATGAACCCAGGTGGACTAAAGCCCATAAGAAAAAACTGTGCGATGAAAGTCCTGTTAATATATTACATCACATTTTAAGTTTGGAAAACAAGTACTGGCTATATGTGTATATCTTTTATTACAGTATATTTCATATCTACAAGCCCCCAGCCGATTTGTAACGGTTTCGTTAGATGAATAGAGCTAATGTTCCATCAGTAGTTTTTAATAATACGTTTTATGATTTATTCTTATTTCCTGAGACAAAACCTTCCTATCCTGTATTTTGTTTCCTTGGCATCTTCAGTATCAAATGGGTACTTCACTGATATCAATTGCAGAGAAGGTGGATGCATTTGTCTTTCGTTTTATGAGTCCATAGACACATGAATGGAATTTTCTACCTCGGTAAATCAGAAATGCCTACATCTTGCGATTGAATATGGTACACAAAGGAAAAAATTACAGCCGATCCCCCTATAATACTAGACATTCAGTGACGACACCAGAATCAGTTGCTGATATTAAGTGTGCTGTATCCTGCAGTTTGCCGCCCACGTTAAACTGTGCAGCAATTGTTATGAAGAGAAAGAGACAATTTGGGAAATGTTGCAAGATGGCTCGAGCGCTCTTTAGAACACTTTGGGTAGCGCAATGATCTGCTCACCCCACCCTTCCATTCCATTCCTGCTTTTATTTTCTGCTAATAATTCGGACATATCTCGTAAGGTCGTATTATTTATTTTATTTAAGTGCATAGAAATGTTCTACAAGGATAAATATCATTTTTCAGTTAATGCAGGGGTCCTGGGTTCGAATCCCTGTTAGAGCTTTCTTTGTGTCATCAACTTTTCATAGCATCGTCGCAATTAGCCTAAAAGTAGAAAAATGCGACGCTAAATAACAAACAACGACGAGGGAGGGGGTAAAACGCATTGATCTACGAACAAAGTAATCGCTGTAGAGTTTACACAAGATACAATCGCGATTTGCCCAAAATGTCAGAAAAGCAACGCATAATAGGGAGAATAGGAAATAAAAATACTTATTACCACAGATAATACACGGACCATTTTTCATGCACAACAGAATGATTTACGTGCTGGAATTTCAGGAACTTGTAATTATTTTCCTATGTTGTGCGTCTGGGCTACTAATTCTGTATATCTCGTAACTTAGATGTAGAAATCATTCAAACGTAACATGCATTAACTGAACAACGGTATTTATCCTTGTAGAACATTTTTATGCACTTAAATAAAATAAATAATACGACCTTACGAGATATGTCCGAATTATTAGTAGAAAATAAAAGCAGGAATGGAATGGAAGGGTGGGGTGAGCGGATCATTGCGCTGAGATGCATTCAACTGTCACTGCCCGGAGAGGTTGCTACGACAATGCTTTAAGTTTCGAAGGTGCCGTAGGGTGGCTCCACATGCCCTTTTTGGTATACGCACAGATTACAAAGGAGAGATAGGAAGTAAGCGATCTTGTTAATCTGTGGTCAAACTGTTACAAAATCATTAAAGAAATCAGTTTCTATGAGAAAATGGAATATTTAAAAACATTCATTTATTGTGCTAAACAAGGGCTAGCAGTCTAAGATAGTAACATTAAACAATAACACATTGAGCAGAAATGGAGTTTATTACACTGTCAGCTATACATATAAATATTATAATTTGTACATAAATGAATTAACAGAAATGTTATCTGTTAGAAGATCAATGAAACCAAACTTTATTCTAACCTTAGCAGCAGTTTTGAAAAATAGTCAAGATCTAAGCACTTAGTGACATATAGCTATTGAGGTTAATGCAATTCAGTCTGAAGGTAGCTATAATACTATTCAGAGGCGCAACCACGAATTTTTGTCTGGGGGGCAACTACCAGGATAAACGTACCAATAATAATAATAATAATAATAATAATAATAATAATTTCAATAATGTTAATAATAATAATGTTATTATAATATTATTGTTATTATTGATTTGCTTTATTTTACTTCGCTTATTGTGCCACTTTTGGCTAATTTGAGAAGATGGGGATGAGTGATGATATGATGAAATTGATGAATGTACATTCATAAACATCCATGCCCAAGCCGAAATTCGAACCCGAGACCAATATTATTATTATTATTATTAGTAGTAGTAGTAGTATCAAAGATGTTATTACCCTTGTAAATTATGCAGAAAGAGGGTAGAAGATGGTGCGAATGCATTTGTGTTCGAACAAACGATTTGAATTATTTCTTCAAAATGTTCAATTTCGCATTAATAATGGAAAACAAGCACACAAACTATTTCTGAAAGACAGAAAATGCTTGATAAATGCATTCCAAATATAATTATTTTTTTCATTAACATGTATAACTTTAATCGATATATGTTTTATATAATGCAACAAAGTGCGACAGGGACACAAATTCTGTACGTGTTTCTTTAATACATATTACATAGAACATGTATTATTTAAATATATTATGCAACCAATTCATCCATCTCACAATAAACCAACAGCAAAAATTACATAAATTGTTTCTCAATGTGCACAAAATCAATTAAGAGAAGTCTTATTCCTCTGTCTGGTGATTTCCAATGCATGACAGATAACAATGAAATATTGCGAGCGAAGCGAGCAAGAAAATTTTTGGATCAAAGTTTTTGCTGAAATCAATATTGATTTAATAGGAGGCAAATAATTTCACGGGATGCCAATGCATTCTCTCATTTACAACTTTTGTGCCTCACCGATGGTGTAGTGGTAACATCGTCGCCTTGTGATCAAGGGGTCCCGGGTTCAATACCCGATGGAGGCACATGACACAGTGGTTCGGATCCAACTTTAAACTGTAGGTCCAGTCGGGATTAGCCTTTCTGTGCGTAGTGAACTTAAAACCACAAATGAATTTTCACTTTGATCGTTTGGCACCCAGGGCAGACTCCCGCCACCCCCTAGCTACGGTTCTGAACTTAATATGATCAAGAAGCGAGCAAGAAAATTTTGCGAATAGTGTTTTGATTTGCATAAAATTTGAATTTGTGGGCGATAATTTCCCCCTGTAGGTACACTTGGCCTTCAATGTTTGCCCCCCTTGCCTCTCCTAGAACTCATTTCCGTCCAAGGTTGGGGGCAATGCCCCCCTGCCCACCCCTGTGGTTGCGCCACTGATACTATTCCTTGCATACTATTGTGTGCCGTAGCGAAACCTTATCTACCAAGGAAAAATAAACTGTCCTTGCCCCCTCCCCCTGCAGTTTTGACACCTTGCTCTCCTAGTTTTGAAACCCAATCGCCGCCACTGATTGTGTGGTATTTTGGATCACAAGTATATAAAATCTCTAAGACTGCTTTACTTGCCTCCCTCCTCCTGATGCTAATATTAAATACGAGGGGGTAAAGTATCTCCGGTACTGGTTGGTGGTTGCAATGTAGAAAATTTAAAGCCGTATGTATGTATGCATGTACACAGCAGTATCCATTTTGAATGCAGGTGCACATACGCAGAAATCTCACATCCTTAGGCATATTCAAGATTTGCACAATCAGTCTGCTATTCAGACACAAATTGTGTTCATCCGAACAGGTCCCATTCAGGAGATGCAACAGGCACTGCGACGACTTAGTGAGGATCACCATTAACTCATGCCAGAATGGCACAATATGATTGCGTGGGTCAGACAATGATGAGTCGATGGTGGTGTGAAGATCTTGAGGTCTCCAGGGCAGAGGAGGTTACATTATGATGCTTCTGAATGCAGTGTCTCAATGCACATGTTGTAACATGTTTCCATGAACACCTCCATTGCTAAAATTCGTGTCTGAATCACCAAACATTCCATCCCAGATAACACAGTAAGCTTGCTTCATGCTTAAAACAAGTTTGTTACAACATAAATGTAAAGTGAACGAACTTGCTGCAAGCATACAATGGTAAGCTGTAAGCTTTCATCATGCTTAAATCAAGCCAACTAGTTACCACATGTCAAAATTACAGCAAGCTTTATTTAACCCCCTTTTGACGAACATGTTACTCTCCTGCAAACTATGCGTTGTGCTTAGGAAAGCTGTTACGTTCCAACAACTGCGGGTTACAATAAAATGTGTAGTTTATACATGAGTAAGCTTTGACAAATTATCTAAAAGGTTCTGATACATCTTTCGGAGTTAACAAATATTTGTTAATTAAAAAGTATAAATTTTAAACATCAGTTGCATACATAAATGTTAGTACATTAACGTCTTTCTAATTTTTAATTGACGTTCATTCATTTACGGTATAATTTTTTAGTACATCAGAACAATCAACTTTTCTCGTTTGGTCATGACAAATCTTTAAGTTTTCAACTATTAAACTTTGCACCTTATACATTTTTCTTTCTTTCTTTCTTTCAAATTGATTTATTACATTTATCAAATAAAGCAAAGACGTAACAAAGTACACTGATTAACCAGACGTTTGTGATAGTGTATTTACGTCAGAACCGTTGTTGAGAAAATAGTATTTTCAAACCCTGAAAAGGCCGAGATGATACGTATCTATGGCGAGTGTAGGAAAAATGCAGCACAAGCGTGCGGGCTGTATGCACAACGGTATTTACGCTCGGCTCTGATGAGAGGCATAGGGATGAGCCTTCACGCTCAACTTCAGGTTGCAATCACTTGAGAACTACTTGACGTATTTCAATGTAACAAACGCCATTCTTGACGAATTTTTCCATACTTTCAAATGAGCTGAAAATAAAATGGGGTTTCCGTTTAAAAAAACTAAGTTTGTGTTGAAAACCATATTTCCTTACATACTTGAACGTATTGTGTCCACTAATTTCATGAGCCCCTCTCATACCTATATATCTGTGAAAGCAGTATTTCAATATTTATTGTTGTTCACGAAATATTTTCGGTGGTACTTTTAGGTGCCCCACCCGGTGTATGGGTCTGTTTGCATATTGTATATTCATATGAGTTAAAAACTTTTAAGTTAAAAAGATTACGTTTAAAATAAACATGTTTGGTGTGACTTTCAGCTGAAGGAGGTACTAAACCCTATATAGTAGATTTGAATTTACAAGCATAAACCTCATGAACCTTTCTTCTCTCAATAATATTGTGGTAAATTTCTTATATCATTAATAATTTTGAGCGTTTTCTTAGTGCACTCGAGATTTAGTTTTAAGCACTTATCTTATTTTGGAGATGTTTGGAGAAAAAAGAGCCACATCTGAGCTTTTATGAGTATAGTTGGCAACGATCATGTTCATCTTCAGCTGACTTTCACATTTTTCAATTGGTCTGAAACCACCAGCTTACCATATACCAAGATAGGAAGGTTGGCATAAAGTAAGAATCAGATCTGTTTCAATGCATTCTTTAAAGTACAGGACCGAAGAACAGCAGGACAGTAGTAACAAAATTTGCCACTTAAGCAGATGTCACCATTTGATGCCTTGGTGTGTATTTGATTCGTGCTGCTACATATAAGTCTAGGAGAACATTATACTAGTTTAAGTAAGTCATGTGTGTAAACCATATAAAAACCTTAACCAAGAGAGAAACTTGCAACTAGTGTAGTAGTTCAGGATCGATACCCTTGATGTCATAAGTTCCAAATTGGAACTCTGTGAGCTTTCCATTCTCACAGATAAGGGCTGAGCCATTCTTTGCTTCCCTAATTATCTTCATTACTGCTTCTGCCACTAGAGAAGGGCTGAAAGAAAATGTCAAATTAATACATGAAGTAATGGATAAATAACAACAATACCAAAATGCATTACTGATACTTGGATACAAACATCCGCAGAGGTACTACTTACTTTATATACAAAATTGTTTTTTTTGTATGACATTAATCGCCGTAAGTGACGAGTTTCTCTAAGGCTGACTACAGTTTCAGCTGCATTTTTTGAGAAAAAGTCACGCTAGATGTCTCTTGCCTAAAAGGACCGTAAAAGTCAGTTGAAAATTGTTGGAGTTTCTATTTGGGGATACTTTGGTGTTAGAGTTGGAGGTCTTTTGTGGTGCTAGTTGGATAGTAGGGTGACCTCACCCTCAGCACACCGTCTCAATTGTTCAATTAATTACAGTAACTACTGTTGCTATATACTTGAAAACACTGCTTCAATTTTGTAGAAAAAGTATGTAGGCCTTTGAAGCAGTGCGCAAAGTGAGGGGGGGATGGTATCCACCCCAGATAAGATTTTTTTTGCAAAGCATCCCCCCAACTATCTTATTGTCACAATGTTAAAAGATAGGAGCTTCTCCCTGCCCCAGCTAGCCCCAAAGGCTCAACCAAACATCCCCCTAGTTAAGAATTTTTATTTCAAGTGCTGCTTTGGAGTATATATCTTTAAGAACCACCACATTATTCATTCTCTGAAATATGAATGTTCATACAAATTACTCTAAATAAGTTAAAATGTAACATGCTCCCTCACTCCCCTCCCCTCCTGACATACATAGACAAAGGAATAGTATGTAACTTTTTAACAGGATAATATTTACAGAAATGGACAATGATCTGCACAAACATCAGGGTTCTCGCTGGCCTGAAAAGTCAGGGAAATTGATCTATGGCTAGAATTGCTTGACTGATTGATTTGATTTATTTTACTTCGCTTTTCTGCCACTTTTGGCTAGTCGCGAAGATGAGGATGAGTGATGATATGATGAAATTGACAAAGGGACACTCACAAAGAACACCTTTGCCCAGGCCATGAAACCTGGTATTGTAGCACTCTGTGCTAACCACTCTGTCATGAAGGTTGACTATTGGCTATAAAAAAAAAATAAAAAAGTAATGAAATTCCATCAAAATGTTCATGAACGTGGAGAAGTTGTGTAATTTTAAATGTGGTGTATGGTGTTTGTACTTTCGGCTGATACATATTTTTCACATGTTCGTTAACTCCAATTTGATTCAACAGGTATTTGTCAATAAAAAGATATGCTTAGAAATATAGTTTCCTTACTACTGGTGCCATGTTTTTACTCAACGAATGTACTGCATACAGCATTAAAGTAAGACAAAAATTATTGTAGCCATCTCTGGACATATATATTTCAAATGTACCTGGAAAAGTAAGGGAATTTTTTTGGCAATATGAGTGAGAATCCACTTTCATCATCATTCCAGGAAACACACAGGGCAATTCTGTTATTTTAACATCCATGTTATCCTGAGAATATTTAAAGAGTAAAACATTTGGGTGGCACTGTTTATAAGAGTGACCAGTTTTGACTGAGTACATGAAAAGTACTTTCCTCATTAAGGCTCAACTTTGGTCGACACCGGAACAGTCATTTCCGATTTTTCCTGTCCTTTCGATATTCCAAAATCTGAAAAATTATATATGCTTAGAATTCCATGTAGAGCATTCAGGTGAATCTTCATATGGTTTGCTTTTTCTGTTGTCTAGATACAAGGTAACCAAAAAAGTTCTTGCCGTTTTTAACATCACATGGGAAGAAGTGATCACTGATAGGAAAATATGTGTGCCACGTGCCGGAAAAGTGGCCAGGGTGGGAGTGGAGACATTGGTCTTGCCCAATACAGACACATTGCGCACTCATAGCAGCCATAGTTTGAGCAGGGGTGAAGAGAAATGGAAGTGTTGAAGCAGCTCGTTTGGGGTTGTCTGCTTTATGACTTTAAGGTGGGCTTGTCCGGAGCAGAATCAAGTCGCCGAATATGTCAAGCCTTTGGGGATAATGCTGTGAATGAACGCACCAATAGGAATTGCTTCCAGAATTTCAGGTAGGAAGATCTGTCACTTTGTGATGAACCCAGCAGTGGCCGGCCACAGGTCCTGGATGGTGAGGCTCTGAAGGCAGCCATACAGGAGTACAGCAGCCTAAGGTGTGGTGAGCTTGCCAACCACTTCCAGGTTTCCGATAAAACAGCCAGACTGCACCTGCATCACATAGGAAAGACGTTCAAGTTGAGCAAGGGGGTACCTCACACACCTCAGAAGGCAAGAAGCAACAACGAGTGACAGCCTGTTTCTCGATGCTTTCTTGGCACAGCAACACACCCATATTCGGTCGAGTGCTCACCAGTTACGAAAAGTAGGTCCTATATGACATTCCCAAGTGTGCCCGACATTGGTTGTCAACACGGGACTTTGTGCCTCACGCCACAAGACCACCTTCACACCCATGCAAGATCATGCTCTGTATGGTGAACTAGTCACCAAGTGGTGCACTATGAGCTACTACCAATGGGCCAAACCATCACTGGGGACCTCTACTCGCAGCAGTTTCAATGTGCGCAACATGCACTGAAGCATAAGGAACCAGCATTGGTTAATCGCAAGTGTGTACTGCTTCTTCACGACAACCGCATGTGGTGCGCGGGTGGCCAAGGATACCATACAGTGACTTGGCTGGGAGATACTGTGCCATTCACGGTACTTTACAGACCTTGAGCCAACAGATTATCACCTCTTCCATTCCCTGGACAACCACCTTCGTGGGAAATCCTTCGCAAATGAGGCAGACTTGTGGCAAGCACTCACGGACTTCTTTCCGTCCGAGACCCTGAGATTTATCACCAGGACACTGCACAGCTGGAGGCATGTTGACAAAAGGTGCTGGATGCAGATGGGTATTACTTTGATGACTAACAGTATGTGACATTCTTTGCATACATTTTTGTTTCTGATGATCAAAAACGGCAAGAACTTTTTTGGTTACCTTGTATTATCAATAGTTTAATAGACTTACGTACAAATGGAACTATTGCAAATATCTAGACAACAGTCCAAAGCAATCCACACGAATATTCACCAGAATGCTACACAAGGAATTCTAAGCACATATAATTTTTAAGATTTTGGAATATCATAGTAGTTTGTCGAAAGGAGGTGAAAATTCCAAAATAGCTACCTTGGCATCGGCCAATGGTTCAGCCGAGCCTTAGAACCAAAATTTGGGCACAACTGCTTCCAGAGGGAAGGCAATAAATATTGAGAACAAAGGCTAAGGTCACACGCAAAAGATAGGATGCATGAACTAAGAACGATGTAGGTGACTATTCATCTCATCCATGATATCTGTACCTATGGGCTTGTTTGGAAACTCCAGATATGACAGTCATGTCTTTCAATCAGCTCTCATTGATAGCACACACTATGTCACTATCCAAGCTGTACTTCAGAACAGCAAGGTACGAGGGTCACTATTTATATTTTGAGCCTAACAATGAAAAAACAAGAATTTGGCATTGAAAACTGCTTTATTGTTTTTCGAAGTATTCTCCTATATGGTCAATACACTTTGTATTCGTTTGAACCATTTGTCAAAGCAGTTTTTCCAATCTTCTTGAGACACCTCCATAATATGGTTTTTGAACGCATGAACGGCGTCTTCCGCCGACGAAAATCGTTGCCCACGCAATTTATTCTTGACATTTGGGAACAAGAAGAAGTCATTGGGTGCCAAATCAGGACTGTATGGTGGATGACCCATCAATTCGATTTTTTGACTGTTCATAAAGTCGGTTGTTAGACGAGATGTGTGACAGCTGGCATTGTCTTGATGAAGAATGATCCGACGGCGTTTGTTTGTTTTCCGTATTTGACCGAAGACCTCTGGCAAACAAATTTTTGTGTACCATTCAGAGTTGACCGTTCTACGTTCCTCCAAAGGCACAGTTGCCACATGACCAGTTTTCCAGAAAAAACAGGCGACCGTTTGTTTCGATGGGCTTCGAGCGCGAACAACTTTTGTTGGATTGGGTTCATCTTGAAACACCCATACAGTCGACTGCTGTTTACGTTCTGGCTCATATGCATATATCCATGATTCGTCACCTGTTTCAATCTTATATACGTCTTTTGAAGCACCACGATTGTATTTATTGAGCATTTGTTTGCACCAATTTACGCGAGCGTCTTTTTGAGTTTTTGTGAAATTGTGTGGGATCCAACGAGAACATACCTTTCTCACAGCTAAATGATCATGTAATATTTTATATATGCTGGTGGAACTAATGCCTATGGTTGCCTCAATCTCACAGTATGTCACATGACTATCTTGCAGTATTAGGTTTTGCACAGCATCAATGTTTTCTTGAACAACAACTGATTTTGGACGACCTTCGCGAATCTCGTCGGTGAGCGAATGGCGGCCACTCTTAAATTCGTTATACCAGCGTTTCACAGTGGCAAAGGATGGGGCTTCATCGCCAAATGTGGAAGTAAGTTGATCGATGCACTCTTGTCTTGATAATCCACGTCGAAAATCGTAAAAAATCATCGCACGAAAATGTTCACGAGTTAATTCCATTTTATTGTTGTCGCGCAATCTCCAAGGCAACATAAACAACACAAATGAAGCTATTGACAAAACATTTGAAGTACGTTATGGTCAATAATGCCAGACGATTCCGTGCAAACGTCAAATCGCGCCTAACTTCAATCAGTGTTGCCAAGGCTCAAAATATAAATAGTGACCCTCGTAATCTGTACAGTGAATATGTAAAAAGCAGACAGTGTCATCTGTGTGTTTTCTACTCCAAGTATATTATTTCGGTTGTGACCAGAAACCCGTTATTGCTAGGATAATCCTAGTTTTCACCTAGATGTCCTAGTGTCTTGAGGGAGACAGAGAGAGAGAGAGAGAGAGAGAGAGAGAGAGAGAGAGAGAGAGATAGATAGATAGATAGATAGATAGATAGATAGATAGATAGATAGATAGATAGAGAGAGAGAGAGAGAGAGAGAGATAGATAGATAGATAGATAGATAGAGAGAGAGAGAGAGAGAGAGCGAGAGAGCGAGAGAGAGAGAGAGAGAGAGAGAGAGAGATCTTCAGGATGCTTAATTATTCCAGTTTTTAACTCAGAAGCAAAGTGCATTAAATGTTTGAGTTATTTTATCATTAATCGTACAGTCAAAGTTCTTTATGTGTAATATTACTTCCGTTGTATTTAACATTGTGGAAGAATGAAGCAGTGAACTACATCTATCACAAAATAAGTTAAAAATGGTTTAATACATTTCTAAACTCTTGATTTTACCTTTACAATACGTATTTAACATTCCAAACCTATTGATATCTGTCCACTAAGTGCGGTTTTGCACCTGCCGAGTTGAAAACATTGAAACACCCATTTTTTTGTGCTGGTCAGCTTAGTCTAAGGTGTAAGGGAAGGCAGACTTTTAAGATTACAGCAATGTGATTAGAGAGAGAGAATCTTATACTTTTTAAAAAATATTATTATTATTATTAAGAATAATTTCCACAAACTGTACTCACCATTGGCCTTCAGCAAGCAACTTCTGAAAATATGGAGCTTCTTTCTTGAAATAGAGCTGTTCTTCACAATTTTCTTGAATTATATTGGTTGCAGTTTGTGCTGGACACAGAGCAACCACTCGTACTCCTGTTCTCTCAAGATGATCTGCCATCTGATTTGGAAAAGGTTAAGTTAGAGTGATATACATAAATAACTACATGTAGAGGATCAATATGGACTACCGAAGCTGTAGCCTGGACAATCATTTGACAAGTAATAAGTAGGGAACGGAACTTTATGTGCTAAAAAACTCAGAAATATTTATTTTTTATGTGTCATAAATGTTGAAAATATGTGATAAAAACAGGAAAATATGTGACAAAAATAAAAAAATTTGGTAACAAAAACAAACTATAACATGCATTTTAAACACCTGAAATCAGTTTCTAAATGATTACCTCTTAGTGAGCTATTTTTTGGAAGAGTTGCAGTGGATCACCATAGTTTGTTTCCAAATTCTCCATTGTAAATCTGTCACGATTATCTCTAAAAAGCATCTTATATTGTGAGAAAGATCGCTCCACGTCACAAGAAACAATTCTTGCATATTTGAAGCACGAAATGTCACTAACGCTGAAGTTTTCCAAAGCTTCCTCTTCCTCTACTTCACTTTCCAAAACACGTGCAATTTGGCACAAAGTTTGAAAACCTTGTTTTTTCCCCAAAAATTCTGTATATTTAGACATTTGCACTCGTGCGTTAGATCCAGTGAATTCTTTCAGTTTCGTTTCTACTATACGCGGACGATTCAAGCTTTCGTATGGAATTGGAGAGAAAGGACAGGTTTCTTGAGATGTATGCCAATTCGACTTTTAAGGAGGGCTCCATCAACAGTTCTTGCAGAATTCTTCTTTGTCGAGATCATTTACAACAGATACAATTTTTTCAAAGTTCTGGGCATAACATCTGCATCCAACCAAGTGCCCTATCGCGTAACTACAGGTGTAGGGGGAAGGGGAACTTCAGGACATTTTTGTTTAAAAATGTCTATTCTTCTAGGCGACTTGATAAAAACTTTCTTCCCATTTGAAACCAGTTCATCGACATTGGGATAAAGAGCTCTTATCTTTTCACATATTCTATGCAACGCATGAGCCACACATGTAACGTGCACCATTTTGGGGTAGCTAACAGCAAGGCCTACTGCATGTAAGCTGCAGCATCTGTCAAGAGAAGAACATTGTCAAATTTTATGCCTTCCGGCCACAATAGCTGCATTGCTTCATTAAAAAGCCTTGCTATCGTTACGTGTAGCCAGCCCCAGCTACTTACAGCTATTTTCTCCCAATAGGATCGTAGGCGAGGTGCCAGAAGTCTGCCAGCGAGGGTGCTTAAAGACAAAACAAACCTAACACTCTCGATATGAAAGAGGTGCGGAGAATAAACATTTTTCCTTCGAGGATTTTGAGGTAGATGAAGTCAATGAGCGATTTTATGCATTTAAAATGAAAATTCGCAAAATATGTATTTACATACGGAAAACTGGAAAATATGTGTTTTTATGTAAAATAAAATTTGCTGTGTTGACATATAAGGCTATGATCAGAATTTTGGCAAAAATGAGGGTCTCTATCTTATCGCAGAAAAAACATTTATTTACCTGAAGTTCCTTTCCCTAGTAATAAGATTAATAATCCTGCAATATACTAGAAATATCATGCTAATGATCACATAGGTTCAGAATATTTCAACTATTATATTTTCACACATCCTATTACCTAGCAAATAGAGAAAAAGAAAATTAAACATCTTTCATTTTAATATCAATAGCAACAAATGCATAATATTTTATGTATATTCATAAAAAATCTCACAAGTAAAGGGCCACTTACGGTGAAACAAGTTGTCCGATAAAGCATATATTTTTGGAAAGTAGCTACTCATCTTAACTAAGGTACAGGTGAAGTATTAGGGACAATGGGTTCGAGGTTAAGGAGATAAGGGGTTTCAAAGTTAACATGGGAGTCTTTGGGAAGATCCTAAAATCTGTTCCCAACTAACGCTAAAGCACTAGTGTTTCACTCCAAACAGAGTGATGAGAATTTTAGAGAAAAACAATGTCCAACTACTGAACACAACCAAATAATAACACATTTTGTTATGAGATTTGAAGGGAATTTGTTACTTGGAAGCAGAAAACATGGTACTTGGATTCAAAGAGTGATACAGTCAATGTGAAGTTCAGAAAACAGTGCGTGGCCCATATAAATGCTCATCTCGCAGTGAGCACACTTTACAAATGTGATTTTGTCGAACTTGAAGCACTTGTCGGTTCCAATCGAGTAGAAAAAGAAATCATAAGGCGAAACCCAGGTCCTGGGCTTGTCGTCCAAATAACAAATTACTTTCAAATTTCATAACAAAATGTGTTTTAATTTGGTTGTGTTCAGTAATTGGACATTCATTTTCTTTAAAAATCTCATCACTCTATGTTTGGAGTGAAACACTAGTGCTTTAGCGTCAGTTGGGGATGGATTTTAGGGTCTTCCCATAGACTCCCATATTAACTTTGAGACCCCTTATCTCCTTAACCTCGGACCCATTGCCCCTAATACTTCTTCTGTACCTTAGTTAAGATGAGTAGCTACTATCCAAAAATATATGCATTACCGGACAACTTGTTTTGTCGTAAGTGACCCTTTACTTGTTAGTATATAATATTTTTTTAAAAAAAATATTTGCTTGTTACACGTTATCATATTATGAGCACAGATTTGATTTAACCTTCTTAAAGTTAAATTCTAGCATAGTAAGTCTTCCATGAAAATAAGAGGAAATTTAATGGTGACAGACTGTGCTCAAAGTTGTGGAAATGTGGAGAGATGCCACCCCCCAGTTAAGAAAATGTGCATATCCCCCAAGCTAGGATAATTTGCATTGGCATCTCCCCATCTGCTTCATTGTCTCCATGTTGAACCATACAAGCACTCTCCATCTACCCTCAAACTTGACCAAGAATAATACTACACTAGAATTTCCACTTTGTGCACCAGTGACAGAAAATATACTCTTGGAAATGGTTGGGGGCTTTTTTTCATGGTTTCGCAGATAGGATGTAAGCTTGTGGCAAGATTACGATAGCTTGCTTATAGCTTGTCAAAGTAATTATGGTATGGCAAGTTGGATGCAAGTTCAATATAAGTGGTACTCTGCAAGTGAGGCTACTGCCAAAAGCTTACAGCTAGTTATGACAAACATGATGCAGGCTTGCCTTTGCAAGTGTGCTGCAATTTCGACTTATGGTAACTAGATAGCAGTATGCAAGCTTATATAAAGCCTATAGCTTGCCGTGGAGAGCTTGCTGCAAGCTTCTTACTTGGTATGACAAGCTTGCTTCAGGCTTGCAGCAAGTTTTCTGGGCTATCTGGACTGGAACAAATTTATAAATGCAGAATTTTGGAAAGAACCATAAAAGTAGATGGGTTCGAGATGTAATGATCACTAGTGTGCATTGGAAATGAGTTGTCAGGAGCATTTGGAGCATTATAAGGAGATGCTTTTCACAATTGAATTGTGACCCAAGATGAGTCCTGGGTACACCCCATCATTTCTGGTCATGAAAAAATTCAATACGTAGGCCTCCTCTTGGAAAGTCGTGCAGACCATCTTTTTGGATGTCAGTTGGCCTATATTGGTGTACTTCCAGAAAAAGTCAAACTGTGACTGGTGCTCGATACAGTGGCATGCTATTGAACAAGTTGGAGGTCGTGATATGGTCAAAACACTGGGGTCTTCTCTCAAAAGGAGTATTGTTGCTCCATGACAATGCCTGCCTCCATACAGTGGGGATACACTAAATGCTCTAAAATTTGAGGTGTTGAAACATCCAGTGGGCAATCTGGACTTTGCACCATTGGACTTTCACTTCTTTGGACCTTTAAAAGAACATTTTTGGGGTCAGAAGTTTGCAGATTACAACGAGGTAATGGAGGCCATGCAAAGTTGGTTAAGGCCACACCAAAAAGCCTTTTTTTAGAGGGTATCTGCAACCTTGTGAACAGGTGGACTAAGTGTGTTGCGAATTTCTGTTTCCAGAAATAAGACACAAACAATTTCTGTAATTACTCTTGCTTTTGGAAATCCTAAATGCATTGCTCAATATTACAATTTGTCAAAATTCTGGAAGGGTGCAGGGGTGGCAAGCTCACGCCTGTCTACGCTAATGATAATATCCTTAGCAAAAGACTTCTACTCAATCCACCAGATGAACGACCATTCAGCACAGCGGTTTATGTTTATTTTTCCACATTCCTTACAGTTATAATACTGACATACACTACGATTTTGTTATTAACTTTTACATACCTAACAAAGAAATATCTTTGGAATCAGGGGACAAATGTAGATATGAAGTTTACATTGTTTGACTTCCCACACAAAAATCTCATTTTTGGAATTTTGAAAACTTAAAGTATATTTTTTTTATAATTTGTTTCTTAATTTTGCACTCAATTTTTATAGCTGTTTTTTTCCTTTGGGTATTATGCTGGAATACTGATTGACTGAACTTTGATTCAGTTACCAATGAAAGAATGTGAAGATTTTTTGCTTTATTTCTGTTAAAATGTTTTGTTTCAAAACATTGTCATACTCAAATATGTTCACGTTAATTTTTCGTAGTGTGATAGTCTGTGAAGCGAGTTATTTTTTCTTGTTCAATCTTGTTCCGTGGCTTCCACAAGTGCCATCTAAGAAGAGAAATAAAACTTCTTATGTTAAGAATAATGCTAAAATATTTTTCAAAACTGCTAAAGAGATAGGTTTGGAAGTTAACAAAGAGAAAACTAAATATATGCTTACAGGCCGAAACCAAGTGTTAGGTAATAATCAAAATCTAATTATTGATAACAACTCATTTGAACCAGTTTCCAAATTCAAATACTTAGGAGTAATATTAAGAAATGAAAATTATATTAAAGAGGAAATAAAAAGTAGGCTTAATTCAGGAAATGCATGTTACTTCTCTCTTCATAAACTTTTGTCTTCTCGTTTAATATCAAAGAAACTAAAAGTTAAAATATACAAAACAGTAATTTTGCCTGTAGTATTATATGGATGTGAAACTTGGTCCCTTACATTGAAAGAGGAACATAAATTGAGAGTATTTGAAAATAAGATCCTTAGGAAAATCTTTGGACCTAAAAGGGATGAGGAGACAGGTGAGTGGAGAAGGTTACATAATTTAGAACTACATAATTTGTATTCATGTCCAGATATTATTAGAATAATTAAATCAAGAAGACTTAGGTGGGCAGGGCATGTGGCACGAATGGGAGAGGAAAGAGGAGTTTACAGGATTCTTGTTGGGAAACCTGATGGTAAGAGACCTGTAGGAAGGCCAAGGCAAAGATGGAGGGACAACGTTGAGATGGACCTAAGGGAAATCGGTAGGGATGGAAAAGAGTATATATAACTTGCTCAAGATAGGGAAAGATGGAAGGCCTGTGTTGCTGCAGCCATGAACCTTCGGGTTTAAGAAGGCTAGGGAGTTAGTTAGTTAGTTAGTTCAGTTCGATGTATTAATCATTATGCATATGCAGTATCAGGTTTGATTAATGGCTTCAAATTTTTAACAGGTTATGGGCCCAGCGCAAGTGTTCAAGAAATGTGCATCAATGTACTTTGGAGTATTTTCATCACAGTGAAAAATTTTATCATAAATTTTTGTGATGTACTCATGACTGATCACATTATATTATACTGCATGTAGTGCTTGTGAAGTTTTGAATCGAAATTTGTGCTATCTAATTTTTCTTGTACGGAAATTACGGTGACAAGAATATTGAAACAAATTCGATGCTACATACTCTGTAAGAACAATGACGACTCCAATCGTGATTAATAGTGGTGGACAGCCGAACATCGAGAAGCTGGAAGGTGTTAAGAATTACGCCACGTGGAAGTTCTTAATGAAATTAACTCTGAACGACCATGGTTTATGGGACTGCATCGAAGCTACTACTCCAGTGGATCCAGAAAGCATATGCCAAGATTTGGTTGTGCGTATATTCTCCTTTCTACCCACATGTTAGAAAAGCCCAAAGTGCGAAGGCAGCATAGGATAATCTGAAGACAGCGTACGAAAACCAAGGTATAAGTAGGCGCTTAGCAATTAAAATAAGACTGGCCAGAGTGTGTTATAAAGATTTTCCTTCAATGGACTTGTACCTGGGTGAAATCATCTCATGGCATCAACAGTTAGCGGACGTAGGATGCAGTATCGATGATGAAATTATGTTGATTAGATTGCCTGAAGAGTTTAATCCTTTGGTAATGGGTATTGAAGGAACTTAGACGAAGCTTACAAGCGAGTTTGTGAAGTCATGGTTCATGCAGGGTGATTTTCGACGAAATGAAAGTGTTTCCAAGGATTCTGCATATTTCGCTTCAGATAAGAAGAAGGGTCCATTTGTGCCTATTTTCCATCATTGCAAGAAGGAAGGCCACATAAAACCAAGATGTCCTCAACTACAGAAGTCTAAGAAGCGGATGAAGAAACCTACAGTTACGAAGCAAGGATCAAGTTCTTCGCAACACAATAGTTCATTGTTGTTGAGTGCTTATGCCAGTAAAATGTTTAATGATGATGACTGGTTACTAAATTCAGGGTGTACTTCACATATGAGTAAACGTAAAGATTGGTTTGTTAATTATTCAAATTCTAAATCATCTGAAATTACTATTGCAAATAATCAAAAGTTGATAAGTAATGGAATTGGTGATGTGAAAGTAAATTTAAAGATAATGTGCAGAAGTTAATATCTGAAGTGATGTACGTATGTTCCAGATAGTACAGCTAATTTGTTGTCTGTTAACAAAGTTACTGAAAAAGGTTATGTTATGCTTTTTGATAACAAAGGGTGTAGTGGTTACAATGTATCTGATATTGAGATTAAGGCTACTCCAAAATATACAGCAACAATGGTAGGTGGTATTTATAAGTTAGACCAAGCTGAAAATTTGTCCATGATGAATTTAAAAAATACCACTTTAAATTCTCTTGAAAATTGTGAAGAGACAGTAGCTATGTTGTCAGTTAATGCTTCACAAGATGTATGGCATAAACGTTTAGGTCATTTGAATCTAAGAGGAATGATATTTTTGAGAGATAATTTAGCTGATGGAGTATGTTTTCAGGATGACACCCCATAACCATGTATCTCTTGCATTAAGGGGAAGCAGAAAACTGCATCTTTTTCCAAGGGAATGGCAAAAAGAGTTAAAAAAAGTTGAGTTAATATATTCTGATGTTTGTGGACCAATGTCTGAATCAAGTTGGTGGTGCAAGATATTTTTTTACTTTTACTGATGATTATATTCGCAAGAGTTTTGTATATTTTCTTAAATTTAAGCATGAAGTATTTGAAAAAATTGTAGAGTTCAAAGCTTTTGTAGAATATCAGTAATTTAAAAATCAAGAAACTTAGATCAGATAGTACAGAATACTGTAACAAGAAATTTTCTGCATATCTTAATGAACATGGTATAATACATGAGACAAGTGTTCCATATACTCCGCAACAAAATGGAGTTGTTGAGAGACTAAACAGAACAATTGCAGAAAAAGCTAGAACAATGCTTCATGATGCTAATCTCAGTAAGAGATATTGGGCTGAAGTAATTTTAACAGGTGTATATCTGAAGAATGTTTGTCCTACAGTTGCAATTAAAGATGCTACTCCAGAGGAAATGTGGACAGGACATAAAGTTAATTTAAGTCATCTTCGTGTATTTGGTTGTACGTACAGCATATGTTTTGACACCAGGCCATCAACGAAAGAAGATGGATAGCAAGTTAAAACCGTACATTATGGTAGGATACTGTGAGTTTACAAAAGGTTATAGATTAGCTGATACTTCAAATCCTGGTAAGATTATTGAAGCAAGAAGTGTTATATTCCTGGAAAATGTTGCAGAATCATGTGTCGATGAGACAGATGTCAACACTGACATGTCTTCCCATGTAATTTTACCTCTGACTCTACATATAGCATTTAATGGATCAAAAGTTAAATACAATGACAGTAAAAATGTTGTAGATGGTATACAAAATTCAGAAGAAAAATCAAGTGACACTTTATGTGTTGATAGTAATGTCAGTGAAATATCAGAAGTAACAAATCCAGAAACTGCTGAATGTTCAAATGTAGATAGTAATTTATTTCAAAATGTAGAACAAGAAGATGGTAGACCGTTAGAAATAAGCAATTACCAATTTGGACAGAGGATTATGATTTATCCGACACATCTTTTATGAGTTTTGAAGAACCTGTAAGCTTTGCAGATGCCACAACATGCAAAGAAAATTCCAAATGGAAGAGAGCGATGGATGATGAATAAAAATCACTCTTGAAAAATGAAGTTTGGGAATTAGTAGATCGTCCAAAGGACCAGACTGTAGTTAAAAGTAAATGGGTATATAAAGCAAAAAACAGATGTAAATGGAGACATAAATAGATACAAAGCAAGATTAGTAGCACGGGGCTTTACGCAACGATATGGTTTCGATTATGAAGAGACTTTTGCACCTACTCTATCTACTCTCAGACTTTCGTTTGCCATTGGTGTGGAACACAATATGGACATAGAGCATATTGATATAAGAACTTTGTTCCAGAATGGTCATTTAAATGTGACAATTTATATGGAACAGCCACAAGGTTATCAGGTTGATAATAAAGTATGTCGACTCAAAAAGAGTTTGTATGGTCTAAAACAAGCAAGTCGAGCTTGGAATCAGAAAATACATGATGTGTTAATCAAAATGAAATACAATCAATCAAAATGTGAACCTTGTGTATATACAAAATGTATAAAGGGTAAAAAATATGATTGTAGCATTATATGTTGATGATATTTTTGTATTTAGTGAAGATGCATGTGAAAAACAAATGTTGATCAATGTACTGAAAGAAAATTTTGATATTGGGACCATTAAGACATTGTCTAGGAATGGAGGTTGACAGGAATAAGAAACTGAATACTCTGACTTTATCTCAAAAGAAGTATACTAAACAGTTACTTACACATTTTGGTATGAATAATTGTAAAACTGTTTCAACTTTCATGGAGCTAAATGTAAAATTAGAAAGATCTGAGAAATGTGAAACCAAATTTCCCTATCAGCGATTGGTAGGTAGTCTCATGTATCTAGCAGTTTGTAAGCGACCGGATATTGCTTTTGCTTGTAGTAAACTCAGTCAATTCAATAATTGTTATGATGTAAGACATTGGGTTGCAGCAAAACAAGTTTTGAGATATTTGGCAGGTGCACTAGATTATAAACTTGAGTTTCAAAGAGGTGGAAATGAAGTAAAAGTGTACAGTCAAGGACACTTCTGGGTTGTAACGACCCTATTGAAGAAGCACTGAAGCAAGCCATCCATGTCTGACCACCAAGCGCCTTGTGACTAGACAACCCAACCAACATTGCAATTCTGCGGCTTGTATACCAGTCACGGGTATACATCTCTGTAAATTGAGCAGTGTTGCCAAAGAGAAATACGAGATGAAGATTGTCGATCGTAATGTCTCGTGTTCTCAACATGGAATAATAGTCGGTCCACGTTACGTTCCATTATTTAATGTTGTTTGGGAACGAACGTGACGAACTGGGTTTATATTTTCACACCTTGCATTACAGTAAATTCCATATTTTACAATTATATTAATGCTTTGAACGAAATAATACCCAGAAAAACACCGAACACACGTGCACACCACTCTTCTCACACACAAAGTTAAGTTTTAACTTCCAAGTGAATGTCCAAATAACAGTAAATGGAGAAGCACGATGTGCGAAACATGGGACTATTCACAGAAAGAATGCGTCTATTTTTGACATACGTGGTTTCTATTAATAGACAATGAAACAATTATGAGAGAAATTAAGATGCATTTTCGTCTTCAAGTGTTGAGGAAGGAAACAGACTGACTGGAAAAAAAAAACAATGTGTTATTGATAGAGTGTTGGTTAGCGTACGGATCTTTCATCAGTGAGGTCTAGGTTCGATCCCCACCAAGGACAATTTTTAAAATTCTTTTCTATTAGTGAAGAAGTATGTAATATTGTTTTCTAGGCATTTTGACGAAAGGATACAAATCAAATTTGTTCGTTTAATCTCTATTTTCATTCTTCTAATAAGTTCTCTATCACAAGGGGATATAGAGATTCTCTATCTAGGCGATAGATATCTTCTCAATGGTTCCGTAGCTACGATTCTCCAGTCCCTTCCACCCACTTGTCTCATTTATTTACTTTATTCATATCAACTCACGAAATACCATGAATCTAACGAAAACACACAGATATAGTTAGAACAAGAAACACACCTCGCGTCGAAGGTTCCAGACTCGAGTACTGGCTCTTTTGCGAGGGTGATTATTCCTGTGTGTGTGTTTATCATCTTTGTCTAAAAAAATATTCCTCATTATTTCCGTGATTAACCTAGGGAGAGACCAAAGCGACTGAAATAACAAAAGTACAGAAAATGCAAGACACATCTGCCTAGGCATGTTATACCTTGGGAATTAGCAATATGAAAATTAACTTGCGTTTCAGTCGACTACTTGCGAAAGAGTTTCGTGTTGTCTCGTTTGGAGTGTTGGTTATCGTGTCGGACTAGCATGCGCGCAACCCGAGTTCGAGCACAGTGAAAGGGAAGTTTTTTTTTTGTCTAATTTCATCGAATCTTATTTATAAAACTAAGGTTTCTGCAAAACCTTTTGAATTGCATGCCACTTCGTATGTCGGTAATCTGAAAGCAGCAAAGATGAAAATTTGATGTTCCGAAGCGACGATGTATTTGTGTATGTGTTGAAAAAACGCAGTTATTTATTAGCGAAAAGCATGCAGCCACGTGATCATTGAGAACGCTTTCTAGTTGTCAGTGCTGATATGGCAGTAGCTACAGTCTGTCAACACACACCAACTTTCACGTTCCCCGTAAAATGAATAACTTTCCACGTTTCAAAATCATGAGTGCTGTCTAAAGCAATACTTTGATACTTGCGTTTGCATGTTCGAATCTAAAGTAATACTATTTTTTTCCCCCAGCAAATGACATTGAAACCATTAATAACTGTTTGCAATGTGATATTGATATCATATATGGAAAGAATAAAAATGGAGAATTTCGCTTAAAACAACTTATAAATATATTAAATTATGTGGATACCTGGTCTGAAACTTACGATGCACGATCAGAGAGCCTGAATGTTGCATTGAAAACTGCAGAGAACAATGACTGACTTATGAACAGTGAAAGGTTTTTCCATGCTCCAATGGGATTGTATTTATAACTATAAATTAACAAGGCAGAAGTACACAGGTTGGTATGATGAACTAAATTGTAAACTAAAAGTTTTAATTGAAGAAACAAAACACGTTCACGGTTAAAAATAGTGCATTCAATTTCAGGCACATTGCACTAACTGAAAGACTATTTTCAAAATTAATAATATTTGGATAACCAGCAAATCCAAACTTGATGTTAACCACGTAATGCACTTGATAATCATAGAAACATATTTTTTATTGAGCATGCCCTTTATTTTGTGTCTTGGTTGTTGAAATAATATGTTGAAACGAACAGTAGTATGATTTAGTGTGTGTTTAGAATCTCTTGTGTACTGCATGGGAATACTGAAGTCATATTTAGTTTCCTAATCAAATAACAATTATTCATTGTAATATTTGAAACGGAAAGCCTTTGTTTCTTTGCAGCTGTTCATGACAGAAATTAAATTGCAAGACAAGTTACCAAATTAGCGATAGTTCTCTTACATATTTGTGGTATGTGCTTGTCTGCATTATACCGGATGAGGAAGGAAGCAGATATAAAAGATAGAAAATTACTGTTCTTGGGTAGCTCGTCCTGCTTTTGTCAGAAAACCTGATCAGCATACTGAACCAAGCCATGACATGAGATACGACTTCAATAATATAATCCGTTTCTGTGGTCAAATAACTCCAAAAAAATGTAATAAAATTGTCAGTTTGAGGAGACGGAGAAATAATTTCCCTTTATCTTACATTATACTCTGTCTGTATGCGTAGTGTGGTTTGTCTGTCCCAAAGCTGAAGGGAAACCTCTGTCTGTTGTAACGCGTGGCATGTTTTCTTCCAGCTTACAAATCACGTAAAATACCTTGGTTCACTTCAGTGTGCTGGTTCTGCAGGCACAAGGTCATGTCTACTGATAAGAAGATACCACGTGACTCCGGCGCCAACTGTCAGCACCGCAGAGAAGCTTCGGTAACTTTTGCGAGGTTCCTTCTAGTCCTTGACAGAGCGCATGCTCCGTAATTATGTGCACAAAACCCATGTTTTCTGTGTATAAAATTTACGTATGTTTGGATTGTGTACTCAAATGTTGCAGTAAACATAACTCCGTGACACACAACAAAAATTACAAGAGCTTCAAAGATTAGAAACTTAGCAAGCGTTACTCACAAGACGATTATATTGTCCGACTGACAGAAGACCAGGTGGTGGGGTGGTAGCGTGTTAGTTTGACATGCAGGAGATACTGGGTACGATTACCGTTTAATTGCCTCCAATTTTTTCTTAACTGGAGCGACTATATATTTCAATTTATTTATTGCGAAGATTCTTATTTTATTTGCTGTGCGAATTGTTGAATTTTGAATTGAATTTTGTTTTCCAAACGATTACAATAATTTCTTGTGAATAGTATTATAAATATTTTTTTGGATCATTTTCTCAAAAGAAATATATACTTTTCGCCAGGCATAACATTTTATTGAGTATGTTTGTAAAATGATGAGAAATGTGAAAAAGCTATCGTAAAAAATAATTTTCACAAATAAAATTTAAAACGGTAAAGATTTGCACACAAAAATAAAGTAAAAATGTATTTAACCTTTACTCCAATAATTTATTAAATAAAATGCAATAATTAGTTGCTCGAGTTATTTAAAAAGAAAATAGGGCAATAAAACTGGAATCGAACCCAAAGTCTTCTTTACGTGAAACTTATCCGCTGCCACAGGGCCACTTGAACACTTGAAAATCATGTGATAGCTTCGCCTCATCACGGCACTTGGAACTCATCGAAACGTTCAAGCGCTTTTCCTCCATTTTATTTTCTTTTCAAGTCCACTTTATGCACAGTAAGAAAACTGGATCTATAGTTTTTAAAGTGGGATTCCAATCACTTGTGCCTAAACCGCGTATCAAACTTACCAATACTCGGTTCGGGCATGGATGTGTGTGTTTGTCCCAATGAGAATACAGAGAATATAGAGCAAATTGACATGTGTGACAACTGAGAAAAAGGTGAAAAACGAGTGATACTATTAATTTTGAAAATAGTCTTTCAGTTAGTGCAATGTGCCTGAAATTGAATGCCCTATTTTTAACCGTGAACGTGTTTTGTTTCTTCAATTAAAACTTTTAGTTTACAATTTAGTTCATCATACCAACCTGTGTACTTCTGCCTTGTTAATTTATAGTTATAAATACAATCCCATTGGAGCATGGAAAAACCTTTCACTGTTCATAAGTCAGTCATTGTTCTCTGCAGTTTTCAATGCAACATTCAGGCTCTCTGATCGTGCATCGTAAGTTTCAGATCAGGTATCCACATAATTTAATATATTTATAAGTTGTTTTAAGCGAAATTCTCCATTTTTATTCTTTCCATATATGATATCAATATCACATTGCAAACAGTTATTAATGGTTTCAATGTCATTTGCTGGGGGAAAAAAAATAGTATTACTTTAGATTCGAACATGCAAACGCAAGTATCAAAGTATTGCTTTAGACAGCACTCATGATTTTGAAACGTGGAAAGTTATTCATTTTACGGGGAACGTGAAAGTTGGTGTGTGTTGACAGACTGTAGCTACTGCCATATCAGCACTGACAACTAGAAAGCGTTCTCAATGATCACGTGGCTGCATGCTTTTCGCTAATAAATAACTGCGTTTTTTCAACACATACACAAATACATCGTCGCTTCGGAACATCAAATTTTCATCTTTGCTGCTTTCAGATTACCGACATACGAAGTGGCATGCAATTCAAAAGGTTTTGCAGAAACCTTAGTTTTATAAATAAGATTCGATGAAATTAGACAAAAAAAAAACTTCCCTTTCACTGTGCTCGAACTCGGGTTGCGCGCATGCTAGTCCGACACGATAACCAACACTCCAAACGAGACAACACGAAACTCTTTCGCAAGTAGTCGACTGAAACGCAAGTTAATTTTCATATTGCTAATTCCCAAGGTATAACATGCCTAGGCAGATGTGTCTTGCATTTTCTGTACTTTTGTTATTTCAGTCGCTTTGGTCTCTCCCTAGGTTAATCACGGAAATAATGAGGAATATTTTTTTAGACAAAGATGATAAACACACACACAGGAATAATCACCCTCGCAAAAGAGCCAGTACTCGAGTCTGGAACCTTCGACGCGAGGTGTGTTTCTTGTTCTAACTATATCTGTGTGTTTTCGTTAGATTCATGGTATTTCGTGAGTTGATATGAATAAAGTAAATAAATGAGACAAGTGGGTGGAAGGGACTGGAGAATCGTAGCTACGGAACCATTGAGAAGATATCTATCGCCTAGATAGAGAATCTCTATATCCCCTTGTGATAGAGAACTTATTAGAAGAATGAAAATAGAGATTAAACGAACAAATTTGATTTGTATCCTTTCGTCAAAATGCCTAGAAAACAATATTACATACTTCTTCACTAATAGAAAAGAATTTTAAAAATTGTCCTTGGTGGGGATCGAACCTAGACCTCACTGATGAAAGATCCGTACGCTAACCAACACTCTATCAATAACACATTGTTTTTTTTTTCCAGTCAGTCTGTTTCCTTCCTCAACACTTGAAGACGAAAATGCATCTTAATTTCTCTCATAATTGTTTCATTGTCTATTAATAGAAACCACGTATGTCAAAAATAGACGCATTCTTTCTGTGAATAGTCCCATGTTTCGCACATCGTGCTTCTCCATTTACTGTTATTTGGACATTCACTTGGAAGTTAAAACTTAACTTTGTGTGTGAGAAGAGTGGTGTGCACGTGTGTTCGGTGTTTTTCTGGGTATTATTTCGTTCAAAGCATTAATATAATTGTAAAATATGGAATTTACTGTAATGCAAGGTGTGAAAATATAAACCCAGTTCGTCACGTTCGTTCCCAAACAACATTAAATAATGGAACGTAACGTGGACCGACTATTATTCCATGTTGAGAACACGAGACATTACGATCGACAATCTTCATCTCGTATTTCTCTTTGGCAACACTGCTCAATTTACAGAGATGTATACCCGTGACTGGTATACAAGCCGCAGAATTGCAATGTTGGTTGGGTTGTCTAGTCACAAGGCGCTTGGTGGTCAGACATGGATGGCTTGCTTCAGTGCTTCTTCAATAGGGTCGTTACAACCCAGAAGTGTCCGTGACTGTACACAGTTGCTGACTGGGCTAATGATTTGGTAGATTGTAAATCATACAGTGGTCTTGTAAAATTTGGAGGTTCAATTGTAAATTGGGAATCAAGGAAACAAAGAGCCGTTGCTTACTCAAGTACCGAGGCAGAGGATTATAGTTTGGGTGATGCTGCTAAAGAGGCACAATTCATGAAAAATTTGTTATCAGAGATGATGGATATTAAGGTGCCAATTACAATTTTTAATGATAATTTAAATGCTCATAAAATTGTTGAAAATTCTCAACACCATAGGCGAACAAAACACATTGATGTACGACATCATTATATTAGAGATGCTGTTCAACAAGGAGATTTTCATTTGGTTTATCAACCAACGAATGATATGATTATAGATTTATTAACGAAATCTGTATCTAAAACTGTGCATGACAATTATGTATCACAGTTAGGTTTAACATAATTATGGTCATATGTATGTATGCATATTTGAGTAAGGGGAAGTGTTAAAATGTTTTGTTTCCAAACATTGTCATACTAAAATATGTTCACGTTAATTTTTCATAGTGTGATGGTCTGTGAAGCGACTTAATTTCTTTTGTTCTGTGGCTTCCACAGGTGCCAACTAAGAAGAGAAATAAAACTTATTATGTTCAGTTCGGCGTATTAATCATTATGCATATGCAGTATCAGGTTTGATTAATGGCTTCAAATTTTTAACAATTTCTAATTTGAAATCAACAATGCCAATATTCAGGGATGTGTACTTGGCTTGGCTTGCATGTCCATGTGTATGAGTTGTTTACAAATGCACTTACACAAAATTATGACCTCTAGTAGTTACTTACTCCAAACGATCTGCTAAGTCCAATAATTGCATGTTTGGTGGCACAGTACATTGGGCCAACAGAAAATGCCATTAGACCAGCCACAGATGCTGTGTTTACAATCACGCCTCCTTTTCCAAGTTTGTCCTTTCCTAAGTACTTCATCCCTAGCAAAATCCCAGTGGTTGTTCCTCTCTGTGGAAGAAATAGCAATGTTGTTACTTTTTTATTGAATGAGTTGGTGTTATAAGTCCACTTTATTCACAGTAAGGCTAATCGGGACTAAAGTAGGATCCGATGCTTCCACCGGATATCAAACCCGGGACCCCTTGATTTCAAGGTGATGATGCTACCACTGCGCCATTAGGGAGGCACGTTTTGAGAGAACACAGACTATAAAACTTTCTCTACATGTATTGTCTGCATATATTCTGGATGTATATATCACATATGTTTATGGTTTACATAGGCCATGTTGAAATATAAATAACAATGAAAAATAATTTTGAACCCTGTTTTGAAGGAAGAAGGCATTGTTCAAACATATTGGTTCACACCAAGCTGAAAGCAATCTGTATTACAACATAAATTCTCGCATTTTCTTTCAAAGTTGAAGAACTACTCAGATTGAATTGGTTTCAATTGGAATAAATCAGATTCTATCGGATCCCTAATACATGTATCGGAATGTATTGGTTTCAATCGGAATCTCGACTGAAACAAATTGGAAAATCAAGACAATTTCCAATTGATGAACTGTATGTAATTGTAAGTTTATATATATATATATAATATTCAATATTCAATATATATTATATAATAAATATATATATATATATATATATATATTGTAGAATAAATATGTTATAAATTCATTTATTGACTCAAAGCATAGGTAGTTTAATTCTTGACACCACATTTCATTGGAAAAACAGCACACTTGAACTGAATTCGAATGCATACTACTGAAGTCAAATTTATCTTAATAAATACCTAAGAATAACTCTTTCTTAAGAACCAACTCAACCTTAAAGCAGCTAGTAGTTGGAACAAATGCTTACATAAGTTCTTGTTTTGCAATATGGAATTTTCATGGTTATTCTTATTGAAAAAAATGAGCAATCTTTTGATCAACGAAGTCGATCTGTACAGTGTTTTGTTTGTTTATCACTTTTTCAAGAGTTGTGGGTCAGTAACATACTTTCCAATAGAAACCAATTCATTACAATTGACGAATCGGTTCCGATAGACCTCTGACTGGTCTCACTTATCGCACAACACTTGAGCAACCTTGTGTTCTGACGTCACGGTAGAGAGCTTTATAATTTTATGCTAGATGCCTACGTTGTCAGGTTAGGCTATCTAGGTTTAGTTCTCTGATCCTAAATAATAATTTTTCATTGTATTTATGATAATGGAACCTAACCTAACAGGCCTAACGTAATAGGCATTCCTCGTCTGACGTCAGAACAAGATAGCAAGACTGTTGTGCGGAGAGGAAGACCCCTGTGCATTGACCACAGTGAATATATCCAATAAAATAAAAACTACACTTTAAGAAGTCACTTACAATATTGATATCATACATCTTTTCCCAGGATATCTCGTCCATAATTCCAGCATTGTTGAACAAAATATCCAGACCACCAAACTCCGAAACAGCTTTCTTGAAACAATCTGAAAATATACAGACAATATTATTGAACTTCACATAATTCAATCAATTCAATATTTCTGTCCGGGGATCAAGGGGCTTGTACTATCTATTTGAGTGATTGGTTGAGTGCATATGCGAAGTCAAGAGGGTAGCTTTTGAGGTTGAAGCCCCTCCCATTGCCCAAAAGAGAAGTGTTAACTATCCTTTAAACAATCTTCGAAAAGAGTGATTATTTTACATGTCTGTGAATGTGTGTAACCTAATTCTACAACAATTCTATGTCACAGAATCAAAATCTGAAAAATTCGAGTAATTGATAAATTATACAATAGAACCCTCCCCCCAATTGACAAGAGGAGAGAAGATGCATAAACCAGATGGGGGAATTTACCCTCTTCCCCATTCAAATATCACCCTGTTTAGAATAATTTCAGGTTGCAAACCTATCATGTTCACAATGTCGATCTACGAGGGCATGCTGAAAAGTAATGCCTCCTATTTTTTTGTGACTGTGTAAAGACATTTTGGATTTTGAGTAACCATGCATTGTACGTTTCAGACTTTCCCCCTTCTCCATTTCAAGTTTCAAACTTCTATCACCAGGGGTTGCTGAGCTAGAGCGAGGAAAATGGCAGCATGCAACCATACTATGTCGGTGCATCTGAAACTGCGTGTGGCGACCGAGTTTCTAACTGGAGAAAATGTGTCCCCCAATTGACATTCATCAGAGAATGAAGGCTTTTTATGGTCATGAATGTGTAATGTCAGTAAAGTATGATGTTGGGCTGTTCAAGTTCACAATGAAAACCCCTGCAGGCGAACTCTCAAAGAAGTTCTTTGTCACACAAGTCCTAGGTGGGTAGTGGCTCTTAAATCCTGAATATGGAACACACATGTGGGAGTATATAAAAGTTTACAAGGGTTCTTGTTGGGCAAACTGATGACAAGAGACCTGTGGGAAGGTCAAGACAAGAATGGAATGGCAATATTAAGATGGACCTGAAGAAAATTGGTAAAGATGGTCAAGAGTGGATTGACATTGTCTATAGATCCACGACTTCATTTGTAACCCTTGCATGGGAGCAGTGTCGCTAGTTAAAGTCACAGAAAAGCCTGTAGTTCACATATTTTACGAGGTTTCAGATGTTTTGGCGCTGTTATAACAAGGGAAGCTGTTGAAGCCACAAGACTTGCAGGGGTGGACAAGCATGAGAACAAAACAAGTGCGACTTTTGCATTTCGCCATCTCTCGCAACCCCCAGAACAGAGCGTAGAAAGTTGGGCGTCTGAAAGATATGCAACCAGAAACGGTAAAACAGAAGGGAGCACTTTATGCACAGATAGGCTAATCAGGACTGGTCCTATACTTCAAAGTGGGATCCGAACCAATATGTTCCTCCAACTGGTATCGAACGCAGCACCCTTTGATTATAAGGCGACGATCGCATTGGCGAGACTCTCTGCCCAGCTTAGGGACAGGTAGAACACATTTGTTGTTCTGGCAGTAAACCTTCGGATTTAGGAATGCCAGGCAGGTAGTGGCACATCCAAGAGGGAAACACTCAAATATTGAAGATACTGAAAATACAGAGGATATTGAAATACTGATTTTTCTGTGTACTGAATTACCAGTACCGGTAGCTGGTAATTTCAAATACCGGCTGAAGTTTCGGTGTATCTATAGCCTACTCTTCAGCAACTCTCAAACAGGCAATTTTTATCCTGTACATTTGCAACCACGCAGGTCGTATCGAATTTCAGCTGACATTACGAATCATTTCATTGGGAAAACTGTACATTATCTTTGTTTCCCTTCGGACAGACTGTGGAGCCAATCAAATGAAGGAGTGTACACAACTTTCTGCAAAACTTAGGAAGTCCTTTTATTTGAAAGTGGCTGCAGACTTGTAAGCCGGTAAATCTTGTAGTTCGCTATAAGAATCTTCAGGGTTACGAAACCATGAATATTTTTTTGAGAGACCCATTATAAAATATGAAAAGCCAGTTCCAGCTGTTAAGCTCAGTTTCAAGGTACTAACCTTCAAATTCTTCCTTCTTTGTGATGTCACACTTCTTGAAGATCACATTTTTTGTCTTGTGTTGTTCTCGCAACGCCTTGGCCTCTTGTTCTCCTTGCTTCTCGTTTACGTCACAGAAAAGAACCTAAAACATTCAGAAATTTCATTGGATTGACATAATATTTTTATTTCTTTATTCATAAAGAACATTATTACATGGCTAGTTTGCCGCAGCGAGGCAAAAAAATAATTTTCTCCCCAAACGAAACAAATGTGAGAAAGCCACCA
The DNA here is from genome assembly GCF_977018435.1 of Lepisma saccharinum. Taxonomy (NCBI): domain Eukaryota; kingdom Metazoa; phylum Arthropoda; class Insecta; order Zygentoma; family Lepismatidae; genus Lepisma; species Lepisma saccharinum. The sequence continues at coordinate 33,186,184 of NC_139250.1, forward strand.
GTAGGCGATATCATTAAGGATTGTTTCTTTGTAATTCTACTGTAGCACGTGATTAAGTGTATTCTGTATTAAGTGATTCTTTAGAGCAGTGATTCCCATCCGGGACGCCGGGAGATATTTTAGGGATAAACGAAAGAAATGGGAAGAAAATATTTTTGGGAAGTAGGCAAAATAAATATTATTCTGATGCGCAACAGATGGTGACACTGATCGATATGTACTTTCCAACATTTTCCACCGAGAATCTCGACTGGATTGTGCCACCTCTTGATTTCGCAGACAGTGCGAACGAAATTGATTTCACAGCTTGTGAAGATGATAAATTCATTGATATCTGCAATGGTTACACTCTCATTAAGTTAAGTTCACCAAGAGTGAGGCATTGGGGGCTGTTTTTTGGCTTGGACTGGCAGAGGAGTATCCTAACCTAGTGAAGAAAACAATGCACGTACCTTTGCTCATTCAAACTTCATATTTGTGCGAGCAATAACATCAAAAGCAAGAAATAAACTGCATAACCTTGAGGATGATATGCGTGTTTCTTTGTCAACTGCAAGGCCTGATATCAAACATTTGTGCTCTATCGCAAGTCTCGCATTAATAAAACATAACTCTTTCGAGTGATTTCCATTGTAGTAAACTGTATCCTATTCTGATGCTTGTTCCTTATATTATCTTCCAACAAATGAATAACATTAGTACTGGAGTAGGTATTTATTTGACAATAAATTTAACTTGCTCCTGATAACATATTCCACTTCGACTTTAGATTAAAAATTGAAAGAAAATATAACAAGAGTGCCCCAAGTTTCTAATCTCATTGCTAAGGGCAGGGTGCGAAATCATTGAAAACTGGTGGGGGGAGAAAGTTCTTAATCTACAAACCGCCCTCTCCCACAAACATATGTGTAAATTATACGATATACATATTTGTAATGTTATTAAAAATAAATTACTCAATTAAAATATATTATTATTATTATTAATTACACAAAGGAAATTATTTTGTTACTTTTATACATATCAGATATTGTATAGCAGATAATTCCTTTACTCACTGGTTAATGATGTTAATAAATTACGAAATAGTTGAAGTGGTTTTATTATGTGTACGTTTTTGTTTAGTTTGTGCTTCATGTTAATATAAATCAATTACATTTCATAGATATTATTTTCTTGCATTCTTGTTTTACTTTTATTGTGTATTCGGATTTGATGTAGATTTGTTAATGATCTCTTGAGAGAGAAAGCATTAAATAATCACAACTACACTAATTTGTGTGTGTTTTCGATATTATTTTTAGTAAAGTATATTTGAAATTAAAAGTAATTGCTTATCCTTCGTTTGTTATAACAAAAACTCTCCCCCCGGAATTTTTTGGTGGGGGGGATTTTTGAGGCCAAGATTGTTGGTGAGGGGGAAATCCCCCCGTCCCCCCTCTAGCATTTCGCACCCTGCTTTAGAGATTCATTCAATATAACATACGTTAGAGGTTCCTTCTACTACAACCCATAATATTTACAAAAAAGGAGATAATTTTGGGCTCTAATTGAAAGAGTTCGCATATCAAGAATACACCCCTTTTCCACCAATTAACGACTGGCCATTCACACCACTGGAACCGAGTTTAAGAAATATATTCTTCTAGTTCCAAGAAACTGTGCCAGAAAAGTTTAAAGAAAAGACTATCCCAGGCTCTCCTCTGGTAAAATGTATCCTCAGCTTGCCTTGCAGTACTCGACCAATTTTTTTGTATTGAGCCCTTTTCTGCCTTTCCTTTTATAGGCCCTTACATAATGATGGAGAAGTCCACTGGAAGGCTCACCAGCAACACTTCTGTCTAGCGAAACAGCTAATAATTCAAATCCATAAAAATGGAAGAATTTAGAACTCACATAGGTCACACACAAAATACCTACATAACACCTAAACACACTTATGAAATAAATTAAATTCTTAAGAACTTTCCGGTCTAATTAAAAGTAATTATTAAGCATACTGAATAAAATGATCAAATAATGAGCTCTTATATTTACAGCGAACCGCATTCTTTCAGATTTTAATAGTTTATAGCGAAAGTATGCGACATAATCCGCCAAAGATGAATGAGAATAGAAAATTCATGAAACGTTCATATGACTGAGTCCGGTGACATGCTACCCAGCTGTTATTCAACTGGCAGTGTGTGAATTAACGGGGGGGGGGGGTGCCGAGAATTTACCCTCCCATCAAAAATTGTATCCTCTGCAAAAGAAAATTATTTTTATCTCTGCCAGGGATGTTTTTGTCCCCCTCAACGAAAATGAGATTCAAATAATATAATCATTTCTTAACTATGTATAAAACACAATTGAAAACTCATTCGTGTCCATTAATGGTCCAGTCATCAAAGATTTCCCTGCCGAAAAGTATGTAGAATTGCTCATTATAGGACACCATTCTACAACTGACCAACCTCACCGAGCCGAGACAACATCAAGCTGTTTTCCTCTTGACATTTTACATGCATGCATACATGCATGGAATGGTTCACAAGAAACTTGTAAGTAGGTCAGATGGACATTATGTTTCAACTTAGCAATATACATTTGGTCAAGTCTACGGTGTTACAAGTTCGATAGCTCTTTTGGTGTATGAGTTTCGGCTTTCTTAGAATGTAAATATACTAAGTGTTCCAAACTATGTGTAACTGTTATCAGAACAATTTAATGGCTTAAGTTAGAACCAATGTTCTAAGGTACTTGCAGCCACAAGGCAATAGTTTAGTTTATTAACTGTTAACATATACAAATTTCCATACCCAAAAAACCTAACTCCCAAAGTGAAATCACAAATCTGAGTGAGCATCCAACCCAAAACTAAAAGCTTAATTCGCACAGTGTCAACTGGTGTGCACTCTGGATGCATCCGTGTATCAGCTAAACGTTTTAATGAATCTCTTACCTTAGCCCCCTGTTTGAGTAGCTCCTTGACTGTAGCCAAACCGATTCCCGAAGCTCCTCCCGTAACCAGCGCCAATTTTCCTTGGATCTCCATGATTCTATGCTTTGCTGTCTAGGCTAAGGAAAAGACAAAAAAGTAAAGGACGATGTCCACAATAAGCTATGATATATTTTATCTCAAAGATAATGTAACCAGGACTTCTGATGACAAACAATGAAGATATGGACTCACCTCTTCATTTAAAGTACATTTCTATTTCTATTTTACTGATGGTAGAACAACCGCAGGCTGAACCTTGCCCTTCAATAAAGGAAATTGAAATTAAATGAAGTGAAATAATGACATTTAATATGCAGGTCTAGTTTATTCAATGAAATCTTACTCTACCCAATCTTGATTTAGAAGCAGGAACACAATAAATCTAAAGTTTCCATTTCATCACAAATTAATCCATAAACTCTCCACCTCTCGTCCTTGTTTGACGTTATGTTCCTCTGTTACGCTTATACCTGGTACTTCCTATTCATTGACACTCAAAAGATAATCGAAGCTTCTTACTCGGAGTCTTGTACAGTCGGAGAAAGAATTACCTGGGCCACGGGATCTAGAATTTCGTAACGTCTTAAAGTCTGTTGTTTATGCAACCCAAATAATACTAAATTATTCGCTTAAGTTTGTCTGGTGGATCTGAGTTCTCGGGAAGGATTGAGTATTGATAGCATGACTCATGCCCCAGCAACACCAAACAACAGCTGGGTGCTACGTGGCCTCAAGAAGAACATTTCAGCAACTGGCTTCTTAACAAGATCTACTCGTAAGAAAATATTTTTCGAGTGATACTAGTCATTGTCAAGAAGGTTCACTGAAATGATGGTTCTCATCATAGGCCACATGCCACACGTTAATTCTTTAAGTCCAGTTTATGCACTGGACCTACAGATTAAAGTGGGATCCGAACCAAATGTTCCTCTATCTGGTATTGAATTCGGAAGCCTTTGATTACATGTCGAAGACGTTACCACGACGCCATCGGAGAGGCAATGGAACGCCTTGAGAAAGAGACGAGTGAAACCATATTTGGCGTAAATTTTAAAAATAAGACAATATTTTGTGGTCATAGTTTCGAACCGTGGGAGAGGAGTAGATGGTATCTGAGATAAACTCGGTCGCTATTTAATATTCGCAATTAATTTGCACGTACTTATAACTAATTTGCACTGGTTTTAATTAATTCGCATGTACTTAGAACTAATTTGCACGTACTTAGAATACTTTACATTTATGTATTTGCTTATTTATAACTTTTATGAATATATAATTATTTATTTTATGAAAAATATGTATATAGAAGGTAATTAGAGGTACTAAACGCTATGCATATGTTTTTATATTCATTACTGCAAAGTATGTAAAGTATAAAATGTTAATATTAATGTTTATAGTATTGAAAATAAGTTTTCTATGGTTTATGAACCGCTATGAACGGTGGTAATGGTACGAAAGAAGACGGTCCCGGTACTCGAACCCGCGATATGTAACGGTAATAAATATAGTGCACTATGTAATACTGTTATATGGCATGTAATATATTGAGCGGAGACGAACTATGTATAACGTGTGAGCTGAGTCTGATGCCAGACAGACAAGGGTGAACTCCGCTCTGAGGGTAGACGAGAAAGGAATTTAGGAGATGAGCGATCAAGGTCAAATGACGTCAGAACGTCAGAACAAAGAAAGAACCCGATTGACCAATCAGAGAACGCGTCGGTAGATTTTCAGAACCGGTTTTTTTTTTTCCAAGGTCAACTATAACGCAAGAACAGGGGAAAGCTATGCAATACTGTAGGGCAGGGGAGGGATTGAACCAGACAACAAAGGATGTCTGCGAATGCGCAGCAAGGGTCAAATCTCTGAAGCTATGCGTCGCTTGTAGAACCGGTTTCCGCCGCCAATTAATATTCAGCTCAGGGTTGCCCCAAGGCACAGGACGCTTTAGCGCGTCGTTTTAGGCTAGAACGCTTGCATGTTAGAACAGGTTTCTGTCTAAGTAAGCGAAAGTTACCGAGAACACAAGAAAAAAGGATTTTTGGATACCCAATTAGATTGGAGCGAGAATTTTACCTTGAACAAGGAGAACGAAGCGTAAGGGTTTTTTTAGCTGTACTATGAAGAACGGAGAGCTATCAGGGACTGGGTCTACAGTTTTCATTATTTGCTTTTATCACGGGGTAACGAACCTAGGACCGTTTGATTATTGATTTAGGTAGTAAATTTATGTTACTGTGTGCTATTTAACATAATATTGAGTTTATTTTTTACCAAACTTTGACTTTATGTCAAACATTTTCCCAGCTTATTTTTATTTTACCAAAATAACACTATTTGTCCTTTCAGGCAACATTTTTTATTAAATTTTGGACTCACAAAGATATTTTTTCAACTTTTAATTTATTATTTTACAACTTTATATTAATTTTTTTACCAAAATAACACTATTTATACTATTCAGGCAACATTTTTTATTAAATTTTGGACTCACAAAGACATTTTTTCAACTTTTAACTTATTATTATACAACTTTATGTTAATTTTTTACCAAAATAACACTATTTGTACTATTCAGGCAACATTTTTTATTAAATTTTGGACTCACAGACATTTTTCAACTTTTAACTTATTATTATACAACTTTATGTTAATTTTTTACCAAAATAACACTATTTGTACTATTCAGGCAACATTTTTTATTAAATTTTGGACTCACAAAGTGTGTCTTGTCAACTTTTAACTTATTATTTTACCAAAATAACACAATTCAATTTGTTCAGGAAATATTTTTAGTTACATTTTCGATACACAAAGTGCGCTTAGTCAAGTTCTGGCATTTTATTTCACAAGTTTAGGCTTATTATTACCAAAATAATACAATTCAATCTGTTCAGGAAAGACTTTTAGTTACATTTTCGACACACAAATTGTGTGTTCTCAACTTCTATCTGTTTATTTCACAAGTTTAGGCTTATTTTTACTAAAATAACACAATTCAATCTGTTCAGGAAAGATTTTTAGTTATATTTTCGACACACAAAGTGTGTGTTCTCAACTTTTATTTGTTTATTTCACAAGTTTAGCCTAATATTTACTCAAATAACACGATTTGAACGTGTTTTTTTTATTACATTTTGGACACACACGCACTCACACACCCACATCCACACACACACACACACACACACACACACACACAGATATATTTTCCAAGTTTACAGGATTATTCTCTAGTTTACTCAAATAACACAATTTAAATGTGTTTTGAATTAAATTTTGTACACACGAAGTGTGTTTCGTCAAGTTTTACCCTTTATTTTTCAATTTTATGCTTAATATTACTCAAATAACACAATTTAATCCAGTCAGGAAGGATTTGTTATTATATTTTGGATGCACAAAGAGATGTTTTCAAGTTTTTTACTGATTTTTTGCAGGGTATGTATTAATTTGTATTTATTTTGTTTTGTATCATATATACGTTTACAATTTTTTAACTTAGAGTTTAGTATTTATTTAAATCTTTTCAAAAACACTAAAGAAAAAGTACTTTTAGCTAAAATGTAAGCCACAGAATATATTATTATTATTATTATTATTAGGTTTTACTGATTTCCACTATGCTATTTTTGGTTCTGTATTTCTATATGTATTTATTTAGGTCAGGTTACGCCTGCTACGTAGGAAAGTTTGTTTATTTTAGAGTTTGCTGAGTATTTTGTTACTGTTGTACTAGGTAAAAGTTTTCTAAATATATCAGATAGGGCTCTGTATACTTTTGTTTTTGCTATTTTGGAGATGATGCGATCAGCACCACTCTCCATCTGCTTTTTATTTTATGTACCCTAATATTATTTTGAGGCTTAGTGAATTCTAGAGCCTATTTATGCAGGAGAGAGGGCTTGAAAATTTTGATCTCAGATAACCCACAACTATTTGTCAGAGTATTTTAAAGGATATTTTATATTTATTATGTGCCACTAGAATATCAAAGCTTGCTTAATTTTTATGTCTGTAACGCTGTTATTGTATTTCTAGCTAAGGTTTAGTGAATAAAGTACACGAAATGTTTATCATTTCGACTATTTACTTTTATACGAGGCCAAATTTTTAGTGTAACGAAAATTTTTGTGTGTCTATAAAGACTGAAATCCCTTTACCGATAGGTCCATAACTGGACGCTTACCAACATTGTTCCTTTTTTTTAAAAAAAAATATATATAACTAACTAACTAACTAACTAACTCTCTAGCCTTCTTAAACCCGAAGGTTCATGGCTGCAGCAACACAGGCCTTCCATCTGTCCCTATCTTGTGCAAGATCTATATACTCTTTTCCATCCCTACCGATTTCCCTTAGGTCCATCTCGACGTTGTCCCTCCATCTTCGTCTTGGCCTTCCTACTGGTCTCTTACCATCAGGTTTCCCAACAAGAATCCTGAAAACTCCTCTTTCCTCTCCCATTCGTGCCACATGGCCTGCCCACCTAAGTCTTCTTGATTTAATTATTCTAATAATGTCTGGACATGAATACAAATTATGTAGTTCTAAATTATGTAACCTTCTCCACTCACCTGTCTCCTCATCCCTTTTAGGTCCAAATATTTTCCTAAGGATCCTATTTTCAAATACTCTCAATTTATGTTCCTCTTTCAATGTAAGGGACCAAGTTTCACACCCATATAATACTACAGGCAAAATTACGGTTTTGTATATTTTAACTTTTAGATTCTTAGATATTAAACGAGAAGACAAAAGTTTATGAAGAGAGAAGTAACATGCATTTCCTGAATTAAGCCTACTTTTTATTTCCTCTTTAATATAATTTTCATTTGTTAATATTACTCCTAAGTATTTGAATTTGGAAACTGTTTCAAACGAGTTGTTATCAATAATTAGATTTTCATTATTACCTAACACTTGGTTTCGGCCTGTAAGCATATATTTAGTTTTCTCTTTGTTAACTTCAAAACCTATCTCTTTAGCAGTTTTGAAAAATATTTTAGCATTATTCTTAATTGTATTCACATCATCCCCCAGTAAGTCTACATCATCTGCATATGCTAACAACTGAGTCACACCATTTAATTTTAGTCCTTCTTTAGTTTCGTTTACCTTCCTAACAGCATATTCTAAGGCAAAATTAAAGAGCAATGGAGATAATGCATCTCCTTGTTTTAACCCATCATGAATTGTAAATTTGTCAGACATATTAATACCCACACGAATTTTACTTTCTGTTTCACTGGTGCATATTTTTATCATACTAACAAGCTTCTTAGGTATTCCAAACTCTACTAATATATTATATAATTTATCTCTTTTGACCGAATCATATGCTTTTTTGAAATCAATGAATAGCTGATGGACATTTTGATTATATTCCCACTTTTTTTCAAGTGTCTGTCTGATGTGAAAAATTTGATCTGTAGTTGATCTGTTGCGTTTAAATCCACATTGATAATCACCTATAATTTCATTAGCATATGGAGTTAGTCTTGTTAAAAGAATGTTAGATAATATTTTATATGTTGTTGAGAGTAGAGAAATTCCACGGTAATTATTGCAGTTCATTTTATCACCTTTTTTAAACACAGGAACAATTATGGATTATTTCCACTCAATTCACAGGACAAGACGAAGTTCACAGACGACTGACTATATGGACCATAGGTCCACTTGCTAAACTTTTTTCTATGCTAGAAGAATAATTTAGTTTTATAGCCTTTTTCAAGGTATTTTTGAAGTATTACTGGTTTTTGGGTGCATCAACACTTGGGTTTTTTCCACTTGGTTTATTATACGAGGCTACAATCACTATCTGAACACTGAAATTCTCTGATTGAAACTAAAAGCTTAGGCTGTAACTAGGGATTTAGTATGTATATCGACAATTTATAGGGCAAGACGTACCTTACAAAGGATTGTAGGTGACGTAGGACCACATGCCAGATTTTTGTTAATCTGCAAGAAGAATTTACAGCTAATGCTACGAGGAAATGAGGTTGATTTTTACTGTTTTACAAGAACGCTATTTTTTATACACCCAATATTTGCTTTTTCAAGTAACTACTTGTACCAGAAGCACTTACAGGCCAACTCTAACTAGACTTCGACTTATTCTATATCAGGTGCTAAATTTATAAAGAACTATGATTGTGTATATTTCTGAGGAAGTACGCAAAAGCAGATTACCCGATTAAAGTATCTGAAAAACAGATTTTTCTATGCAAGTATATTTTTATTGACTGGATTATTTAACAGATCAAACAGGAAGACTGCAAAATTCATTAAATGTAGTTCTATAGTATAGGTGGTTTCAGAGATATAAAAAGAACAAATATAAGATTTCGCTTTTTTTGCTTCTGAGGCTAATCGCGACGCTAAGGGTAAATGGCCAGGAAATGTAACGGAGGAGAAACGATCCCAAAAGTTATGGGCTGCATGTAAGTTAATACCACAGAGATATTACAGTAGGTGTAGGTTCTACCACCAGAACATTTCTATTATAATAATACTGGTTATGCTGTACTGTTAGCTAAAGATGCTGATATTTGAGAAACTTAAAAGCTTATTTGCAAAATTTTAGATAAATAATAATCTGTTAGACTGTAAACATATTATATATCCATTCTGCAAAAGATCCGATGACAAAATTTAAAAATTGTTATCGCCCAGACAGGGACTCGAACCCTGGACAGATAGGTTAAAAGCCTAACGCTATACCAACTAAGCTATCTGGGCACAAGGTATTCTTTTTTTGAAAAGTTAGTTATGTTAAGAAATATATTGAAACATTTGAGAACACTTTTGGTCTGGTTCGACAGAGAAGGAGACAACATTTCTAAATTTTTGCAGACTGGGTGTATTTTTCCACTATAGAGGCCTTCACTATATGTAATTCGAAACGCTAAAGTTCAGCTAGCTTCCAAAATTGAGGTAAAGACTGTGTTTGGCGAGATTAACAAGTTACAATTATATCCAGTTACGGACAAATAAAGCTAAAACTCTTAGATTTACTGTACTAGCCAAGTTTTAGTAACATTTTCTTCACTTTAGTACAAATACCAAAGAAATAGGTATATTTTATTTATAATTTGACAAAATGTACTAGTATTTAATTCACAAAGTTAGGTAAAAAGCAGTATTTTTTGAAAATATTGTTACTGCCTTCAAATTTTATGTTATTTAGCCACTAACAACTGGTTTACACTGTTTGGCATCCTTTAAATAGGAAAAGAAGGAATTATTTGTTTAGTATTTTTACTACTTTATATTTATTTAAGAAAACAATTCTACAGTTTAACTTAATTTTAACAAATTGTTACTAATTTATATATCAAAGTTATGTTATTTAGAGTGTATGAAGGCGTATAAAGTTAATATTTGTATTTATCAGTTCAACTAACAATTATATTTTACACACAAAAGATAATGTTTACAGTTAAATTACTTGAATCAGAGAATAATATTTTACAGTAATTGATTCATTCAGCACTAGTCAGTACTTTTATGCATCAGAAAGTTTTCTTAATTTTCTATTACGCATGCTATTTTGGGCTATTCTTAAAATGTATTTCTAGGGCAAACTGGATTAATTTTCTGCTTATAATGCACAATGCATTGTACATTTGTTATATTCTCTACTTACAATCCAAATATTATGCTTATTTAATGTATAACTAACTAACTCCCTAGCCTTCTTAAACCCGAATGTTCATGGCTGCAGCAACACATGCCTTTCATCTGTCCCTGTCCTGAGCAAGATCTATATACTCCTTTCCTTCCCTACCAATTTCCTTTAGGTCCATCTCTACATTATCCCTCCATCTTTGTTTTCGTCTTCCTATTGGTCTTTTACAGTCAGGTTTCCCAACAAGAATCCTGTATACTCTTCTTTCCTCTCCCATTCGTACCACATGATCTACACACCTAAGTCTTCTTGATTTAATCATTCTAATAATATCTGGATATGAATACAAATTATGTACTTCTAAATTATGTAACCTTCTCCACTCATCTGTCTCCTCATCTGTTTTAGGCCCAAATATTTTCCTAAGGATCTTATTTTCAAATACTCTCAATTTATGTTCCTTTTTCAATGTAAGGGACCAAGTTCATTTACTGTATTTAACTTTTATTTTTTGTAATTAACAAAAATTAAAAGCTTATACTGTAGTTATTATATCTTTTTCTATCAGCTTATTTTGAAATTAATATTATTAGGTATAGTCTTTGATTTATAACTATATTGCTTTTTTATCAATTTATCTAAGAGTACACACAGACAAACACATGTGTACACACTTTTATGTAAATAGATGTGCCTTTTTTCAATATTTTAGTATGAAGATTGCACTTTAGCTATTTAAGCAAGGGTAGGAAAGGTAGGATTTCTGAAAATTTGTTGCAGGATTTTGTTGTCCAAGTATAGATGAGAACTGAGCTGGGAGACTGTTTTGAACCTTTTCATGAGAGTTTGCATGTGAACTGTATGCAAATTGAGCACTATTGACTGTTTATGCTTCTAAGTTTTGCTGTTATTTTACATCAAGTCTGTGAGACTGTAGTCAGTTTTCCCATTTCAAGTAGTTTTATTGATTGTATTTGTATATGTTGTGGGGACTTAGCAGTTTTATGTTATGAGGCAGTTTGTTGTAGAATATTTTTACATGATTGTTTTGAAATATTGAGTGTCTGCTGTTTTACTTGTAATTATTTTCCTTCTTGTGTTGTGTATTTGACTATATTTTGTCCAAGTTCGTAGTATTTAGAATAATTGTTATTGACTTGTAGATGTAGGGAGTAATAATCCTTTGCAAGATGCCCTATACTTTAGTCTGAACATTATTCTTAGTGTTCACTTTTGAAGCCTTAGTATTCTGGTAGTATTATTAATGTAGAGGTAAATTAGGCTGAAACGTAGGCATTTTTTCTGATAAATTAGACTCGCTTAGTTGTTTCAGCAGGTAGAAATTGCATGATGGTTTACGGTTGATGATGCTAATTTGCTCTTCTTATGTACTACGTACGATGTAGCTTATTTGAGTAATTGAAATTCTGTACTGCTACCCTTGCTTAAATAGCTAAAGTGCAATCTTCATACTAAAATATTGAAAAAAGGCATATCTATTTACATAAAAGTGTGGGCCTAAAACAGATGAGGAGACAGATGAGTGGAGAAGGTTACATAATTTAGAAGTACATAATTTGTATTCATATCCAGATATTATTAGAATGATTAAATCAAGAAGACTTAGGTGTGTAGATCATGTGGTACGAATGGGAGAGGAAAGAAGAGTATACAGGATTCTTGTTGGGAAACCTGACTGTAAAAGACCAATAGGAAGACGAAAACAAAGATGGAGGGATAATGTAGAGATGGACCTAAAGGAAATTGGTAGGGAAGGAAAGGAGTATATAGATCTTGCTCAGGACAGGGACAGATGAAAGGCATGTGTTGCTGCAGCCATGAACATTCGGGTTTAAGAAGGCTAGGGAGTTAGTTAGTTATACATTAAATAAGCATAATATTTGGATTGTAAGTAGAGAATATAACAAATGTACAATGCATTGTGCATTATAAGCAGAAAATTAATCCAGTTTGCCCTAGAAATACATTTTAAGAATAGCCCAAAATAGCATGCGTAATAGAAAATTAAGAAAACTTTCTGATGCATAAAAGTACTGACTAGTGCTGAATGAATCAATTACTGTAAAATATTATTCTCTGATTCAAGTAATTTAACTGTAAACATTATCTTTTGTGTGTAAAATATAATTGTTAGTTGAACTGATAAATACAAATATTAACTTTATACGCCTTCATACACTCTAAATAACATAACTTTGATATATAAATTAGTAACAATTTGTTAAAATTAAGTTAAACTGTAGAATTGTTTTCTTAAATAAATATAAAGTAGTAAAAATACTAAACAAATAATTCCTTCTTTTCCTATTTAAAGGATGCCAAACAGTGTAAACCAGTTGTTAGTGGCTAAATAACATAAAATTTGAAGGCAGTAACAATATTTTCAAAAAATACTGCTTTTTACCTAACTTTGTGAATTAAATACTAGTACATTTTGTCAAATTATAAATAAAATATACCTATTTCTTTGGTATTTGTACTAAAGTGAAGAAAATGTTACTAAAACTTGGCTAGTACAGTAAATCTAAGAGTTTTAGCTTTATTTGTCCGTAACTGGATATAATTGTAACTTGTTAATCTCGCCAAACACAGTCTTTACCTCAATTTTGGAAGCTAGCTGAACTTTAGCGTTTCGAATTACATATAGTGAAGGCCTCTATAGTGGAAAAATACACCCAGTCTGCAAAAATTTAGAAATGTTGTCTCCTTCTCTGTCGAACCAGACCAAAAGTGTTCTCAAATGTTTCAATATATTTCTTAACATAACTAACTTTTCAAAAAAAGAATACCTTGTGCCCAGATAGCTTAGTTGGTATAGCGTTAGGCTTTTAACCTATCTGTCCAGGGTTCGAGTCCCTGTCTGGGCGATAACAATTTTTAAATTTTGTCATCGGATCTTTTGCAGAATGGATATATAATATGTTTACAGTCTAACAGATTATTATTTATCTAAAATTTTGCAAATAAGCTTTTAAGTTTCTCAAATATCAGCATCTTTAGCTAACAGTACAGCATAACCAGTATTATTATAATAGAAATGTTCTGGTGGTAGAACCTACACCTACTGTAATATCTCTGTGGTATTAACTTACATGCAGCCCATAACTTTTGGGATCGTTTCTCCTCCGTTACATTTCCTGGCCATTTACCCTTAGCGTCGCGATTAGCCTCAGAAGCAAAAAAAGCGAAATCTTATATTTGTTCTTTTTATATCTCTGAAACCACCTATACTATAGAACTACATTTAATGAATTTTGCAGTCTTCCTGTTTGATCTGTTAAATAATCCAGTCAATAAAAATATACTTGCATAGAAAAATCTGTTTTTCAGATACTTTAATCGGGTAATCTGCTTTTGCGTACTTCCTCAGAAATATACACAATCATAGTTCTTTATAAATTTAGCACCTGATATAGAATAAGTCGAAGTCTAGTTAGAGTTGGCCTGTAAGTGCTTCTGGTACAAGTAGTTACTTGAAAAAGCAAATATTGGGTGTATAAAAAATAGCGTTCTTGTAAAACAGTAAAAATCAACCTCATTTCCTCGTAGCATTAGCTGTAAATTCTTCTTGCAGATTAACAAAAATCTGGCATGTGGTCCTACGTCACCTACAATCCTTTGTAAGGTACGTCTTGCCCTATAAATTGTCGATATACATACTAAATCCCTAGTTACAGCCTAAGCTTTTAGTTTCAATCAGAGAATTTCAGTGTTCAGATAGTGATTGTAGCCTCGTATAATAAACCAAGTGGAAAAAACCCAAGTGTTGATGCACCCAAAAACCAGTAATACTTCAAAAATACCTTGAAAAAGGCTATAAAACTAAATTATTCTTCTAGCATAGAAAAAAGTTTAGCAAGTGGATCTATGGTCCATATAGTCAGTCGTCTGTGAACTTCGTCTTGTCCTGTGAATTGAGAATATATTGATAAATGGTTATATATATATTTTTTTAAAAAAAAGAACAATGTTGGTAAGCGTCCAGTTATGGACCTATCGGTAAAGGGATTTCAGTCTTTATAGACACACAATAATTTTCGTTACACTAAAAATTTGGCCTCGTATAAAAGTAAATAGTCGAAATGATAAACATTTCGTGTACTTTATTCACTAAACCTTAGCTAGAAATACAATAACAGCGTTACAGACATAAAAATTAAGCAAGCTTTGATATTCTAGTGGCACATAATAAATATAAAATATCTTTTAAAATACTCTGACAAATAGTTGTGGGTTATCTGAGATCAAAATTTTCAAGCCCTCTCTCCTGCATAAATAGGCTCTAGAATTCACTAAGCCTGAAAATAATATCAGGGTACATAAATAGAAAGCAGATGGAGAGTGGTGCTGATCGCATCATCTCCAAAATAGCAAAAACAAAAGTATACAGAGCCCTATCTGATATATTTAGAAAACTTTTACCTAGTACAACAGTAACAAAATACTCAGCAAACTCTAAAATAAACAAACTTTCATACGTAGCAGGCGTAACCTGACCTAAATAAATACATATAGAAATACAGAACCAAAAATAGCATAGTGGAAATCAGTAAAACCTAATAATAATAATAATAATAATATATTCTGTGGCTTACATTTTAGCTAAAAGTACTTTTTCTTTAGTGTTTTTGAAAAGATTTAAATAAATACTAAACTCTAAGTTAAAAAATTGTAAATGTATATATGATACAAAACAAAATAAATACAAATTAATACATACCCTGCAAAAAATCAGTAAAAAACTTGAAAACATCTCTTTGTGCATCCAAAATATAATAACAAATCCTTCCTGACTGGATTAAATTGTGTTATTTGAGTAATATTAAGCATAAAATTGAAAAATAAAGGGTAAAACTTGACGAAACACACTTCGTGTGTACAAAATTTAATTCAAAACACATTTAAATTGTGTTATTTGAGTAAACTAGAGAATAATCCTGTAAACTTGGAAATCTCTCTCTCTCTCTCTCTTTCTGTGTGTGTGTGTGTCCAAAATGTAATAACAAACAAGTTCAAATCATGTTATTTGAGTAAATATTAGGCTAAACTTGTGAAATAAACAAATAAAAGTTGAGAACACACACTTTGTGTGTCGAAAATATAACTAAAAATCTTTCCTGAACAGATTGAATTGTGTTGTTTTAGTAAAAATAAGCCTAAACTTGTGAAATAAACAGATAGAAGTTGAGAACACACAATTTGTGTGTCGAAAATGTAACTAAAAGTCTTTCCTGAACAGATTGAATTGTATTATTTTGGTAATAATAAGCCTAAACTTGTGAAATAAAATGCCAGAACTTGACTAAGCGCACTTTGTGTATCGAAAATGTAACTAAAAATATTTCCTGAACAAATTGAATTGTGTTATTTTGGTAAAATAATAAGTTAAAAGTTGACAAGACACACTTTGTGAGTCCAAAATTTAATAAAAAATGTTGCCTGAATAGTACAAATAGTGTTATTTTGGTAAAAAATTAACATAAAGTTGTATAATAATAAGTTAAAAGTTGAAAAATGTCTGTGAGTCCAAAATTTAATAAAAAATGTTGCCTGAATAGTACAAATAGTGTTATTTTGGTAAAAAATTAACATAAAGTTGTATAATAATAAGTTAAAAGTTGAAAAAATGTCTTTGTGAGTCCAAAATTTAATAAAAAATGTTGCCTGAATAGTATAAATAGTGTTATTTTGGTAAAAAATTAATATAAAGTTGTAAAATAATAAATTAAAAGTTGAAAAAATGTCTTTGTGAGTCCAAAATTTAATAAAGAATGTTGCCTGAAAGGACAAATAGTGTTATTTTGGTAAAATAAAAATAAGCTGGGAAAATGTTTGACATAAAGTCAAAGTTTGGTAAAAAATAAACTCAATATTATGTTAAATAGCACACAGTATGAAAAACTAAATATGCTGACCAAGGCAGTAATTTATTTTATTAAAAACATAAACTAACGTAACGTTTCAACCTTCTAGCAAGGTCTTCTTCAGACTCTGTATCAAGTACAAAAGTAACCAGATACAACAAGAAGGGTAATATATATACACAAACATTACTCCCTCCAGACTATTTAGAAAGTTGTTTGGAACTTTCTAGCAGATGACTTTCACTTTCCAACTTTACTTTCACCTAAAAGGCTAAACACAATTACTTCCATATAGAATGTGGTTGGACTTTTTAATCTCACGCTCTTTTCCCTTCATTTTCCACTTTTGTACTTGATACAGAGTCTGAAGAAGACCTTGCTAGAAGGTTGAAACGTTACGTTAGTTTATGTTTTTAATAAAATAAATTACTGCCTTGGTCAGCATATTTAGTTTTTCATAATCATGGAAACAAGGCTTAATGGAGTTATAAGCACACAGTAACATAAATTTACTACCTAAATCAATAATCAAACGGTCCTAGGTTCGTTACCCCGTGATAAAAGCAAATAATGAAAACTGTAGGCCCAGTCCCTGATAGCTCTCCGTTCTTCATAGTACAGCTAAAAAAACCCTTACGCTTCGTTCTCCTTGTTCAAGGTAAAATTCTCGCTCCAATCTAATTGGGTATCCAAAAATCCTTTTTTCTTGTGTTCTCGGTAACTTTCGCTTACTTAGACAGAAACCTGTTCTAACATGCAAGCGTTCTAGCCTAAAACGACGCGCTAAAGCGTCCTGTGCCTTGGGGCAACCCTGAGCTGAATATTAATTGGCGGCGGAAACCGGTTCTACAAGCGACGCATAGCTTCAGAGATTTGACCCTTGCTGCGCATTCGCAGACATCCTTTGTTGTCTGGTTCAATCCCTCCCCTGCCCTACAGTATTGCATAGCTTTCCCCTGTTCTTGCGTTATAGTTGACCTTGGAAAAAAAAACCGGTTCTGAAAATCTACCGACGCGTTCTCTGATTGGTCAATCGGGTTCTTTCTTTGTTCTGACGTTCTGACGTCATTTGACCTTGATCGCTCATCTCCTAAATTCCTTTCTCGTCTACCCTCAGAGCGGAGTTCACCCTTGTCTGTCTGGCATCAGACTCAGCTCACACGTTATACATAGTTCGTCTCCGCTCAATATATTACATGCCATATAACAGTATTACATAGTGCACTATATTTATTACCGTTACATATCGCGGGTTCGAGTACCGGGACCGTCTTCTTTCGTACCATTACCACCGTTCATAGCGGTTCATAAACCATAGAAAACTTATTTTCAATACTATAAACATTAATATTAACATTTTATACTTTACATACTTTGCAGTAATGAATATAAAAACATATGCATAGCGTTTAGTACCTCTAATTACCTTCTATATACATATTTTTCATAAAATAAATAATTATATATTCATAAAAGTTATAAACATGCAAATACATAAATGTAAAGTATTCTAAGTACGTGCAAATTAGTTCTAAGTACATGCGAATTAATTGCGAATATTAAATAGCAACTGTCCTTAACTATTATTTCAACTACTGAGAGGCATATATATTTTTTGTCCCATCGTCCATTTCACGAGTTTATAATTCTTCCTCACCGACACTATTAACGCGAGTGGCAGAAGAAAGCGAAGTGAAATAACTTAAACAGAAATAAAAGGAAAAAGCGAAACAAATTTTATCCATAATATTGTGCAGTCACTTCAGTCGTGTTCAAGGAATCCTACCTTTAAAGAGAGCCGTGGTCTCTAACTTGTCTTTTCCCCTTCCTTTGTGCTCTCGATTCCCTCTGTCACGATTGGTCTAAAACTAATTAATGCGACGTTAATTAAACAATGCAAACAACGAAACAATGCACAATCAACTTCTCAACATTCCAATTTTTTTCGAATCGGAAAACAATTGAGATGCAGTAAAATGAAGCAAGAAGCAGTAATAAACTGGGAATTTGGTACGGTATAGAATTAAATCGGTGAAGATGTTCCATTTGATTGGATTTTTGTTATTTAGTGTCGCTATTCTTTCACTTTTGGCAAATAGCGACGATGAAGATGAGTAATGGGTGATGATATGATGACATTGATTAACGGACACTCACCAAGAACACCCATGGCCAAGCCGAGATTCGAACCAGGGGCCATGCTGTCGTAGCGCGCTGTGCTAACCACTCCGCCACGGAGGTTGGTTAGGAGTGGACATTATATCATATTTTGTGTGCGCAATTGGGATCAATCAATGGAATGACTAGGCATATTATATTATTAATATATTCATATCATAATATCACGTCATATTATTCGGCACGAAGTAACATCATAGACATTCAATCTTGCATTATTGCCTTTCAACTATTTCTTCGACTTCAGGTTAATAACATCAATAAGATAAATTATGAAACAAATGATAATGAATATGGGATATTGACAGTTATTTCGAATTACCTGACACAAGCAACATTAAGCAGACTCGGTGGGCAAGCTCATTAAGTGGCCAACCTTCGATCTCGTCACCAAAGTTCCCGGATTTGAGTACCGTCCTTGTCACAGATGTTTGAGTATTTCGTCATTAATTTCATGTAATGGTCACTCGTCCGCGACTAGGAAGAAAAGTGATGTTACGTAACAAAACTAATAAAAATAAACATGATCGAAGAGTACTTATTTAATCTCTCACGAAATCTCCTATAAAACAGGGATATATGAAATATATGTATCTTCACATACTTTTTCGATTTCTATATTTAACTAGCCGAGACCGAGAACGGGAGAGCAATTTTCAATTCGAGAAACCGAGAGACGGAGACACTGTAAAGTCTTGTTTCTTTCTTGATATCTCCCTAATTGAGTTGTTGTTCTGTTCGTTATTGGCTTTGTATTGGCAATTATTGTCATTATTCCTCCCCTGTAGGTAAACCATAACGACGATTTATGATGAAATACAGTAGAGCAGATAAAAGGGCAAGAACAAGAGAGTCATGCGTGCCCGGGACTTCAACCCAGAACCTTACGTAACGAGATTTGAAATTCTGGAGAAGGAATCTGTGTTTCGCTTGGCTTTCTCTTTCCTCAACTTCTGTTATTTTATCATGCACGTATAATTAAAATGGATCTGAGAAAATACGTTGTGATCCATAATCGTGTTGGTTAGATGCTATAAATGTGAACTCCAACATGGAATAAATTATTCCCTTTTGTATGTGGTTGAACATGAAATCTTCTTACACTGTGACAATGTCTTTTTTAGTTTTTCTGCACAGATAAGCTAATCTGGACTGGACCTTCAGTTTAAACTGACATACGAACTACTACATGCATCAACGGTGTGTCGAACCCGGGATCCCTTGATTATAAGGTGACGACGTTATCATTACGCCAACGAGGAGGCTCCGTGAGAAAATATTATACAATCGATCTATACAATAATTTATTTAGACATTTACATTTTCGTTTTCTTCTTTCTTTTTTTTGTTAACTACTCTTCTACGACTCTTTTTCTTGTCTTGGAATTTCTTCTCGTTTCAGGAAAAAAATAATACATGCAGGCTCTATACCTCCCCCCTATACAAATAGATAGAAAGCTCACTCTCGAGAACTAATTTATAAATAACGTAACCATTAGGAAACAATTCGAACGTTAACTGATATAACTGCAGATGAAACAATACTTACAGACGCTAACGAAATATCTATTCTTGTATAAGCTCACAGGCAACAGGTATCTGGTGAGTCATTCAATCTTTCTAACTACGAGCGAAGGTCACGGAACCAAAGGGTGGCAAAGAGGCGTCTGCTCTACGAAACTAGGGTTAGCAGACGAGGCCCGTGTTCCTGTTATCAATGACGTACGAAATAAGGAGGAACACAGCTTTCATATCAAACTAGACCTGTGTTCTGGTCCCGTCATTGCATGTAAAACACTTTCTCGTCGTGGCCTTGAAGGCCTACGTAAAGGCTTATCTGCATGAAAGATATCTTACCATTGAGGGGAGGAAAAGTGTGTGTGTGTATCGAGTTCCTTCAACTTTCATATTCTTCTTCATTTCAGAACGCGTGCTGTATCGTCGATTTAATCTAATCTAGCCGTTCTAGGTTCTGTTTCTGTTCGGTAATTTCACATTGTCTTCCTGCTTATGTTATTCGCGACCAGAGGCCTGCACAAGACCTGGAGCAGACCCGTTCGCGAGACATCGCTCCTAAAATACCATGCAACCTGCGCAACACCCTCGCTTGAGCAGCTTGTATGCCCACCTGCCCAGATCGTTCCTGGCAGGCATTGTAGACCCGCCGGGTACCCGCAGTCTTACGATACCTAGTAGGTCTCAGTTCGTTCTTTCCATCAACTGCAGACCCCTCCCTCTGCATGACGTAGTTGCTTCGAGTAGAAACTGCACCGGACCCGCACCATTCTGCAGTGTTGCCAACTGCACTAGATTTTCACTACTTAAAAAAAGGGAACTCAAAGCTTCGTAAGCCACATCACCAATGAAATGAGATTTACGACTGTTGCTACCCCCCATACACACATTGAAATAGGTTTTCCGTGGCACAGGATCCATAAGTATATGTCGTAAACAGCCAATATACGTATATATAGTGATATAGGGCAGGACTGAAACATGTCACGTTCGACGCTGAGGTCGCGAGTCGAACAACGCACTCTTCTACTGCGAACACCAGGGCCGTAGCCAGCCAGGGGCATTGCCGTTACCCTCGTTTGGGGTGTGGGGGGCAAGTACTTGGATAAACGTGCCAACAACAACAATCACAATAATAGTAATAAAGTAGCATGAAAGGCATTATTATCCTCATAAATCATGCAAAAAGGGGGTAGAAGTCGGTTCTCACGCATTTGTGTTGAAACAGAGGATAGGAAATATTTTTTTTTCAACACGTCGATTTTACATTAGTTAATAATGGAAAACAAGCACACAAGCTGTTTTTGAAAGAAAGAAAGTGCATGATAAATGCATTCCGAATGTACATACATATGGCATGTAAAATTTCCATCTACAATATTTTATTTTCACATGGAGCGACGTATTACATAATCAATTCATCTAACTCGTAACAAACCAACATTAATAGCAAATAATATCACGGGCCGCCATAGCATTCTCTGTTTTAAAACTTTTCTCACTTAGATCGTTCGGCGCTCAGGGCGCTCCCGGTACCCCTTTGCTACGGCATTGAACTTGATGAGACTGTATAATATTTTATAATATATTTCTACTTTCATAAAATTTGAAATCAAGGGGTTGCAATTACCCCTCCATTCCCCCTCTGTAGGTGCCCTTGGCCGTCTGGAAGGAAAATGCAAGAAAAATATGAAATTTAATTCCATCTTGAGTACCCTTTAGCCCTGCTACTCTTTAATTCTGCTAGCCTGTTTTCTCTTGTGCTTTAATGTTTGACCCCCACCCTGACCCCTCCGCTAGACTTAATTTCCGTCCAAGGTTGTGAGCAATGCCCCCTGCCCCCCTCTGGTTGCGCCACTGCGTGCCTGGTTAAGGCACCATGCAATGAAAAACAATTAGTTTTCAGTGAGGAGATTTTTGTTTGCTCGATCATTCATTTAGGTATATGAAGCTGTAATACTGCGTGCATTTCCTGGCAATAAAATAAAAACTGCTTACGCTGAACTGAAATCGCTAAGTATATAAATTCTCCTTGGAGGAGAGAGCTCCTCCTAGGACTTCGTAGGATTTAGGAGCTACGTAAGTAGGCAACACTGGCTGCAGCCGTCCACGTGGTGATGAAACACCTGGAGCGACACGCTGCCGGAGGGCTGTTTCCTTCCAGCAGGTTTTGCAGGCGCCCGGGTCTTGTTAAATGCCCAGTTACCTTGTAAGCGCAGAGCGCCTTGAAGACCAAGAACCCGGGTAAAGACGCAAGTCGACTCGTTGCCGTGGGCAGGCGAGCAGGTATACCTGTCCTCGCGTGCAAGCGGGCAGTGGGTAGGTAAAGGGCAGACTATGCAGTCCTCTATTCGCGACGAAGCTAATCTGGACGATAATTGGATTGTGTTGGTTGGTTGATTTGGTGTCTTATGTCCACTTTATGCACAGTAAGACTAATCGGCAATGCACCTACAGTTTAAAGTGGTATCCGAACCACTATGTGCCTACACATTACTTTGCTGCTAGATATTTGCATGCTAAGATGTAGTAAATGCTACATTTTCAGTGTGTGGAATTAAGATTTATTTCTGATACGAAGAATCGGAGAATGGAGTAGTGAGAAAAGTATCACCTCACATGTTTGAATTATAGCCCCCCCCCCACACACACAGGATATCGGCCGTGGTTTTTATAACAAAATATAACATGGATGAATTGTGTCAAGAAAAACTGGAGCCTATTCACATCCCTACGGAACTTGGAAGAAAGTCCACATAGAAATTAGAAAGTTCTGTTCCGACAAAATCGGGACGTATAGTAAATGAAAAAGCAAAGTGCTACCTTGTGCTTTGCACCAAGCCATGAAGGCGTGTAGGGGGTGCGGAGTTAGGGTCCCACACTTTCTTGTTACGGCCGAAGGTGGGGATAATGTGATCAGCACCACGCCCCTGGCCGCCTTTACCCCCCCAGTTTCCTAGAGGTACCCACTTTATACGACGCTGGGTGGGCGCCGGAGCCACTTGAACAGGTGAACAAAATTCCAATTCTCTCCAGTCGGAGATCGAACTCAGATCTCTCGCATGGTAATCAAACTCCCTAACGACCGAGCTACCGCGGCACATATAGTATAGTAGCCTTTGTAATTAAGGCAATAATTATTTTAGCGTTTCGTTGAACGGTTTTAGGGGAATCATTTTCGGACCTAGGCTATAACTCTTGTCGGTTCTGCGAGCTGGCTTGAGAAAAGGCGATTTTAAGACGAACAACATTCCACCTGATGTCACGTGACTTTCCTACATTCCCTGTGTCTGTTGGCTGTTGAATGAAAGACGAGTTGCTTCTTGAGACAGATCACCTAAAGGTGCAATGTGTGTTGCCTACCTTTCCAGCATTATTTACTGCCATCAAAGTTTTATGGGGAAGAACTTTTTTCCACCACTGTACATACACCTTTACAGTTCTCATCATGTCATGTCAGTGCGGAAAGTTTACTTTTTAAAAGTAACAGATTTACAGTTACAGTTACTAGCAGTGGCGGCGATTGGGCTCCAAGAAACTGGGAGGGGCAAAGACAGTTTACTTTCCCTTGGCGCTCATACTTGCTTTCCAAGTATAGTGTTTCACCAAATTTTAATTATTTAATTTATTTTTTGTACTTCAAATGATCTGTTTATTATATCCCTCATTCCTTATTACATTTTTGTTTCAAAATGTTAATTTGTTTTCAAACAGCATAATATATCATTGAAGCGAACAACTCTATCAAAAATCCATGTTCCTCAAAGCTGCCCTGAAGAACTCGGGGGCAATTCCATTTGGGCTCCACAAATCTGATATAATATAAAATCACTTAGACACTTTTCGAATTTTGTATCAACACTGCTAAATCATATAGATACGAAAACTCACTAGAAACAGCGTAGACGTATTGACAAAATAATGCAGAAATCTAATTTTCTTTTAAATAATGTCTACTGCTATCAATTTAGGTTAAATCCATAGATGCACCAATTTAACATATCTCCGAATGTACAGACGTTAAGTTTTACTTGTCCCACGTTTCAATTATTGAAAAGTTAGTGCGCGTTGTAATTGTTGAGACTCTTTGCATGGAAGTGTGTACATGTCCATGCTCAGTTGATTGAAGCTAAATCGCTGATATTTTGAGTGATATTTCAAGATTATGCGGATGTCGAGGTCGCAAAATGTGCAGGAAGCTAAACAACTAGCACTAGAGATGGCGTCGGTGGAAGATTTGAAAGGATTAACACCATCTGTCGCAGAAGAACCATGCGCAGAAATACCTCACTGCTCCAAGGACGAAGGAGACGCCATCTTGAGCATAATATCAGAACCACCACTACAACCACCACTAGATGATACAACTCAAGGAGAGTTGGAAATTGACTGATACACTGGACGTGCCGAAGATATGGAGAAGCGGAGCAAACTATGCAGACACTAACGACTCTGCTTCAAAATGCAAAGAGCTTTTCCTCAAGTGGAAATTGAACTCAGTGAGCACAAAATTAGAGGAATATTTGCACAGGAAGACACGTGAAGAAACTTCTTCCTGCCTGAGGAAAATCAGGAAAATTAATTTGGACTGGAAGTTGGAAAGTGACTTGACCAAGATGATACACGCAGCTGGGAATACGGTTACGGTCAAATTTCATGAACATTTCTGTGAATTGGAAATCTCAGCTGAATGGTTCTTTCGGAAAAATCAGAATTCCAATGGAGATGATTTGAAAATCTTCGCCATGCAGCAGCAGTTACAAGCAAAGAAGGTGTGACACAGGTTGGAAAAATTACTTCGGGTAGAGCTTAGATCCATCGTGGCCACTTGCTCTAAGAAGAAATCGAAATTGGAAGCGTTTTATTCCGTAATTAGGAACTTCACCCGTTGCGTTCGGTGACGATATAAACCAGCTCTTTGAAGTGGACGGAATTTACCTGATGTGACATTATACACCCTGAGTTAGACTTGAGCCGCTTCGAGCGGTATCTACCTGAATATGAGATGTAATTAGTTAGGTTAGGGATTGAAAATAGTTGAGTTAATGGCTGTATATAGTTAGAATAAGCGTTGTAAATATTTGTTTAGCTTAGGTTAATAATAATAAAGGCAGTGTGCCGCTTAATCCCTGAAGTGTGACCAATTTTACGTGTTTATAGATATTGAAACAAAACCGATATTTCACAAGTATTCCTTTCGCTTCACTGAAAGGCAGAACACTACTGCCATAGTGCAAACCGTGAAGTGACCGTTGATGAAGTGAGTTGACTTTGGTGTATAGGATAGTAGGAGACACTTCAAAAGGGCAAGAAGATGACAACTGAAGTTCTTATTTAGACAAAACAGTTTAATAATAACACAAGTATGCGACCAATTTGCTTCAGCGAAAGTAATTACATTTTCAGAAAGTTTACCATCAGTGATGACAGAAATGACATTTCGTTCCTTCTCATCACGTCAGGATTTTTTTACGCTTTTTCAATTTCTAACGAAACCGCCTTTTTGCTAGTATAAGCCAATTAGTTAGGATATATCTACTTAAGTAATTTGCAGTTTATTGCAATTTTGTTTTAAGAAACTTGGCGTCCAACAATGGCCTGATATTGACTTTCAATAATGTCCTGATATTGGCTTCAAACAATGCCCGAGTATTGCTGATACAACAATGTCTACCTATTGTTTCAAAATGCACGTGAAGAAAATACTCATTTCTTCACTGGCGTTTGTTAGTTTCATTTGGGAAATGTTGCTCACTTGTTGAACTGTTTTTCTGTCTTGGATTTAACTGCTTTCAGGTGGTCTATATGTGTTTGTGTGTGAGCTTATCGAGGAAACATAATTTTGAGATTGTAGTGTGAAGTGGTGCTGAAAAATGTCTCACCGGGCATGTAGAAATAATTCCGATAGTTTATGTTACACTTATGGAAGTTATATGTTGCCAACACAGAGGAGAAATATTACTTCTTTATACAAAAAGGTCTACTTGGCATATTTTGGTGTTCGTCTAGGCGATCAAGACAAAGCCTGGGCTCCTCATTCCATATGTAGTACGTGTTCAGTGAACATGAATCAGTGGGTGAAAGGAAAACGCGCTTCACTGAAGTTTGGTTGTCCAATGGGGTGGTTGGAACCTCGAGATCACACAAGTGATTGTTACTTCTGTTTATGTAACGTGCAAGGCATAAACAAGAAGAACAAGAAATCTGTCAAATATCCCAATCTTATATCAGCCAACCGCCCCCTTCCACACAGTGATGAACTGCCAATCCCTGCACCTACGCAGCTGGAGGATAACAGTGGTGAATCAGAAGAGACCTCTCAACACGAACATGATCCTTCATTTCAAACAAGTGGACCTTCTTCTCCTCGTCTGTTCACACAAGGTGAGTTAAACGATTTAGTTAGAGACCTGTATTTAGTGCTGAACTTCTTGGATCGCGACTCAAAGAAAAAAATTTACTTGCTCCGGGAACTACGTTTGCTTGGTACAGACATAGGGAATATGAACTTGTACATTTTTTTTCAAAGGTGGATAAACTGGTGTACTGCAATAACGTGGTAGGTTTGATTGAAGCCCTTGGAGTCGAGTATAATGCTGCTGATTAGAGGTTATTTGTTGACAGTTCGGTGAGGAGCATGAAAGCAGTACTGCTTCATAACGGCAACTTGCTGCCCTCAATACCTCTAGGATATTCAGTAGTTTTGAAGGAAACGTACATAAACTTGAGGTTCATGTTGGAAAAGATAAAGTACAACGAGCATAACTGGATTGATTGCTCTGATTTAAAAGTGTTAATTGTTCTTGGTCAACAAACTGGTTTTACTAAGTATCCCTGCTTTATGTGTTTCTGGGATAGCAGAGCACGAAATGAACACTGGACGAGAAGACACTGGCCAAAACGTACTGATCTTATACCAGGACAGAAAAATGTTGTGAGTGAATCTTTGATTCCTAGAGATAAAGCTGTCCTTCCTCCATTCCATATTAAGTTAGGCATCATGAAGCAATTCATAACAAGTCTAAGCCAGGAAAGCAATGTCCTTCAATATCTGAGTTCAAAGTTTCAAAATAAATCTGAAGCCAAACTTCAGGCAGGTGTTTTTGATGGCCCACAGATACGCATTCTTATGAAAGACCAACATTTCCCTAACTGCATGAATGAAGTGGAAACATCAGCCTGGATGTCATTCAGAAGTGTACGTGAAAACTTTCTGGGCAACAAGAAATCAGAAAATTACGAACAGATTGTTGACGAAATGCTACAAATCTTGAAATTGTTAGGATGCAGAATGAGTGTTAAGTTGCATTTCTTGAATAGCCATATTGATTACTTCCCTGAGAATCTTGTTGCAAAAAGTGATGAGCAAGGTGAAAGATTCCACAAAGATATCAGAACCATGGAAACAAGATATCAAGGGCGGTGGAATGAGGCCATGATGGCTGATTACTGCTGGTGCCTCAAGAGAGATACTTCTGTCAATTACAGTAGAAGCTCAGTGAAACGGTGCAAAATATCTTCCGTTTGATCTGTAAGGGTTCACTCACACTCTATGAACTTCTCTTTATGATGGTGATGATGATGTATAAAATATTAATTCCTATGACTTGTTGTAATACTTCAGTTTCATTGAAAATACTCCAAACTTGATTAATGTACGTATTAATTTTAAAACGATATTACAAAAGAAAATGACGTGATAGGAGAAAACTGAAAGGAGATCTGAATTCAGCACACACAAGTTTATGTAAATCAGTTCTTACTTGCAGTGAAGCAGATAAAAAGTTTCAAAATGCATACTTGTGTAATGAGTGACATTAATAATCTATGTTTAAACTTCAGTACACCGGAGTGAAGAAGTAAACGAGGCATGTTTCAGGAAATGTGAGAGAAGCAGTTGAAGATTAATACGTATTCGCAAAGAACCGAACAAAACCGAACTGAACGAAATAAAATTACATTGTAGTGGAAATCTGTTAACTGTGTTTCCTTGAGATAACGCTTTACATTTTACAATATCTGCTCACACGACAAAAGAGCCACTTCGGTGACCGATCTCGCCACCGAAGGCACCTTGACTGGGCATGTCGTTACTTTATTAATCATCATTTATCCGCATCGTGGCAACATCATTTTTCTCATTGGATCCAAGATTCGGTCAAAGAATTCCTGTTTAGGAGTGGTTCTAATTAACGCGATCCAAGTCTGACTGTAGACCAATCAGAGCACATGCTATTGAAATCGATTATCGAAAAGCGACCTCTAGGTCACGAATGCAGATGTCATGGCGGCCGCGTGAGATGTAAACAATGTATCACTTCGCATTTTTAAAACACGATAACTATTAAACGGAGAGGAATAAGGTTTCGTATTAAGTGGTTTTAGGTAGAAAATAATGGCGCTTCTTAAATACTTTACAGCGTTCACTGTACACGTATAGAAGAATATTTGAATTCTTTTCAATTGTAAACACCGTGCACTCGCCATAGATAGTGTACCTCGATGTGTCTTTTATGCTGTATAAAAGAACCGAAATGTTCCATGAAAATGAAATGCTTTCGTGTAAAGCGGAGTCGAGAAAATACATCAACATAACTATTCTTTCGAGTTTCTAATATGTCCTACTTCTTCCTATGGAAATAAAATTATCCTTGTTACGGTTAATAGCTAGTCTATATATTTCTTTCTATGCCGTACACACTGCCACCTTTTGGTCAAATGTAAAGTTGTCCAATTTACTTTGATCGTGTACATGAGCAATTTCAGACCATTAAATATTTCCAATGGGAATTCTGTTCAACGACTTCCAGTTACGTTCAATTCAACGACTTGTTAATGATTAATTGGATCGTGTACAGGGTGCTTAAGAAATATAAGTTGATACCCGTCGTCATGATTAGACAAAGTCAAAGTAAACCACGATAAATAAATAAACTATAAAAATACAAACTGAAAGAACCAAAAACAGTAAACTTCACTTATAATGATCCCGTATGGATTCACTAAAACCGAAATGTCTTTTCTTAACCTGAATTAAGTTTAGAAGTGACGTAGGAAATTAAAGACCTGAGACAGAAGTAAACAAGATCAAAGCCTAATATTTGGAAATAATAAAAATAAAAATGTAAGCAAAAGTCAACCAAAGGACACGGTTTTATCCATGATTTTCGCTATCCTACAAAATGGTGAATACTACATATATATAAGCCCATGCCACAAACATATAGGCCTACTATACCATATTATAAGCCCATGCCAGCAACCTGTATTCATGAATATTGATTGGTTGATTAACTTGGTTTATTTTACTTCGCTCTTGTCCCACTTTTGAGCGTTTTGGGTAATCGTGAAGATAATGATGAGTGTTGAAGAAATTGAGGAAGTGACTCACGAAGACTACTCATGCATTACATACTGACTGTTCCATATACACAAAACTGTATGCAGTCTGAAAGGCTCTGAACATTGCTGACATGTTATCTGGTTTATCACCAGTATTCCACTTTTCCTATATAGAAATTGTCTGAAAATTTGAAGTTGTCGGACTTTTGTGCTTGCATTGGAGTTTTATTTATATTATATCTAAATAATATATAATGAATATACAATAAATGAGAATTGTTACGGTAAACCAAATCAATTTTTCGGAATACCCCAGTCACGTCGGCATCAAGGGAATGAAGCCGGGGTCATTCTTATCTTGGTTAAGCCGAATCCGGTAGCGGAGTGGTTAGCACATCGCGCTACGACACCAGGGGTCTTGGACTCGAATCCTGGCCTGGACATGGATGTTTGTGTGTGTCCATTCATCAATTTCATCACATCATGACTCATCCCTATCTTCACAAATTAGCCAAAAGTGGCACAAGAGGAGAAGTAAAAATAAAGCAAATGAATCAATTATCTTGGTTAACCTGTATCAATGAATTAGCATGAACATAGGCGTACGCAGAACCTCTAGGAGGGGAGGGGGGTCTTGGGTTCAAATCCTGGCCTGGACATGGATGTTTGTGTGTGTCCATTCATCAATTTCATCACATCATGACTCGTCCCTTTCTTCACAAATTAGCCAAAAGTGGTACAAGAGGAGAAGTAAAATAAAGCAAATGAATCAGTTATCTTGGTTAACCTGTATCAATGAATTAGCATGAACATAGGCGTACGCAGAACCTTTTGGGGGGGGGTTACCTTTATGAAATTTCAGCCTCCCCGATGGCGGTAGTTGTAGCGTCGTCGCCTTTAGGTAGAGGCACATAGCTGTTGGGATCCCACTTTAAACTGTAGGTGCAGTCCCAATTAGCCTTACTGTGCATAAAGTGGAATTCTCAATTGATGAAAGTTCAGTCGGGGAAAGAAGAGGTTACACAATTAACGAATAATGTGCGAGGGAGTGTTAATAGCAAGAAATTTGTTATAGCCTGACAAGTTAAGTCCCGATATGCGCAGATCGCTGCGGAGCACTTCCTACTACGTCATCCTCCCCACCACTCTTCTACGTACTGGTCTGGCCTTGAGACTACGAGTGGTGCCAACTCAGCAAAATTAAGCTAAAATAAATACGACAAACTATTTTTACTGTGTAGATTGTCGGTGCCGGCTCATATCAGTTTATCAGTAGTTCATTTGATTTAATCCGGTCTTTGAAAATGCGTGCGGTGCGTGGATCTCAAACTGTAGTATTATGCACGCGCGTTCATGTTTGTAACGAAGAGAAACTACTGGGCGAATGACTTCATTTTCTGAATGCGACATCGAGCAGTGGCTTGGTTTATTCTAAAGCCAAGTGGGGTGGGGGTTCTTTTGTTTATCGAACAACAATCACTAAGAGGAGGCAATCTGATAACACACTTGCCTGTGTTCTTTTTCAAAGCACTGAAATGTTCTTGCTCTTTAGTCTTGTATGCATATTTTTGAAATGCAAAAATCAAATCATGCCGGGTCCAACGAAATCCACAGTCTGCTCTGTAAAGCCCCTTAGAGGACAGACCAGAGACATTGTTTACAATGTTGCAACATATTTTCGAAATCAGAAGTAGTATCTAAATGGATGGTTTCTCAAGTTTTAAAAGAATTGGATTGGATTGATTTGTTGTTTTAAGTCTACTTTATGCACAGTAAGGCTAATCGGGACTGGACCTACAGTTTAAAGTGGGATCCGAACCACTATGTGCCTCCACCGGGAATCGAACCCGGGATCCCTTTATTACAAGGAGACGATGCTTCCACTGCGCCATCGGGGAGTTCAAGTTTTAAAAGGAGGAAAAGAGTAGTTGGCGAAAGGTGAGCTGAAGTTCTGTACTCCGACAGGTAGAAAACAGCCCAGGAAAAGCGAATACAAATTTCAGTGAAAATCCTCATACCATTCCCCTCCCTCCAGGTTGCAACACTGCGAACCAGCGTCGCTCCGAAAAGTGGAGTGGGAAAATGTGATGTGAGCTGTGTAACAGCTATTTGCAGCGTCTGGTTTTTAAACTTGTCAAGTTATAGAGAACGACGTTCAATAGTTCAATTACACAGGGTCAATGCATCTCCTCTGCCTCCGTAGTTACTTGGAACTTGAAAATGCTTGAAAATACTTAATTTTCTATAAGAGCAGTATAATGTTTAATAACGGTAAAAAGATTTCTATTCACTAAATTTCTAAGTGAGAGTATTAGGGGGTAACTGCCCCCTCTTGTCCACGCGCGCACGCCTATGAGCATGACGTTATGCAGTGATCTTGTCAAACAGCACATGGAAGTTACGGATTCATGCGATCCATAGTACCCCTATCAATTTCTTGCTCTCTTGACGCCCTCTTGAGTGTGACCACTCCGAGTAACGCTCCTCCCTCCAACTGCGAATCTAGCTCCCGGGTTCAATTACAGGCTAAGGTACATTTTAGTGCGTGGATATGTCCACCGTATCGGGCGTTTGTCCGAGGAATTTTTTGTTACGAATTGTGGACAAAAGAGTGCTTGCTATCCGCAAAGACAATTCACCTTTATGTGGTGAAGAACAAATGTGGCACGTCTTACACAAAATTACAGCTGAATCCTGGGTTTACTGAAAACACAGCAATTATTAGCAATTCCGGGTAAAACGGGATGATTGGGTAAAACAAGGCAGCTTCCATTCCCCGGAACCGGTTTCTTAGGGAGTAAACTGTGGCTTTGCATGGAGATATATTTCGTAACTCTTACAGGTGTGCAGGGAAGTTGATTTCAACGTTTAAGTTTTTAATACAACGTTTGTAGAAAGTTTTATGACAAAGCATTCATTTAATGTGTGTCAGTGTGACGTATCGGTGGCAAAAGCGATTAGATAGTTGCATATTAGATGTCAGCATATTAGATTTTCACCACTGCTTCCACACTCCATGATGTTGTTAACGTCTAGGTGTTCCAACAAACGGCAGGAACTCAAGTAACGAGCTTCTCCAGCCGAAAATCAACTCCGCGAGAACGCACACAAACAGGTATCCCAACCTCTGTGCTTAACGTATCGTGTTCAAATTTTCAGCATTTATTCTTCACACTTCTGGACATCACATAAACTGTTCTCCGGAAATGGACATATAGTGCCTATATGACCAATTTCCATAGACCGTCTCAATTCTACAATCTTATACATCATTGGTCATATTAAACTTTCCACACGTTCAGCTATTAAACCTTTGGCCTTTTTGAGACATGTTAGAATTGAGATATTCCTCTGGGAATTTGATAAGATATATTATTCAAACAGTATTCACTATTTACTTGGATCTATCTATCTGTACAAAATTGTTCCTTTTTATTTTTCTCCTTTCTTCCAAGGTAGACATATTCAACTGTGTTAACCATTAATGCTGTTCATAGTAGCTAATTACTTCTAAACTTCGTGCATAATAACCTGATAAAAGGTTTTTGAACAGATTCAACTTTTTGAAGGTAATTTTTTGCTGCCAGGAACCATAATTCATTAGAATCTTCAAGAATATGACGAACTATTGTTTTTTACAGGTATATTAAGGTACTTTAATAATATTAATAATAATAAAAAAAACTATTTTCAGCAAATGGAGGTAAGCAACACACAAAATATTCTCCCTTCTCCGTTACCTTACGCATTTTCACCTGTGACGTTGTCGTGTATATTCTGTTCTGAAACGAGACAGTAGAGGCAAAAGAAAAGAAATCTAAACAACAATGCAATAATGTTGGACGTATATATTTTGGAACTCGTACAGGTGCGTATTCCTGACAAGCACTTTTACCATGGGTAGAGGTTATTAAAAAAAATTAAATATTTATATGAAAACTACAAGAATTCCCAGAAAATTCGCATTCGATAAATTTCGTACACAAGCCAAACTTCGCGAACAAATTCGTCACATTATTATAAATTTTTAAACATGTAAAAACCGCTAAAACTGAAAACTTTTGAAATCATGTGAATTCAAAAGTATTCATGCACAATCAGTATTATGCACATGTAAAAAAGAATTGCTTAGAAACTAAATTTTCTAGAAAAAATGTGCATTTTTATCCATTGGTATCGACTGCCCCCTGCGCTAGTGTTTTCTAATCTACCTCACTAAAATTATCTACTAAACTGATAAATAGTTTAGAGATTTAGAAAAATACAGCTTATCAATGTTTTTTAATAAATATTTTATTTCTCTCTATCTTGCTCCAGTTTCGCGTTATCTGTGGAAAATTTCTCTGCAGCCACAACACTCCCTTGCCTGCCAAAACACGTAACACTACTATAAAGAAAAAAAAAGTAAAACTGATCATGCGCGGTGACCAGAGCCGACTTTACGGGGGGCGAACTCGGGCGCTACAAGGCGACAGCGCTACCACTGCTCCATAAGGAAGCCTCACACCCGCGATAGAGCTTATTGAGCGATTGATCATGGATCCCCAGAAATTAGAAGTATTATATGCACTAAGGAGGCCGGATGTGACACGAGAGCCGTAGTTTGAGCGACCTCGCGTATATCCTACACCAGGGGTTGGCTTTTAAACTTTTCGTACGATGCAAGCTATTCATATGAAAGTAAAGTATTACAAAAATCTAAATGACCTATAACCCTGTCCCGGCTAACTGTAGAGCAGGACCGCGCATATCGGCAGAGGAGGTGGAGGAAAATCGATGGTGAAAGCGCAGCGTTGCCAACCGTACGGTTCTGACCCTATATTTACCGAAGTACGGTCCAGACCTTAGTCCGTACGCTAAATGCAAGGCTTGTCAAAATTTGTATTTGCTGTTTAATCCCTAATATTTCCCTAAGAAATTCTTAAACCAAGCGTACAGACCTGGAGATAAAAATACGGTCCGTTTGCCATGTGCGTCCGGTATTATCCTTCTCAAAAGTTTGCAACGCTGAGGAGGAAATCGGGTAAGTCCCGTCGCCCATTACACAATTCCGTTTCTCTCCCTGTTCATTGGTGGAGCCATCTCGCGTCACTACTTGCGCAGAGACTTATTCTTGTTCGCCTGGTCTACAGTTAGCTGGTACGGAGTTTACGTTCAAGGGTGCAAGGAAGAAAATAAAATAAGTAAATAAATAAATAGTACAAAGTATGTTGTGTTAGTTTACTGCTCTACAGCGAAGGGTCGCATGGGCACTACCCAGAACTTGACATATCGATATTTGATTAGTCCTTTTTCAGAATTCACCAGCATGGGCATAACTTGGCGGGGAGGGTAGAATTAAACAGTTTTCTACCCCATAAAAACAGCCTCCAGGACTAGTTTGCTGAATAACTGTCACAATTACTCTTGATTGCTTTCTACTTCATATTTTAGGAGGTTAACAAAATCACCCTAATCTTGTGATTTTTTAAAAAAATCCGTGTTTTTCTTGGGAGCGAGGTCGAGTGCCACCCTTGCCCTCAAGTTACGCCTGTGCATGCGTGTATCAGACTCGTGATGCAAATATAACGTCAAGTTCAACAAAGGAATTTGTATTTTCAGATCAATTTGGAGAAACTCAAGATAAAGCGCTGTCGCCTTGTAATCAGGTGTACTAGTTTCGATACCCAGTGGAGACACAAAGTAGTAGTTTGGATCCCTCTTTATTAGCTTATCTGTGCATAAAGTTGACTTAAAACAAAGCAAGAAACTAAAAAAAAAGTAGAAACAAAACCATCAAGATAATTTTTTTTGATTTGATTTAGTTTATTTTACTTTGCGTTTTATGCCTCTTGGCTAATTTGCGAAGATGGGGATGAGTGATGAAATGATGAAATTGATGAATGGACATTCACAAACAACCAAGCCCGACCGGGATTCGAACCCGGGACCCTTGGCGTCGCAGCGCGATGTGCTAACCACTTTTTTTTTTTTTTAAACATGCGCAGAAGGGACGTCCCTCAAGTGTGCATCGGATTCATTCCCTTAAACATTCCAACATCAACAGCATCTGTTCAGCAAACAAAAAAAGAAAAAAAAGAAAGAGGAGAGGGTGGGACTTGAACCCGCGACCCCCCACGCCTGATGAAAAATTAGGAAAGCAGCACCTAACCAACTTTTTTTTTTTTATTTCCTTTACTATTTACATCTGATTATAACAAACTTTTCATGATTACTATACAGGTTTTACAAACTAGGATATATTACATTTAGAAAATTTGCATAGACATTGTTCTTTTTGTATGCCGACATATTTTGAAATGTGTGCCTTAAATAATGCACAAATTGTTCATGAAAGTCAAGTTGCTGATAAATAGCGGCAAACCAAGCATAGTGCCCCAGTAACCACAATACACTGTTCTGTTTTTTGTTAGGGAAATAACTAAAATTGGGAAACAGAAGATGATCAATTGTAATATTCTTCTCATTGGTACGACAAATGACACTTACGAGTTTCGCAACATATTTCCATGACGTAGCGGTTATTAAGCATTCACTGAGCTTATGCACTAAACTATCAGGCACGTTACATATTAAACATAATGACGAATCTGCCATATGCAGATCATAGAGTTTCACTCGAGTCAGCAGTATTTGATGCACTATAACGAACCACGCCGATCGTATTCTTGTTGGGAGATGCCTCGCGTGTATATTTTTCCACACCACAGGCCAACGAACTTCCGGGTGTCTTGCAACTATCTTAACAGCCTGTTGAGACGCTACACGCATTCTTCTGTACATTTGCGACACCACTGGAACAGGCAGGGTAGGAGTTTGTAACAAGCCATAGCAGATCTCCACTAAGGTATCACGGAGATACCTAAGCTTGGGGGGAATTGAGGTCACGTTTATGGGAGACTCCAACGGTATACGAGCCAAGCAGTATCGAAGAACGTAACTGGTAATGCTATCCGGCCTCTGAATCATCGTCTCGATGTCCGCTTGAATGCGGAGCGCCTGGCTCTTATGTTGCACGTGTGCAAGATTCAAGCCTCCTCCTGTATTATGTAAACACAAGGTCTCGTGCTTAACTCGTAACAACTGCCCATTCCACACAAAGCAGTTCACCGCACTTTTCAGTTTTGCTACATCTAGCATACGCATTGGAATTATTTTTGCTACAAACCAGACTTTCGACAGTGCGTATACATTGACAAACGTGACACGTGCACTGAAAAAAATAAAGGTGTGGAAACTCACCTTTTGGGGTGAGTTTGGCTTGTCACAAATAGACGTCCCCAAAAGGTGAGTTTCCACACCCCATATTGGGGTGAGTTTTTCTCACCCTAGTATAGAGTGTGTTTTTCCTCCCATAAGGGTGAGTTTTCTCACCCTAGTATAGAGTGTGTTTTTCCTCCCATAAGGGTGAGTTTTCTCACCCTAGTATAGAGTGTGTTTTTCCTCCCATAAGGGTGAGTTTTCTCACCCTAGTATAGAGTGTGTTTTTCCTCCCATAAGGGTGAGTTTTCTCACCCTAGTATAGAGTGTGTTTTTCCTCCCATAAGCGTGAGTTTTCTCACCCTAGTATAGAGTGTGTTTTTCCTCCCATAAGGGTGAGTTTTCTCACCCTAGTATAGAGTGTGTTTTTCCTCCCATAAGGGTGAGTTTTCTCACCCTAGTATAGAGTGTGTTTTTCCTCCCATAAGGGTGAGTTTTCTCACCCTAGTATAGAGTTTGTTTTTCCTCCCATAAGGGTGAGTTTTCTCACCCTAGTATAGAGTGTGTTTTTCCTCCCATAAGGGTGAGTTTTCTCACCCTAGTATAGAGTGTGTTTTTCCTCCCATAAGGGTGAGTTTTCTCACCCTAGTATAGAGTGTGTTTTTCCTCCCATAAGGGTGAGTTTTCTCACCCTAGTATAGAGTGTTTTTCCTCCCATACGGTGAGTTATTCTCACCCTAGTATAG
This sequence comes from Lepisma saccharinum, assembly GCF_977018435.1. NCBI lineage: Eukaryota > Metazoa > Arthropoda > Insecta > Zygentoma > Lepismatidae > Lepisma > Lepisma saccharinum. Next base: position 33,223,675 of record NC_139250.1, read on the forward strand.
AGTGTGTTTTTCCTCCCATAGGGTGAGTTTGAGGGGTTCGTGAGGAAGAGGTAAATGATCTTCATTTAGTATAATAATGCTTACCTTTAACCTTGAAGAATCAGTCAGATCTTTTCTATCTTATCCAATATGAATTCAGAATAAGATAGAGCAATCATAACTTCATTGTAATTTCTTCCCAGATGGCAAATGTATCAAAGTAGAGAAATGCAATGTTAACTCTTGCATTGTGTAATATACGACATCACAGTGAAAACAGTGTTTCTTCATTTAATGCGTTCAGATTTTAATGTGATTAATTGTCTTCTTTATAAAAATAATACCATTCAATTCAGCATTAAAATTTGACAAAGCTTAAAAATCTTAGAGGAAACTAAATGCAGCACGCTCACCAAGGTATTCATGTAGAAGAACAAGTCATCCCTAAATTACATGAAGCTTGCAAGGAATATTATGTATCGATTTCTAAATCATACAAAAAAGCCGCAACTTTTAATGTACATACATATTTTCCAATAAGTCTTTTTTGAGACTTCCACTTGATGCTTAGAAGCCAATTGGGACTGGATATATGTACAGTCACATACACTGCTGGGTTGTAATGATTTAATTGAAAGTCAATGGTGCTGTTACAACCCAGAAGTGTCCTTGAGTGTACAATATAACATGAAGGGCATTGATCTTCAGAAGTCACACCTGTTAATTATAAAATAACAACTTTTTTCTGTACTGTTTGGAAAGCAACACTCATGCTCACATACATTGCTAGGATAAATAAATGACATACTTAACACAACAAAATACTGTATACTTGTATATCCGTAGATAAATTTTATGTATACGTTGGATGCAAGTATATACATACATGGTAAGGGGATAATCTCTGAAAAATACTACCTTGCCACTAAATGCATACACATTAAGCAATAATTCAACCTTACCTTTCCTTTGCTGTTGGTTCTGCACACTCAGTTCAATGCCACAATCATTACAATGTGAGTGATTTTTGGTGCTTTTAGAACCTATTTCAGTACTTTAATAAATTAATTAGAAACGAAAATGTACATTCTTAAGAAGGCAGAGCAAATTTAGTAGAAGTTATAAATGTTCATATACATAATTTTTAACCACTCTATTTCAAATACAGAGCTTAATTTTTTTCGCCCCAAAGATTAGGTTGAAGAAATAAAGTTACCAGTTAGCAAAAAATTCAACTTTATTTACAATATTCGTACATTTCATCTTGCAATAATTCAACATAGTTCTCACAATTTTATCCAAAAAAAGAGGAATTTTACTTCATTGCTAAAAATTTGCATGCTGTATTCCTTTAAAATGTCTGTATGGAAAGGCGTCCATGATCTGAAAGGAGAAAAAATGTAAGAGTAAATAAGAATATAACCAAGAATGCATTTAGGTCAGAGTGTGATAGTTTAGAATGTACTTATAACATTTATGAGTCTTAATACTTCCCTGAAAAGTATACTAGTGATGTGTGCATACAAAGTGATTCAAGCTTGAGTAGCCAGCCTTCATGGATGAGTGGTTACGAAAGCATGCTAAAACGCCTGGGGTGTCGAGTTCGAATCCCAGCCTGAGCACAGGTGTTCTTTGTGAGTGTCCATTCATACATTCCATCATATCATCACTCATCCTCATGTACGCAATTAGCCCAAAAGTGGCAGAAATGCGAAGAAAAATAAACAAAATCAATCAGTCAAGCTGCTCAATTGATAGATTGACTTGGTGTTTTAAGTCCACTTTATGCACAATATGGCTAATCGAGAATGGACCTGCGGTTCAAAGTGGGATCCGAACCACTATGTGCCTCCACAGGGTATCGAACCCAGGACCCCTTGATTACAAGGCAACGACCTACCACTGCACCATCGGGGAGGCCCTCAAGCTGATCAGTTTCTACATTGAATGCAGTAGCACTAAATTGGCAATTTATTTTACACAGCATTTCCCATAATATTTAAAGCTCGGGGGGGGGGGTTAAACCCAGTAACCCCCCTTGCGTGCACCACTGATTGAATGAACAGGTGGAGGGACTAAGAGTATGTCACCCTATTATGCAAAGGTAATATAAACATGCATGCTTTTATTTCATAAGCAAGGGCCTATACAAGGAGGGTGATGATGGGGCTATAAACAGGCAGGAAAAAATAGCGAAATGAGGGCTGACTACTGGGCACGCCACAGCATATAACTGGAAATGGCACACTATCTTCAAAAGTAAGAAATTACTTTAGGATAATATTTTGTGCTGAAACATCGGTGTCGGGAGATGGAGGTGGAACATATCCGTTGACCTCCCCCCACCCCCTGGAATTGCCATCGGCCATTTCAAGTCACAAAAAGCAGAAGTTGTTATAACATAAATAATGTTTAGAAAGCTTTTATTGAAAAGTTAAAACTTAAAGATAAAACAGAATAACCGTGCATTTCAGTACACTAACTGTGTAAAATGTAAAAAAAAAAAAAAAAATTATAGTAATAAGGAAAAGTTGTACTTGATATTCATTCATCTAGTAGTTCTCCCAAAGGATTTAATAATAGTAATAATAATAATATAATTTTATTTTTTTGTTATAATAGTTATTACTGTAAAATTATTATCATAACCATGATTCTTATTGTTAATATTTGTTCTACTATTAAGTTAAGTCAATGGATTGCCCCCCAATACACACACACAAACACCTTTCTGGTGTCGCCTAAGAGCTCAAACAGTACCATTCAATGTTGGTGTGAAAAATATTTTTTTTACTAATTTTTGAGTGTTTAGCTTTAGCTTTCTTTTGTTTCTGTTAGTTCTGCAGGGTGCGAAATCCTGGGGGGACAGGGGGATTTCCCACCACCAACAATCTTGGCCTTAAAAATCCCCCCACCAAAAATTTCCGGGGGGAAGATTTTTTGTTATAACAAACGAAAGATAAGCAATTACTTTTAATTTCAAATATACTGTACTAAGAATAATATCGAAAACACACACAAATTAGTGTAGTTGTGAGTATTGAATGCTTTCTCTCTCAAGAAATCATTAACAAATCTACACCAATACGCACAATTAAAGTAAAACAAGAATGCAAGAAAATTATAACTATGAAATCTAATTGATTTATATTAACATAAAGCACAAACAAAACAAAAACTTATACATAATAAAAGCACTTCAACTATTTCATAATTTATAACATCTTTAACCAAGTTACTAAAGGAATTAGTTGGCTGCTTTACAATATCTGATATGTATAAAAGTAACAAATTAATTTACTTTTAATAATGCACACATGTGGCGGAGGGGGAATGTAAATTAAGAACTTTCTTCCCCCACCAGTTTTCAATGATTTCGCACCCTGTAGTTCTGTCCTGTCAAAGTGTATGTGTAAATATCATGTAGCGAAAAGGCAAAAAGATTTTATTTATTCTGTACATTATACTAGCATGTAACAGGCACAGTGCCAGAAGGAGAAGTGAGTGGATGCCTCATTCCATCCCTTCACCCAGCAGACAAGAGACACATACCCTTGACAATTTTAAATATTTTCTATAGAAACAAGACATAGCTACATGAAAGTTCAACTCTCCAAAAATAAAAGCATGGATATGATTCTGTTTTCAACTAGCAGAAATAAAGTTCTATTGAAAGTTTAGTAGGCTACGAAAGAAATACATAAAGATTATAATTTGTATATTTATGCTAAGATGCATTTTGGAAATGCATATCCAAAGATTCTTAATTACAAAATGAAAGGTGTGTATGTATGGTTCGCACACGCAGCATTATATTTTACGTTCCTAGTTCTATTTATGTGATTCTGACATTTTCAGATTACATACAGGTTAATTGATTTATTTACTTACATTTCCATTTACAAAATCAGGATCATCTTCAAACATCAGATGTGGTTATTTTAGTTAAACAGCATTCAATGTCTGAAATAAGGAATAAATTTAAATTAGATTAATCTTGAAAGTAGCAAAAATTTAACTTCTTCAATACAACAGTTTATTGTACAACTATATTTCTTAATAGATGGAAGACTATTTGAAGCGTTCAAGTGGATTTAACATATAAAAGTTAATTATCATGCAAAGTTAGTATCATTTGGATCCCCCCAGCAATTTAAATTCTCCTAAGGAATGTCTATACATACAGTGGAAGATTGAATGAAAGAAACCCAGAATGATGAAAGTTTAGATACTTTTCAAATAAGAATTAATTTCTTTATCTGTGTGTTTTCTTCTACATAACTTCTCAAAATGAATTTAATTTCCAAAGACAAAATTTGTATGTAGGCTTTTACAGGGTAACTGATAGCCAATAAATGTAGCATCACAGACCCTCACTTTGCAAGTTGAAAAGAGAAAACAAATAAAATGTATGAATCACTTACTTCATCCCACATCCACAAGAACACTAAATTGTACACAAGCAGCAATCGATTCTCAGAACTTAAAGATGCTGACACAGAAGTATATTTGCTGTGTGGTCTAGTCAACCATTTTTTTTTCACTAATCCTCCATGAAATTAATTGTGCAACAAAGATATTAGGAAAGGTATGTAAAGAGTGAGATGCATAAATATTTCCCGGAGAAGTTCAATGCAGTTCAATTCCTTAAATACACGTGGGACGTCAAAAAATATTGAAAATTATGAACAACTTGCCTGGTAATATTTTAACATCTCGCTGTACACATTGTGTAATTAGTATGCCATATCAATTTCCAAATACTTCTTAAGACAGTCACAACAAAGTTTTACACTCCAGCCTACACTCTATTAGTACTGTCCTTCCCAGTGGCGAACACTCCCTTTGAAACAGAAATAACCGAAGCTATGAGACACCCACCCACCCTTTCCTATTTCCAGATTTGTTGTTTGAATTTGTTTTTAAGTCCACTTTATGCACAGAAAGGCTAATCGGGGCTGCACCTAAAGTTCAAAGTGAAATCTGAACCACTACCGAGTATGGAACCTCGGACTCCTTGATACATGTATTTATGTATGCATGTACTTTTGACACTTTAATTTTCTTTTCACACTCACTATGATGACTAAATGTTCAATACTAGCTGACCACCTCTAGCGTGCGCTACACCTGGGTACATATAGTGGTCGCCACTGGTCCTCCCACCTCAACATATAAGCTTACTTCCTAAGAGACCTCTGTCATTTCAAGTTCCTACAGCTTAAAACTTATGAAAATAATGAATAATAAATTCCCTTGAAAAGAGAACAAAATTAGATTTGAACTACTCTACTTACATTGCATATCTGTGTAAACCCAACCCATGCAGGATCCTTGAAAAACTGCTATCGGTGATGAGTGGCGAAATGTTCAGTGTAGATTGGAACTAAGGCGAGTGTGTTTGTGGGTATTATCCGTATTCACTCCTCTCTATGCATGGCACATTCCTGAAAAGGAGTTGAAAATTAAAATAATACTTAAAATTTTATGTTACACAACCATATTTATGTGTAAAAGAAATCTAAGACAACACTCTAAAAGAAATTCTAGCTGCTGCTTGAAATTGTAAGTTTTCTTAACTTAAATTGTTAATGTTTAGAATCCCCCAAGGACCGAAAATTAGAAGATACTATGGACGCACACTACAGAAAACCTCACGAATATCAGCGTCTGAATGTGGGAAGGCGATCATTGCTCCCGAAAATTAATGTCAAGGTATATTTAACTTTCACGCCCTTGTTTACAATGTGTCTTTTTTCCTTTAAAAAATTGTGAATTAGATGCAATCGACTACAACGAATGAATGGAGTTTAAGCAGCAGCTTACAAATCTTATAAACTCTTACAGAAGCCTGTTTTGTAAATAATATTTCCCATGCAAATTAACTTTACGTCCCACAGTATCCCACTGCATTATTTTGGCCTCTTTACTTAAAAATCAATTACAAATCCCTCTGGGGTACGTTCCGACAGGCAATAACGAAAGATTATGAATTATGCGCAACAAGTTACTTTACAACTTTAGGAATATCACACACCAAACGAAGGTGCCAGTCGCAGTCAGAATAGTCGACACCAAAGGGGGCTCTAGCCCACAACGAAATATTTTTGGCCCATCTCCTCCTAACACAAATAGCCAACAGTTAAAAATTGGGATTGCTTACAGCGCAGCGAGAATCACACAAGAACAGAAGAACACAAAGAGAGAGGGTGAAAGAGACCGAAGATACATTGACAGCGAATGACAGAGAACATAAATAGAAGGAAATGGGAAAGAGAGAAGGAAGCGTAGAAAGAAAGAGACAAAAGGTAAAGAAGAATAACGGAAATGGAAACAGAGGAACCAAGAGAGCAGAGAAAAATTGAAACATATGAAAACGGAGAAAGAAATAAAGATGATAGAGAATCCTAGTAGCAGTGATAATTGTAGTAGGGTCAACCTTTGTGACGTTGTTCCCCCAAACATCCACATATTCTGTTTAAAGTAAGATTATCTTTCGTTTGTACCGGATTGTATCGCATTTACTTTCGTTTGCAACATTACAGAGTTCGAGCACAGAGAAGATAATTTTATACCCAGAGTAATCCCGCTTACGGCAGTCACCCTTCACCACGCTTGACTGAGCACCGCTAGTTTTCTGAGCACTCTTAGTAGTTCTGATACTCCTCGTTAGGGAGAGCGCACAGCGCCTTACCTTCAGTTTCTCTCCAGGAGATCCGCAAGTCCCCACCAGAAGATGGCGTTGAAAAATTTTAAGTGTTTTATTCAAATTAACGCGAGCTAAGATCACGGCAGATGGCTAATGTAAAGAAAATTAAAATAAAATAACAAAAAATACAAGACAAATGGGGACTCGAGTTTAACTAGAATGTCTAACTTATTTTATGGTTTAATAGGGTTTCGCCGATGGTGCAGTTGTTGCATCGTAACCTTGTAATCAAGGGGTCCCGGATTCGATACCCGGTGGACGCACATAGTGGTTCGGATCCAACTTTAAACTCTAGGTCCAGTCCCGATTAGCCTTACTCTTCATAAAGTGGACTTCAAACACCAAATAAATCAAGCATGATTTATATATAGGCTAGTTGTTGGTTCCATTCACAGACATCGTTTGCTGTCTAACTCACAGGAAATAATATCTCAGATAATTTTAGTTAATAATTTTCCTCGACAGATGAGAATAATTTAGCCATTTCGTCAGACTCGAATCATGATTAGAAGAAAATTCCCGTATCGCTACCGTTATCAATCGGATGAATTATGATGCAGTGACATATAGTAATTTTCTGTGTCCACCCCATTCCGCGCAAGTAAAATATTGTGAAACCCTTAGAGAGATAAAGAAATATATCGAGAATCCCATATTGTACATATCATTGTTGATAGTAGAGAGAACAAACGGACGCACAATACTTAGACCCCCACCCCAACACACACGCAGACACTTGCACAAAAATTAAAATACTTATCGAGATAACTGTATGAGGACATTCGGAATATTTTCTTTTACTCGGCATCACAACGTCAATTAAAATTTACAGAAGGAAATAGAGCGGCGACGGGACTAGATTCGCTGCTCACATGTCACCCAACAAGGAAGTCTATTGGAAAGGAATTTAGGTAAAAATGGCAAAGGAAAAAATGGCAACAATAAAAATATACCTATTACGATTTTACGTGAAAATTGAGAAATTTTGTGCCTTGCATTTCACAGTTTGAAATTAAAATTTAATATAATTTAATGTCTTTTAACATTAATTTGTCTTTGAATGGAAACATTTTATTTGATGTTTCCAAAAATAATGCCGTTTATTTCTTTATTTCTTTTGGTAGGAGTTATACTGCAGCTATAGAATCACATACTAATAAAAGTTAACTTTTGTAAATAATTTGAAACATGTGTGATTGATGTAACTTAAGGGGAGTGCAGCATTGAATGGGTTTTCATCTTGACTGAAAACAAGTTTATGCTTTGCGCGCACCTGCTGACCAGTCACACATGTTTGTTACTAGTAGGACTTCAAGTCAGCCCTTATCTAACCCCCTCGCACTAAGAGGGATGAACTTGTTTACTTTTTTCAAAAGAAAATTGTTAAATCTTGGAAAGCTGGAGATAAGCTCTTCTTTCTACAAGAGTCTGATCTGAAGAATGTTATAAGGTGGAGGAACAATTTCAAGTGTCAAGGAATTCTAAAAACAAAATTATTGAAACAAAATCCTGTCTGTTCCTATGACCATAATCATTCGCCTGAATATGATGCTGTGAAGGTTTAAGAAATTCAAAATATTAACCCTCCCTTCATATGAAATGTCATAGATATGAGAGAAAAAATATTGCGCTACGAAGTTCAATAGAATATACATATAACACCCGAAATAATGAGCTTCTAAAGCCATACTTCACAACATGTTGACTGCCATGAGACCCAAAAGTGGGTCTCAAGTATCGTCATTCATGAAGCCGTGATACCCACTTGTGTGTCTCACCTTAGCAATTGCTTCAGGCCGCGATACCCCTGTATGGGTTTCACTTGTCATTTGCTAACATGATCAAAGATATTGTTTTGGCTCCAGAATGTTACACTATACTCGTAGCCTGGCCCTAGATAGCAACAGGCGATTACAACAATGGCGTACAAATGGCCGTAACATTGTAGTTGATTTGATTTTGATTTGATTTGATTTAGTTTATTTTACTTCGCGTTTTGTGCCTCTTGGCTAATTTGCGAAGATGGGGATGAGTGATGAAATGATGAAATTGATGAATGGAAATTCACAAACAAACAAGCCCGACCGGGATTCGAACCCGGGACTCTTGGCGTCGCAGCGCGATGTGCTAACCACTCGGCCACAGGGTCTGGCCGTAACATTGTAGTAATAAACCTAGTGCTCTGTGATTATTTATGATGACATTATTTTGTTGATTTTCAATACAACAGGCCACATTAAAAAATGCATCCTTGTTTGACATTTGTTGTATTTCAGGCAAAAATTAAACAAAGAAGGAGAAAAATAAAGGAAGAAGAAGAAATTAAGACTATATTCAGTGTGATTGAACGTGTAGATTGCATTTCGTGAGAGAGGACAACTGCCAAAGCAGAAAAATTGCCATTTTCACTTTGGCCATTTTTTCCGTTTGCCATTTTTACTTGGCCATTTTTTCCGTTGCCATTTTTTCCTTGCCATTTTTACCGGACACCATTGGAAAGACTTGACCCTCGAAAGTTATCCCACGAGCGCGAAATTATGTTGGTGCACCTCGAATCTCTTAATAATTTTAACGATGATATTTTTTTCAGATATATCACTGAACATACATTTCTAAGAATTTTGCATGAAGCAAAGATTATTTTTAAAAGATTAGCATAACACTCAAAACTCACTGAGAAAGCTTCAATACGGAAGAAAAATGAACTTCAAAAACATCCATAAAATAGCAACATTTCACTCATATATGGCACCCTGTAAGACAGAAGGGTCCTCCCCGATGGCGCAGTGGTAGCGTCATCGCCTTGTAATCAAGAGGTCCCCCGTTCGATAGCTGGTGGAGGTACATAGTGATTCGGATCCTACTTTAAACTGTAGGTCCAGTCCCGATTAGCCTTGTTGTGCATAAACTGAACTTAAAACACCAAATCAACCAACCTGTAAGACAGAAGGGTGGCGTACAACTTAATATTGGGCTTCATCTCCTACTTGAGTTTTGGGGCCCCTTTCAAGTATTTAACACTTAAAAGAATAATCAGCTACCTTAAAACAGTACAGGTAAAAGTTGAGAATCACGTGAAACGCATAACAGATGTACACAATGTTGGCTATTTATCTCGGCTCTTATTTGAATATGGTTTGTTTATCGTGTGGCAATACGAGACAGACTGGCTCAACAACTAAATACTCCTAACTGTAGACAACTTACACTCAACAAGTTTACAACAAACGGTGTATAAAGGTACAGTCACGGGGACACTTCTGGATTGTGACAATCCCATTAACTTTTCATGGAATTGTTACAACGTAGAAGTATCCATGACTGTACAAGAGTTTTCTTTCCTTTCAATTGGCAAGTTGCTAGTGCCACTTCGGCTACCTTTGATCAGTCCGATTATTTGTGCTGTGGGTAGGTCACAAATGTATGAGATAACGATAATATGATGATAATAACAACTACCCGCCAGACTTAACTTAGCCTGAAAGTTGCAAAGGAAATTTTAAATAGGGGTGACTCGATCGATGGCTGAGCCATTCAGTGGTTGACATTTAATTTCCTTGCTAACGTTCCTCTGTTCGAGACCCGACCTGGAATTGTTCTTTTTTCGTTCATCAATTTGAACCCATCTTCACTCATCCATACCGTTACAATTAGCCAAAATCATCAGAAAAGTGACGGTAAGTGACAAAAATATAAATTCAGTACGTATATGAAGGGGGTTACAAGATATTGTGGTTATCCCTAGCCCTTCATGTACGTATAATATAAATCTGTTTTGTAGGGGAAGGAAGCCCATTGACCTTTGCAAAACAGAATACAAGAAGGATTTCCTGCTCCTTGATGAAGGGAAAAGTGAAAGTTGTCAGAAATATCTCCCCTGATGTGACCTTCGACTGAAGGGCTTACAAAGAAAGGTTGCCCGTGCCTGTATGGACCCAATTGCCAAGTACTTTAGGAATTCCGCCAAGGACAACGATTTGTGGCATGCCCGTACCCAGGGGGGAGGCAAGGGGGCCATGCCCCCGCCTAGAGCCATGAATTATTTTGATGCAAACCTACAAAAATAACATGGATAATTTTTAAGATTTTGCAAGAATTTAGATTTTCTTCTTGTATAAATGAATGGGTTGTCTGTAGAGAGAAACAGACTCCAGAAGACTGCAGTCTACTATATTTAGTAATTTTAGTTTTATAACCATTTATGCGAAGCTACTAAATGTTCGAATACGAATTTGGTCAGGACAGTTCACCATATTTACTCCCTGTTTTGACTTTTTTCGAACTGCAGTCTTTATGAGAAAATGCCCTCTTTTTGTGGTTAATTCACTTTCAGACATGTTCTTCATTATAAGGATAATTCCATAGCGTTGGTGGTTATATTCAGGCTACGAATTCCCACGACGAAAGGGGAATCTCTCACCTTCCCACCAACGATCTTGTTCTATTAAAATTTTTCCCCCATTAAAATTTTCCGAGGGTACGAGTTTGTGTTATAACAACAAAGATAAGCAATTAGTTTGGACTTAAAACATACTTTACTAAGAAAGAATAACATCATAAACACATACAGAGAAGGAAAAACAAAGAATGATGTCTGCCTGTGTGTGAATGTTGCACACATCTTTTGTTTTCTCTCTCTCTCTCTCTCTCTCTCTCTCTCTCTCTCTCTCTCTCTCTCTAGCATGGGGTAAAAACGTACTTCTAGAGTCATAGACAAGATTTTAAAATTATATCAAATTGGTCTAGTAAGAAATGGAGTCGTAGCGGCGAAGGTGGTTGCCATTCTCACCCTAGGCCTCTGGAACATAGAAATTAGACCGATCTGTCATTTCCCCTCCATTTCTCACCTCCTTTAGTCTGGAATAAAACATAACACTCACATGTTAATTTAATAGGAAACAAATGGCTTCTTAAAATTTCTCATAACTTGTCCCTCCACCTAGTTATCTATAATTTGCAATCGATTTTGCAGATGTGAACACTAACACACACTGCTTCAATGAAGATGGTGTGGAATGCACAACCGACTTTCCTTTATTAGCCACTTTTCTTGAATGCTAAGGTTTCTTTTCATCGGATTCAGCGGAGAAGAATAAGTACATAAAATTTCTACAATGTCTAAGTATGACAGCTACGCCTAGGTATAGGGGTGTTCGAAAATCATTCTCGACCTGGGCTCTGAAATTTCTAACTACAACTCTCATAAGGCAAAATTTCCTTTCGGGAGACCATTAATAGATTTACACCATTATAAAAACATAACACAATAAAAGTATGAACATTTAATTATCATTTTTAATAAAAAGCAATAACGAAATATATCTAACACTTATTAAAAACATTTCACCTATCTTCTAATTTCTGACATTTTGAACCATTCGTTAAAGAAAATAATTTGCTAGTTTATGTAAATGTATCAAATTAATTTGTTTATAAATATATAAAAATTCATTAATTAATTAATGAGGGCTTGCCCTCTCAAAAATCTGGGATCGGGCCTGGTTTGAGGTCACCTTTGAAAACGTGTCCCAGAAAAGTGGTTTGCATCTTCATTTTTACTGATGTACACAAATGATATTCATTCATTCTTGAGAAGAGTGTATTTGGAAACGCAAATGCATTAAGATCCCGGTAGATTGACTGCCCCTATGGTGAAAAGACGACCAGTTGGGTGTAGTTCGGCATAAGGTGAAAGTCGTTCGGGTCTGACAGATCCGAAATCCGGATCGGTTGGTTCCGGATCCTAAAGATCCGGATCCTAAAATTTTTCGGATCCGGATCCGTTTTGCCATCCCACATGCGCTTCTTTGGACAGTAAGAATGTGCTTATAACATATTGTTACCTGCTAATATATATATATATATATATATATATATATATATATTATATATATTATACATACATATATATATATATATATATATATATATATATATATATATATATATATATATATGTAGTTGTGTGTGTGTGCGCGCGTGCGCTATTTGTACATTAATTAATACACTTACAAGGGAGGTCTAAGTCTCCCCCTCCGATTTCCATGAAACTTGGCAGGTGTATAGAGGAGAAAGTCAAGATGAGGAGAAACTGAAGTGGGGATCTGACCCCGAAACCACGTAAATATGGCATAGGAAGAAACAGGGAGCATAGGGCCTCTCTATACACCTGTCAAATTTCATGAGAATCGAAGGGGGACACAGGGATCAGATCCCCACTTCAATTTGTCCTCATCTTGACATTTGAGGGGGTTTTGCCCCCTAAAACCGTTTTTTAGCTGAAACAAAAAAACACGTATTTCTTCCATTGGGCCTCACTATACTGCCAAGTTTCATGGAAATCGGAGGGGGACACTTAGATAACCTCCCTTGTTAGTCTTGCACTTTGTAATTATTTAACACTGCATATATTATAATGTTTTATTTTAATTTGTAAAACTGTAACTGTAGAACAATTGTATAATTTTTGTATAACATTTCTATCTTGTTATATGTGTTAAAGGTTTCATCCTGGAATGGAATGTCTCACATTTATGTGTGTTTTCATTTCCAATACATTCGAATGAATACATATTCGTTTCAATAGCAATTACAAAATCACCTCTGACATGTGTGCACGAGTGTGTTAGCCGATGCGTAGCAAAGTATTTTTGGAACAACACTTCAACAACACAAAAATTCTTGTGGGACTAACGAAAAATTTCTTTGTAATCGAAGATCATAATACCTTTTAAGGTGTGGTAATATTATAATGGGATTGAGATACGATACTCTCCGATCCGGATTCAGATCCGAATCTTTCGGACCCGGATCCGTTTGGCCATCCCTAATCCCAATGCCGTCGTGTGATTGAAATAGGATTGAAATATGACAGATTTGGGTAAAATATGCTATTTTAAACCAAAATCATAAAATAAGCAAGCATAACCGTTTCTTGAAGAAATAACCATTTATAAGCACTTTCAACTTTAGTTAAATAGCTCATCAAGGTATGTAATACGAAGTATAACCATTCTCCTTACCATTAGAAGTCTGGAAAATAATATGCATTTCGCTTACAAATCCAGGCTCTACTCATTACAGTAATATTAGTCATACATAAGATAATATAAATGTGAAATAACAAAATAAAATAAAATAAAAATATAAATGTGAATGTTAACATAAGGTTGCCTTTAAGTAAATAATGATGATGATGATGATGATAATAATAATAATAATAATAATAATTTGAAGAAATTCATTGCTGCACAATGCTTAGCTTTTCCTGTATTTAAAATTCCAATAGTTACAGTTATAGAATATGAGTGTTTTGTCGTTTGTTGAGTGCCAGTTCACTTGTAGTATGTGCTACTGTTCTGCTGCCGTTCCTGTAGAAGAATTTCTCTAAATTTAATTTTGAAACTCTTATTGAGTTTTATGGATTTAATATTTCTTAGTAGTGCATTCCATGCTTTCGGGGCAGATATAGAAAAAGATGAGGTATATAGCGTAGTCGAATGGTGAGGAATGTCAAGTTCGTTGTGACGACGTGTCTCGTGTATGTGAATTGTGTTGTGATTACAGAATTTTATAAATAAGTATGCAGGTTTACATTCAGTTTGCAGCATATGAATAAATGATAGACAGTGCAGTAGCCTCCTGTTGACCATTGTTAAAATATTATGTTTGTTTAAGATGGAAAGGATATGATCGCGTTTATCCAGGCCAAAATTATATCTGGTGCATATGACCATCGATAGGAAAATACGCTACCCAGTTCGTCGTAAACGTAGTGTAGTGCGTCAATTGTCTACAGTTATGAATCCAGTAGAAAGATTTTGTTGTTCAACCAGTCGACATTACAATTATGTCTTTAGTTATGGTAAGTCGCTGGACCCCGAATAGTGTGACGGTTGTCAAATAACCTAATTGCTGAAGCACCCAAAAATTTAAACTCGTTTATTCATTCATTCAAAGCTCATCGACAGTGACAGTATAAAAAAAAAAAAAAATCAATAGTGTTTTCTTAATTCATGGCTCGTGTCAAAGAGTTCCCAGTTCGAATTTTGTCGATGTTGATACACATCTGTTGAATTTTAATCCGTATAAGGAACGCTATTTATGAATACTGATTTCACACAAAATTTCATGATATCGGAGAGAACATTGTTGAGCCCTTACCTCCCTTTCCTTCTTGCATTGAGGAGACATCCTGTACACCCAGTGGCGTTCCCAAGGGGGAGAGTTGGTGGGGGTTATAAACTTATAAACCCCCTTTGGCCCATTAATCCTAAAATAAAGAACGTCAAATGTGAAAAGATGTCAAAATGAGAGCTGACTACCAGAGAAAATGTACGTAACACCTCCCTTTTGAAAATCCTGTGTATGCCACTGTGTACGCCACTGATGTGATGATTAGTCCTCAGACGAAAAGAAGTAAGTCACATATTAATGATATAAAATATATGGTGATAATTAGGGCCCGGGACTTTATGTCCTATAAAACTGCAAAATACGTATGTAATTATGTCATATAAATTGGAAAATATGTCAGAAAAATGTAGATATATTCCCAGTAAAGCCAAAAATATACACAACAGTACTCTCCAATACCCGATAGAGTATTCTTCGTTGTGCTAAAGCTACGAAAAAAAATAATTACAACAAAATTGAAGAAATATGTTGTAAAAACACGAAATTGGTGAAATATGTCAAAATATGCTTTGTCAAGTTTGTCTATTTCGGCTGATTTTCATCAGATATGTGAATAATTGAAAAATATGTTATAACATAAAGTCCCGAGCCCTAGTGATAATACAAAAAATGTAACTAATCGTCAAACATAACTTAAAAGTTGCAACGGAGATTGTAAATTAGGGAACAAGATTGCTGGCCAAGCTATTCAGTTGTTGACTTTCGATCTCCTCACCAATGTTCCCGGGTTCGAGTTCCGATCTGGGAATTGTTTATCTTTGGTTCATCTAGCTGAACTCATCTCCACACATCCTCACCGTCACAATTAGCCAAAATGAGCAGAAATTGACACTAAATGACAAACTTATAAATTCAGTACTTGAAGGTAGCTACAAGATATTGTGCGCCCCAGGCTTTAACATACTGTACATATAGTGAAAATCCTGCCCGCGTGTGAAGAAAACTGGTTTTCTTGGATGAATCAACCCTCCCAAAACAAAACAAAGAAGGATTTCCTCCTTTGTGAAAGTCGTGAGAAACCCCCCTCCCCTCTTCCGACTGGCTAGACTCCCAAGATACAAAACAATCTGCTGCCCTGTGGTGGACTGAAGTCCCTTGACCAGCTTGCCGCCCTCGGGGGAAAATAGCGGTCGGCGGATATTGCGGATAGACGACTTGCAGAATTGTCAACCGCCAAAAGCAACTGCTTTTCAGCCAAAACATACAGAGTCAAAGGCGACGATTCGGTCCCAAAACCGGGGGTGGGGGGTAAGTTGCCAAAACTACGGGGGCAAAGACAGTATATTTCCCTTTGTAGATAAGATTTAGCATAGTGCAGGGGCAACATTGGAGAAAAGTGGGGGGGGGGCACTGTACACAGTACCTACATAATGACATGAAAATTAACAATAATATCTTAAATTACTACATTATCTTGCAATATACTTATTATGTTATATACTGGCGTACGGAGAAGGGGGCTTTAGGAGCTACAGCCCCCCGAAAATTTGGCCCATTATTTGTATTAACGAGATATTGTATGGCTTTATTGGAACCCTATTAATACAATTGTAATAATAATAGTAGCTAATAACAAAAATATATATTTCAGAAGTATTTTAAATCATCGAAACTTCTCCCCGTCACAAGTAAACGTAAAGTGACACTGAGTTTCTCGTGCACGCTAACAGGCCCGTAGCCAGGAATTCTTTGTAGGGGGGGCAAAGTCAATCCTAGAGGGGGCAAATTTTTAATATATTGTGTCGCATTGGCAGATATAACGGGGTACACGGAGGCACTTGCCCCCTCCACGAAAAGAGGTAAGTAACAGAAAGGGATGATATCTTGAAAGTGCAACGAACAAACGAACTTCGAGCAACATTAAATAGCAATATTTCGATAATGACCTTTCTAGATTGCCAAAGAATATGAAGTTTAACATAAATACCTAGGTAGGCTAATTGGGACTGTATCTACTTGATATTTACAGGTCGATAATGTTAATAGATTATTAATATGCACCAACAACTTTGGGCCTCTCTGCAGAACTGATTAAGGGAGCCCTTTATAAATCATGCTTCATTATGATTTCCTCTAGTTTCTAGTATGCAAGATTTTTACACACAAAGGAATCTAACGAGAATCCAACAACACCATTGTGTTGTATTATACAAGGAAAATAGAATTAATTAAATCATGTTGGTTACATATTATCTACACTTTGATGAATTGTGTAAACATTTGTAGCTATTTTTTTTTTTTGTACTTGCTAAAACATTAAAACATGGGTCCCTTAGTCCACCACGGACTTTATTTCTTTCAAAGGGGAGGCTCTTGCATCACTACAGACAATGTTTGCCTACTGGTTACGTTAACCATTTTGCAAAATATTGTGTGAATTGTAGTATAGTTGAAATACATGTTTTACACCTGACAAACAAATAGGAATCCCTTCATTGATCAATGACTTCTTAGATTACAGTGTCATCAGTAATATTTCATATTGAGTTTCATAGAAAGAAATTATTTTAATAGGGTGCAATAATTTTACGGGGCACCATGGCATTCTGTTTAACAATTTTTTCTTCATAAAGATCGTTTGGCTTCCAGAGCCGACTTCTGCCGCCCCATAGATACTTATGGCTCTGATCTTGGACTATAGAACAGAATAGAACAGCAGACATTGCGAGCGAAGCGAGCAAGAAAATTTTACGAAATGTTTTTTTATTTGTATAAAATTTGAAATCGAGGGGGCAATTGCCCCTCTGTGCCCCTTGCAAGTGCCCTTGTCCGTCTGGTAGAAAAATGCAAGGAACACGTAAAAATTTATTCCATCATGAGTATCCAATTGTTCTGCTATTCTTAGATTCTCCTAGTCTTGTTTTTTACTTAAATGTTTGCTTCCCCTAGAATGGACTTCTGTCAAGGTCAGGGGGAGAGGACAATGCCCCCTGCCCCCCTGTAGTTGCGGCACTGTTTATGAGTGTCTCTTCATCAATTTCACGTCATCCTTCATTGTTGCGATTAGCTAGAAGTGGCAGAAAAGCAACGCAAAGTAACAAAAATCAAATATCCACTCCCTCTCTCTACCACACTATTACCAAAAGATAGACTTGGGAAACAAAAATTTAACCAATTCAAAGTTCATAGCAACACAGCCAAGAAAAATATCCAAACACATTAGATACCTTTAATACAATACTACTCAAAATGTCACAACTGTTCTAGATACTGCAAATTGTGAAATAATTTCCCGAAGTCTAATCTGGAAGGGAATCCCCCCCCCCCAATCCTGATTCGACATTATCCGGAATCCCATACACCCTAATAAATCACAAAATCAATAAGTGTCTTTGTAATGTTGCTAGAGTAACACATGATATAATTGTAAAGATTAGTGAGAATTCGAAGTAGGAATGTGTTCTGTATTTTTCACAGGGGGGGCAGAGCAGGCCCTCAGGGGGGGCAGTTGCCCCCCCTGCC
Source organism: Lepisma saccharinum (assembly GCF_977018435.1). Lineage (NCBI taxonomy): Eukaryota > Metazoa > Arthropoda > Insecta > Zygentoma > Lepismatidae > Lepisma > Lepisma saccharinum. The sequence continues at coordinate 33,242,021 of NC_139250.1, forward strand.
CCCCCTCTAGCTACGGGCCTGCACGCTAATACATTTTCTGAATGTGTTTTTTTTTCTGAAGTAGAGGTCTCACTTGTTCCAACAATTCAACGTAACAAGCCTCGTCCATGCGGAGATAGTTCCTGTAATTTTCTGTATCAGTCAGCCTTAATTCATTAAGCAACCTCGTATAGCTGTATAATCCACGTTGCAAAAACCATTTCCGGGTCCAGATTCTATGTTTTTATTTCTTTTTTCAAAAGGACACTAGCTACAAAAATACCGAACCAAGCAGCTCTGTGTTTTGAGAGCACGCGAGCCATGTTTTGCCGCGTGAAGTTGGCTGAACACAGTGGCGTAGTGAAGTTCTCTGGGACCCTCTTAGCAAATGTATATATAAATATATTGAGATGATGCCAGACTGAGACAGTCAGCTAATCACCACTCCTCCCCGGCCCACAGCTGTACAAGAAATTCACTTTTACCCAAATATTCTCCTTTCCCAATTTGTATTATCGACTTATACGAATATATTAGATTAGTAGCTTCTTGAAACTAATTCAGCATGGTCTAAATCTCTGAGAATAACGGAAGAAGAAATTGGATTTTTTTCTCTTACTTGACGCCAGGATTCTTGTTTGCAGAAGAGGAATCGCAGTCAAATAATTTGTTCGTGATCCTTTTTAATTTAAAGAAATCAGGTTAGATGTAATTGCACAGATATTATTAAAAAATGCTGGGTTTCCCCGATGGAGTAATGGTAAAGTCGTTGTCTTGTAACCAAGGCGTCTCAGGTTCAAAAGCCGGTGGAGGCACATAGTGGTTCTGATTCCTCTTTAAACCGTAGGTCCAGTTCCCATCTGTGCATAGAGTGGACTTAAAAACTTAAAACAACAATTCAATTAAAAAATCGTTTTGGGGGAATTGTTTAAATGATAGTAAACACTCCTCTTTGGGATTTGGAAGTGGATACAGCTTCAACTCCAAAGTAATTCCCCTCGCTGCGCCAGGCCAAGATTCGACGTAAGAGTTGCTCACATTAGCCTCCAAATACTAATACTGAGTAATATATTCAATCAAAGTTATCATTTCACTTTTGGGTGTTGAACTGGACCTCTAGATTGTCAGTGGTGACCTAACATCATAAGGTCAATTGCATTCTGCTGCGAAGAAATAGCAGCGGACTCCAATTTTGAGAGATAGATAATAAAGTAGCGATGGGAATCTATTCACGGAAAATTTTTCACTCAATGAAATTTCAATTGGAAGTACTGTGGCTCCAAAAAGGTGTTTCCACACCGACAATGGCAATGATGGACCTCAATATCATTATTCATAATTTAAACGATGCCATTTCTTTTCGATATACCACTGAACATATATTTCTTAAATACTTTCTCATGGAACAAGAACCTTTTTTTTAATACGTAGATCATCAATGCTCGAAGTGTGCATGTAGGAGGGGGGGACGAAGGGAGATGCTATCCCCAAGATCAGAAAAAAATCATAAAGTATCCCCACAGGTAGGATAATTTGCATAAGCATCATCCTCCACTTACTGCAATGTCTTCAAGTTGATCCCAAACTCGAACAGGCAAATTCGCAGCAACGAATTTTCACATCGAACACTGTAGATCACAGAATCGTAACAAATTGGTTGATTGATTGATTTGGTGTTTTAAGTCCACTTTATGCACAGTAAGGCTAATCGGGACTGAACCTACAGTTTAAAGTGGAATCCGAACCACTATGTGCCTCCACCGCGTAACAAGTTCGTCTCTCTGAGAGGAATCATTGACACAAATTAGTGCGGGGGGGGGGGTAGATAAGAGCTGGCTTCAAGTCCTGCGTAAGAAACACATGTGATTGGTCATCAGGTGCGCCCAAGGCGTAAACGTGTTTTCAGTCAAGATGCTATGCTGCATCATGCTTTAAATTATTTACAAAGGTCACCTTTATATTAACATGTGATTCTATAGCGTCAGTAACTTTTGCAAGAATAAAGAATGAACGGAATTATAATTATTTTTGGAAACATCAAACAAAATGTATCAATTCAAAGACATATTAGTGCTAAAGACACAAAAATTATATTAACTTTTAATTTCAAAATGTGAAATGCAAGACATATAATTTCTCATGTAAAATCATAACATATTGTATTTGCCATTTTTATTCTCGCCATTTCTACTCTTGCCATTTTTACCGTTGCAATTTTTTCCTTTGCCATTTTTACCTAAAGTCCTGTAGACAATTGACACACTACACTACGTTTACGACACACTGGGTAGCATATTTTCCAATCGATGGTCATCTGCGAGCAAGTAAGTTAATTCTGCATTTCGGAGAGTTGCGTGGGCCCCTTTGGCTGAGACAATACATGGAGTTCTGAGTTTTTGACAAGTCCATTTCAGTTTCTTGTACGTCCACAACAATCGTTTCTCTGGCAGAAGAAGCAGCTGGGGCTAATTTTGGAATACAGTAGTCGTCCTCCGGCAGAGACAATTATGGACTCCCTGGAACGTGGAAGCAGGATCACCACCGAAAGGGAGAGAAGTAGCTTTTCAATTGCTTCCTGCCCGCTGATGCGTGAAGGACCTAATCTTCAGTATCTCTAAACTGTGTGTGGCTGGAAAGTGGCCGGTCAAGTTAAGGACAGGACTCTGTCAATGTAATCGAATCGTAAGGGAATAGAAAATAAATTAACAGCAATGACGTCACATATTGGTTCCAACTGTTGTAACTTTCTTTTGTAAGGTAAAAAATAGACGTGAAAGTGCCAAAGATTGTGTTGATTTCCTTGCCAGGACAGATTTTTTCATACAAATGTTAGCGATCTTAACTATACGCCAGATAATGAATACATGCTTTTATTATATTTATTCTTATACTGTTTTTATCTGTTAATGTATCAATAGCAATACAATAGTAATTAAATATTTATTAATAATATTTTAATTTAATATAATTATAATACATAGGTATAATTAATATAAGTTTATATTATTATTATTATCATCATTATTATTATTATTTCTGAGACACTTGGTTCTGACCCCCGAAATTAATTTATGAATACGTGCCTGAATTAGCTCCTAGTAAATTTATAAATTTTCGGCTTTCACTTTGCCGTATGTTTTCTTCCTGTCTTCTTTATATTCTTTTGAAAAGAGGAATAGGTAAGAGCAGAACCTAGCCCCAATTTTTAATTATCCATCCCTACATAGTCACAGCGCTCCCTGCCTACCTCCGTGGCAGGTGGTTAAGTGGTTACCACAGCGCTCTACGACGTCAAAGGTCCCGTGTTTGAATCCCTGCCTGGGTATACATATACTCTTTTTGAGAGTCTCTCAAAGAGTTTCTCCTTCGCGTTTGCAGTTTCATCAGAACTATATCAGTTTTTATTCTATAGAAATTAATATTCCTAATTTGATTTATCACAAAATACGAATGTAATTAGTTTCAAAGTAGTATCCAATATATCACCCACAATTTTTTCGAAAAAAAAAACAATTGGTCTTGTTTGTATGGCAATATTACTTTTCACTTTGTGCATTTCAAATAATTTGTTCATTACTTTATTTCATCTTTACAATCTTCGTCCTGATTACAACAATATTAATAACAATTCAAGTCTGCTTGCTTAATGAGTACTTGCTTTAGTTTAGTTACATTTGAAGTCCACTTTCTGCAAATGAAGGCTAATCGGGACTGGACCTACAGTTTAAAATAAGACCCGAACGACTTTTACCTTATGCCGAACTACACCCAACTGGTCGTCTTTTCACCATAGGGGCAGTCAATCTACCGGGATCTTAATGCATTTGTGTTTCCAAATACACTCTTCTCAAGAATGAATGAATATCATTTGTGTACTTCAGTAAAAGTAACATGTACAATATGGGATTCTCGATATATTTCTTTATCTCTCTAAGGGTTTCACAATATTTTACTTGCGCGGAATGGGGTGGATACAGAAAATTACTATATGTCACTGCATCATAATTCATCCGATTGATAACGGTAGCGATACGGGAATTTTCTTCTAATCATGATTCGAGTCTGACGAAATGGCTAAATTATTCTCATCTGTCGAGGAAAATTATTAACTAAAATTATCTGAGATATTATTTCCTGTGAGTTAGACAGCAAACGATGTCTGTGAATGGAACCAACAACTAGCCTATATATAAATCATGCTTGATTTATTTGGTGTTTGAAGTCCACTTTATGAAGAGTAAGGCTAATCGGGACTGGACCTAGAGTTTAAAGTTGGATCCGAACCACTATGTGCGTCCACCGGGTATCGAATCCGGGACCCCTTGATTACAAGGTTACGATGCAACAACTGCACCATCGGCGAAACCCTATTAAACCATAAAATAAGTTAGACATTCTAGTTAAACTCGAGTCCCCATTTGTCTTGTATTTTTTGTTATTTTATTTTAATTTTCTTTACATTAGCCATCTGCCGTGATCTTAGCTCGCGTTAATTTGAATAAAACACTTAAAATTTTTCAACGCCATCTTCTGGTGGGGACTTGCGGATCTCCTGGAGAGAAACTGAAGTTAAGGCGCTGTGCGCTCTCCCTAACGAGGAGTATCAGAACTACCAAGAGCGCTCAGAAAACTAGCGGTGCTCAGTCAAGCGTGGTGAAGGGTGACTGCCGTAAGCGGGATTTCTCTGGGTATAAAATTATCTTCTCTGTGGTTCGAGTATTCACAAATTGAACTTGGGGGGGGGGGGACTTCAGGTAGCCCGTACAGTTTTATCCCAGCGCATTTTTTCGATTGTACCTTAACGATTTGAGAGTAAATTAAATTAATATTTGAAGTTCCCTCGCCCCCAACTTTAAAATGAAGGACAAAATCATTACGTTTGTACCATTGAAATAACTAAACTAAACAACTAAAAGCTCCCCATCATGGAGGAAGAAAAAATCAAGCAACTTCTTGGATAGAATTTCGTTTGTGGACTTGAAATTTTATTTTTTATCGTTATAGTTTTCCAGTTATTTCTTTCCAAAAATGGGAGTGGGAAGGACGGAAACGAACTTAAACCATGATTTCTCAGTCTCCGTAACCATAGGCGTAAATTGGCGGGGACAAGGATCCCCAAAATTTTCACATTTGTTAAAATCTTCAAGTTAGGCGACCTGAGGAGCAAAGTAATAAAGAGTAATATTTGTGATTTCGCTTGTTATTTAAATGTCTTAGCACGTCGAGCTGCGACGCCAGGTGTCCCGGGTTCGAATCCCGCTTGGGCATGGTTGTTTGTAAATGTCCATTCATCAATTTCATCACTCATCCCCATATTCTCAAAATTAGCCAAGAGGCACAAACCGCGAAGTAAAATAAAACGAATCAATCAAATCAAATCAAACCATCACGAATGCCAATCTTCGGACGAGAACTATTGAAAGGGCTCACACTGCATGCTAAACAGTGCCCTCTCACCGTGTACTGTCATTATTTCGAAATGTGAAACACATTTTGGTCTAAGCATTTAGGATAGGACAATCTGAGCATATATAAAGAAAACTTACAGTGTAAAAATATTGAAAACGTTATTGAACTTACTTACCTTCGAATCCTGCTTTCTTATCTTCACTTTCAAATACCCACTCAGCAGACAAACTATTCTGGCCCACGGCACAGACGACCTCACACAATGTCAACGGCAAGGCTATTCTGGGCCTGCTTGTCCCAGACGACCTTCGATTGGTCCACACGAAAAGCGCGCCGTATACGACGCGTGACTTGCAACAAAAGACACTAAAAGTGAATGTCCTTTAAACAAAGCAACGATCTTTGGGGGTGGGGGTGGTTTAGACAACTTTTGTGGCAGGCGGATCCACTGGGAGGGCGATGGGAGCGATCTCCATTCCCAACTGCCAGTTCTTGGATATGATATTATACCTGATATTTTTGAGACTCAAATGTTCCGACTTTCATCCCCAAATTTAAAAGGCTCGATAATATTTATAAAATAAGTCAACCTTATGATCAAGATAAGCTAATCGAAACTGACACTACAGTTTAAATTTGTATTGAATCACTGTGCAATATGCTTCAAAATGAAATCGAACTGAGAACCCTTGAGGGAATAGGCTTTCGTGTTCTGTGAATATTCACTATATTTCTCATATCTGCTCATTCAGATTACATTGTGGCAATAGGAGGTCAAGAGGCATTATGATACAATAATAACCACCTATTCCAGTCCTCGACCTCTATTTTTGCAAAGGAATTCTCTATCTTCTAGAACACAAAATCAGCTTCGTTCCTGTTTACAGTATAATATGTTGTTTATATATAGCAGTGTAGTGTATGTTAGAATTGAGGTTCGGTGAGGTGAGGCATTCGAATGAAATTCGCCCCTCCCAGCTGTAACTTCTGGATCCGCCACTGGTTTGTGGCAATTTGAAAGCGCTCTGTGGATACCAAAGTCCTAAGAAAATAAAGGACAGAATTTCTCTCCTCCACAAATTGATTGAGCTGGTTTATTTTATTTCGCTTTTGTGTCACTTTTGGCTAATCGCGAAGATGAGGATGAATTGATGATATGATTAAATTCATGAAGGGACACTCGCAAAGAAAACACATCCCCAGGCCTGGATTCGCTGCGCTACACACTCCGCCATGGAGACCGGCTTTCCTTCACAGAGATAAGTACTTCATAATAATATTAATGTAGAATATAATATTGTAATTCTCATCCAGGAACAGCCCTATAGTAGGGGGGTGGGAGGATAAGGGCAGTTGATTCAGGTTCCGCAACAAACAACTTCAAATTTCCCCAGAACTTATTAGTTAATAGTTGACATTGATACTTTCTAATACACATGATTAGTTGACCAAAAATCTAGATTTTTACCCCCTAAAAAACTAATGTGAACATGAGAATGTTTTTTGTCGCTTTTATATAAAGAAAACTTCAAACTGCGTTTATTGTGTAATGCTGGTTATTATCAGTTCGTTACAATAATCTGTAATTAAAATTTTATAATAATAAATGAGTATTTAATGTCTTATTGTTGAAAATATTGTCTTTGCATTTACTGTAGTGTCCTAATATACTGATTGGAACAAAGAACTCCAGAAAATATAACTTATATGGTGGTCGTTACCAAAGATAATGTACTCTTCCTGCGGGATTTGTAAGCAATAAGTTCTTCTCAATAAGGGGACCCCCACGGACAGGGTGCAGAGCTGTGGTGCAACGCTCTCGTCACTTGGTGTCCAGGTTCGAGCCTGGGTGAGTGACTGTTGAAATAGCCATTTCCATAAGATAAATTATTTTCCTGTATTTGTACATATTGCCAATGGACACGAGAACTTGCGAAAAATAACATTTTTTAAAAATAATCCAGATAGTTAATAAACAAGCGTGAATGTGAAGATATGAAGGACGTATCATCCAAAATACAATAAGTAACTTCATTTTTTTTAACTAGTCGTTGAATGCAGGGTCTTGCACTACTAATAAAACTGTATCTTAGATAGTGGTAAGCAGGAATAATGCTGTTTTATTTTCCTTCTCACTGGCAGGCAGACACGTCATTCGAGGTATTACATATATCGATTGCCTTCGACTGTTGACTAGAACAATAGAAAACCAGATTTTTTTAAAGGAAGATCGGCCGTTGGTATAAAATTTATTATTACGTATTATGATTATTTTGATTGATTGATTTGCTTTATTTTACTTCGCTTTTGTGCCACTTTGGCTGAAACCGAGCACAATTTAAGACAACTTAAGACAAGACCGAGAGTGACAGCCGTCTGTATAATCGAGACTTATACTGTCCGAAAGCCTTGTATTGTTCAAGGATTTGGTAAATCGTAGTGTAAATTATTTTTTGAATTCGTTATAATGAAAATTTCTATAATATGCAACTTGATTTACTTTTTATTTAAAGATGTTTAATTTTCTAAAACTTTCGTTTTTAAGTTATATTACTAAATGTCTTTGAACATTTCTTATATATTTATTATTGAGATAATCTAAACGAGACCGAGGCTTTCCTTCGGGAAAGAAAGAGCAACGAGAACGAGTCTGCTTACAGCGACGTCTGGCGAAGAACGAAAGGTTCCTTCATTCTCTCGTCTCAGTTTGTAACCTAAATTCATGTTGCACTTTTATTAATTTTTGTAAAAGTAATCCTATGTTCAATGGCATTGATTAACTTCAGTTGACCATATTTTGAGAAATCTTACGTGCCAGTATAATGCAAACTGTCTGAAATAAATGTAATAAGTTAGCCGTGACCGAGCACGTTGAATAGTAGACTCAAGGATTTTGCTACCGAATGCTTGAATGTGGCCGCGGTGGCTCAGTCGGTAACGCGTCTGACTACCATGCTAAAGGTCCTGGGTTCGATCCCCGGCCGGTTCAAATCCGGGAACTTTTCTAACGATGGAAGCGGCCCCGGCGCCCACCCAGCGTCGAATAACATGGGTACCTGGGGGAAACCCTGGGGGGGTAAAGGCGGTCAGGGGCGTGATGCTGATCACATCACCCCCACTCACGACCGGATCAAGAAAGTGTGGGGCGTTACACCCACACCCCCTATACGCCTTCATGACGTGGTGCTATGCACAGGGGAGAACTTTACCTTTACCTTTTATGCTTGACGGTCAATTAGTTGGCTTATGAAAAGATCCACGTATATATCCAAACCAATAATAATAATAATCTCTTGATTTAGTAGGTGACGTGCGCGTGGATTACAAGGAAGCAGAATTCTTTATAGGGGTGGTCAGGCCAACAATAAAATTTAAACAGTAATATTAATAACAATAATAATTATCATGCTTATGATTATTATTGTTATAAACTAATTGAAATAAACCAATTTTATTCCAAATGTATTATCATTACTACTATTATTATTATTATTATTATATCCTCCTTGGAGAGAATGTTCTTCTCGATCCACTTGATAAATGAATTTCCAGCGCAACAGTAACTTGACTGAGATGCTTATAGTCATTAAATTTTGTTATTAACTTCTATAATAATAATACCCGTGGCTCTACAGCCCTCGAAGGGCCTTGACCTATCTCCCGGCTGCCAGTCTCCATCCCACAATCCTACCTAGAGGTGTGGAGATCTTCAACCAGTAATGGGGTGACGTGGGGTCAGCACGTCGAACCTCCAGCCGTTATAGGAGAAATCCGTGACCGGGTGACACTACTCACTCGTAGCTCGCCACTTTCCTCACGATGGTGGGTTGCCACCGGTCCTATGCACAGGCCGAGAACCCAGAGACTGAACCCAGGCGGACTCGAACCCATGCCGTCGGAGGCCAAAGCACAGCGCCTTAGACCGCACGGCCACGGACGAGGACAATTAACTTTTGTACAGTTTGTTCAAGAAAAAGCTTTCAAAGCTAGTTAGAAATTTTAATCACAGCGTTTATCAGAGGAATATAATCGTGTACCAGAAATAAAACATTGCTTCGACTTGTAATGTCATTCCCAGGGAAGACTTCAGGTTTTGTGCATTGACGCGTGACGCGCACAGCAAGGGGTTCCTCGTTACAAAGGAAAAGGAGAGAAAGTCCAGAAACGGAACTTTGGAGGATATTCACGTATGGTATTCAACACGTCGTTGCAAAATTTATTTGTTGCCACATCTATTTGAAGACAGTGGCTCAGAAAGGGAACCAGTTTGCCTCATTAAATGTAGCGTATATTTGGAAATGAAACAAGAATAACAAATTGGAACTGCGTTTATGGTATTATGTGCTCATTGAAATTAATTAGCTTAACCAAAATTTCTTTTGAATACTTAGATAAGCGGACCTATTTAGAAACTTTTATGATTTTTGTTTATGCAGCTCTAAAGATTTCAAAAATATGGATAAGCATTTTAGGTTGTACATTGACTGTGATGTAGGGGTGGGGGAAAAGTAATGAAAGTTGAATGTCTTCTGGAGTTGCGGTCCCTTGCAAGGATAAAACGCAAAGTGGGATGAAACATTTTCTATTAGACTGTTTGTTGTTGGCGTTACCGCCCTTAGGCATACCTTTTGAATAAATGCAAAAGATAGTCGTTGGTGTAGTAAACTACGAAGCAGAGGGTTTGGGTAAAGTTTGAATATGTCCTTTTCTTTGTCTCATCAGTGTTATCCTCATCGTTACAATTAAGCCATTCGTCAAATTGCAAATTGAAGTATTCGTCACATGTCATATTGGTGGCGTACGTAAGTTGTTTGGCAGAGAACTTTAAAAAAAGAATTTCAAATGCAGGAAGGATGGGAATTCTAGGAACATGACTATAACACAGGCCCGTTTATTTCGGGGGGGGGCTCATCCTTATCACCACAGGCGTCGCCAGAAATATTTGCAGAAGCGGACAGGCCATTGATTGGTAGAAAGAATAATGACAATAATAATTACTACCAGTTTACCACGGTTATAGTTATCATTTTACAATAACAACTATTATAAGTTATTGAAAATAAACCAATTTTAATCCAAATTATTTGTTATTATTATTATTATTGTGTAAATGGAGAGAGACTGCTACTCGATCCACTGTATGAGTGTATATCCAACACATTGTCCATTTTTTTTACATTTTGTACAGTTAGTGTACTGAAATTCATAGTTATTGTATTTTGTTATTATCCTTTACACATTCCGTCAGTAAAGGCTTTAAAAGTTTTGCCCAAATTTTACTCATAAAGTTTATATAGTATGACTTGTCACAAAGAAAACTATAAATTTTGAGAGCTGGTTGATCCATTTATTCTTTGGATTAAATGGTAGAATATAACAATATAAACTGGTTTCTCTATTATACACTAAACTTTTTTCGATCTAATGTTTAATCCTGCTAAGTAAGTAAAATTAATTACCTCTATGCACTATTTAAATTAGATATTTGTAGGATTTCGGGGCTTCAGCCCCCTTAGCCCTCCCCTGGCTACGTGCCTCATAACAAGAAGGCATAACCCTTCTCTTATGGTCATAATCCTTTACGATAATCCCAGTGACTTCGGAAATATTAAATTTTTAATTGTGGTGGGGTCACATTTTAAACATTAAGTTTATTTTACATCTCAGCACAGAGAATTGTCTTGACGCCTCTCGTTAAATTTACTGTAAAATAGTAAGGTTAAACAAATTATTTAAGCGTTAAAAAATAATTCCAATTACATTGAGTACTCAGGATGTGTACTCCTGGTGTTATATCTGTAATCTGTGTTTTGCATAAGAGCTTCCTCCTAGCCGAAAAAAGTAATGAAATAAGAATAGGAAAAGTGTAATGCAGCCCGACAGATAAGCGTTATGAATGAACACTAGAAATACCGACTCCAAGTAACAAAATTTACTTCTCCAAGGTAACATTGATAATGAAGGCACATTATATTTTCATGAGAAAATAACTACAAAGATGCAGTCATACAGGTTCGAACAACAAGAAAGAAGAAATATTGTAAACAGAAAAAACACAGTTTTTTATGCCTTAATTTGTATGCACTTGCACGATTGCATATGTCACACGTTCTTTCAGGCTATAAACATGTATTTCCTTTGTTTAAGTGAGGAAAAATCATATTTTTCTTTCGGCTTAAATTTTGTTAATTACTGACGTAAAGCAGTGAAATTGTACTTGAAAATAAGAAATGACTATTCAAATAGATTATTCCTGAAATTTACATGTAACATACAGGTATTTATTTCGTACACTTTCTAATTATTAAAACATCACAGGGATCTCAAAACTGACAGGTTTATTCCAAGGTCCCTCGACCGCTAGTTTCCCCCACACGAACAACGTCGACGGACTTTAGGTTTTCGACCTATTTTGAAAGTATTTCACGATTTAGTCACTCGAATCAGCGCCACTTGCAGTACAGCGCCTCTGCTGAATATTTAGAGAACTGCTACAGGGTGGTAATTTGTTGGGAAAAGGGTTCAGCAGGTAGAAAAAATTGCCTCGGAGAGCCTGGCAGGGGGTCCAGGACGACAAACGTTGTCATGTCGGCAAAATTCTTTCGCTATGACAAGGCCTGTGAGTGGATTTTCAGTGGGAAAGTTTGTACATGTGGCATCACGGTGCAGCCGAAACTCACCCAAAGGGGTGTATAGGGAAGGTTTTCACGACAGATCTGCACTCACCCTAGGGTAGGGAGGAGAAACTCACTCAAAAGGGTGAGGATTCCCAGTATTCTGACCTTCGAAGCCTCCAAAGAGCGAAACTCACCCCAAACACACCTTTTTTTTTTGCAGTGTGCTTGCAAACTAATAGTTCGAAACTTATTAATTTGCAACACAGCTTTGACGCTCCCAATCACTCTATCATAATTTACGTGTATCGTTTGTTGCAGAGAAGGCGTAAAGACTACCCCAAGAATTTTTAAGGTGTTAACAACAGGGAAGTGTTGTACGGGTGTGTTGGATGGGGCGGTATTTAAATACATCAGACAAGAATTTTTTACATTAATGTGGAGGCCTGAATGCACGCCAAATGCCGTCGTTAATTTATGAACCACATCGACATCCACAGGTGACTGAACTAAGATGCTGACATCGTCCGCATAAGCTAACACTTTTAGAGACTTCGACAGTATAGTAATGCCTTTTAGCTGTGCTTCCAAAGAAGTAAGCAGGGGACTTAGGGAAATACAGAACGCTAGCATTGATAGGGGATCTCCCTGTCGGACACCTGTCATTATGCGAAGCGATTTTGTCAAAAAACCATTAATCTGTATTCGCGATTCAGCATTGTGATAAAGCCCCTGCAACGCTGCGAGAAATGTCCCGCGTATTCCAAGTTTTTGGAAAACATGAAACATATAGTTATGGGTCAGAGAGTCAAACGCACGTTCGAAATCCAGAGCTAAAATCGCTTCATCTTGTGAACTTTTTGTATTGTGATGATTAGTAACTACCTCACGCAGCGTTTGCAGCACGGCATAAATGTTTTTGTTTCCACCATATACATATTGCATATCACCCACCAAGTTGGTGGAGTATGGCATTAAACGTGCAAGCATGCATCGGGAGAAAATTTTATAGTCTGAGCACAAGAGAGTAATGGGGCGATAATGAGTAATTTCTGTCGGCTTTGCGCATTTCGGTACTAATACTATAATTCCGGTCTGGGAAGTTTTACCCATTTTCTGTTGCTGAAAGACAGCATTGACCCACTCAGTTAAGGTCTGTCCCATTAGCGTCCAAAAAGTTTGAAATAAACTTGTAGGAAGCCCATCAACACCAGGGGCGGAGAATGGCTTCGCCACTTTCACCGCTTTATACACTTCTTCAATTGTGAAATCCGCGTCCAACTTAGTTCTATCTTCATCTGAGAGTACCTCCGACACGGCATCCACCACTGTACCATAATTTGAGTTGTCCGGGTGCTTCTGCGAAAACATCAAACTAAAGTGCTCATATATTTTACCTTGTATATCCTTAGGTGCTGTGATTTTATTACCCGCACCATCTGAGAGTTCAGTGATGATTTTCCGTTGTGCATTATGTCGTTCTTGGATCACGTGACTAATCGAGACAGCTTCTTCATGGTCCACCTGAGGAAGTCTACTTCGAATTTTAGCACCCATACGTTTGTGCGCTGTCATGCGTAAGAGGATAGCCTGTACACGTTTTATATCAGTGTTGACCGGTCTCCCTGCCGATGCTTCGTCTATTAATTCGCGCAAAACCCGATAATAAAACTGATATTTATTATTCCAATCACGAGACCTCTCTTTACAGTATGCTAAACAGAATCGTTTAATTGCCGGTTTTAAGAACTCGTCCCACCAACGAAGGATGTCAGTATGTCTAAGGCGGTGCGCCTCCCAAAGACTCCATTGCTCATGAAATGCTCGTTTGAAATCGTCATCAGAAAAGATTGACGTATTCAATTTCCAATACCCATATCCCCGAGGCACTAAGGGAAGATCAATGTTAATTGCCATTACCACCGCCAGATGGTCCGAAAAACATGTAGGTGTGAGGTAAATCGAAGTTACTTTCTGACGCAGTAACGGGGTAACATAGAACCGGTCCAAACGGGACGCACAATTGTCTCTAATGTATGTACACTGCCTGACAAAAAAAGTTAAGCACCCAGAAGGAGTGGTTGGACGTGAATGAAAGTACATATGCTGAAAGTCCATGTACCTTTATTGAACTGATTACAATATAGGATGCAAGAGTCAAGCCCGTTGGCAGTTACAGGTGGAATGGTGGCGCCAGGTCAGTAGGGTGTCGCACCTCCTCTGGCCGCAATGCATGCCCTTATGCGGTTCGGAATAGTGTCAAACAGCCTTTGGATCCTCTCCTGAGAAACGTTCGTCCACAGGTGTTGCAGCTGTCCCTCCAGATCCCGCAGGTTGGCACTAGGACGGAGTCCCCGTCCAATGTCATCCCACACATGTTCAATGATGGAGAGGTCCGGGGATCATGCTGGCCACGGGAGGACCTCAACATGCTCTAGGCAGTCCATAGACACATGGGCTGTGTGTGGATGTGCATTATCTTGTTGGAACACTGTCCCAGGGTGCTGTGGCATAAGGGGTAGGACGTGTGGACGCAGAATGTCTGTGACGTATCGCTGTGCCGTCAAAGTCTGCCGAAGCAATATTAGAGGTGACCTGAACGCATATCCAATGGCTCCTCACACCATGATGCCAGGGGTCACACCTGTGTGTCTCTCCACAATGTAGGCAGGATGTACCCTCTGCCCTCGACGCCGCCACACCCGCACACGATGGTCATCGGAGGTCATGAAGAAGCGGGACTCATCACTGAACATGATGCGACGCCATTCGTCCTCTGTCCATGCCTCCCGAGCACGGCACCACACCAACCGCAGGTGTCGGTGTTGTGGTGTCAACGGCAACCGGCGCATGGGGCGGTAGGACCCGAATCCAGCGGATGCGAGTCGTCGAGACACTGTGCGGGAACTCACAGGATGTTGTAAAGTGTCCAGTACATGTTCTCGGATGACGGGTGCCGAAGTTGTGGGATCCCGCAATGCTTGGAGCACCATACGACGGTCCTCCCTTGGGGTGGTGTTTTTTGGTCGACCTGAACCTGCACGACGTGCATGGGTGCCCTCATGTACCCATTGATTCCAACATCGGGCCACTGTGACATCTGAATGGCCCACATGCCTGGCAATTGCCCGATATGACCAACCCGCCTCATGCAGTCCCACAATGCGGCCTCTGTCAAATGCTGTCAATTGCTGGATCGGCTGTCTAACGCGTCGGCGAGGCATCGCCGGTGCTTCGTTTCCCTCTCTGAACTTCGTGCTGCACTGTCTGACTCACAGCAGGTGACTGGTCCCACCTTATCAGCAACAGGAGGTGACGTCACAAATGCCCTCTGGTGGGCGTTCTACACATTACAGATCCTTGTACATCTAATCATTTACTCACACATCAATGGTATGCAGGTATACCGAAATGGGGTAATCTTCGACCACTCCTTCTGGGTGCTTCACTTTTTTTGTCAGCCAGTGTATATCCCCTCTTACCGAAATGTTTATCTGTCCAAACGTCTACAAATTTAAAACCCGACACCAATTTTTGAAGAGAATTTGATGTGTAAAAACCAGGACGTTGATCTTGTGGTCGCAATACGCAATTAAAGTCCCCGCCACATATGATATGTTCCTTTGCACCCTGCAATTCAGCTGCCACGTCTGTCGCAAAAAAAATATTTCTCTGTTGTCTCTGTTGAGTACCTGACGGAGCATATATATTGCAAATCCAAACATTTGCCACTTTCGCACATATAATTCGTCCGTTTGGATGACACGAAACATTTGTGATCGGCACAGTATTTCTCGCTAGAATAGCAGTCCCGTTGACTGACAATTTGCATTGTTATAGACTACTATTGATGGGGGTAAGTCAAAATTGGTCACTTGTACCTCCTGGAGGAAGGCTATATCGAGAGACAACTGGATGAAAAAGTCACCCAGCGCCTCTTGTTTATTACGGTTTTGCAATTTATTAATGTTAATCGTGGCTATTCTGAGTGAGGTAAACATAGCTAAGTGGGTATTCCTGAACCTGATCAGGGACGCTTTAGCCCCCTTACTGGCAAGAAGCGCGTTGTATACATTATACCAAACATTAACACAAAAAAACAGTAACACTATCACACGCATCATTAATTTTCATGAAGAATTATCTTTTCACTAGCACTAACACTAGCACCTAGATTATTAACACTTTGGGACCGGGTAATTCGCACTGGGGAGGGAGAGAGGGGGCGTTGGTCATCAATCTTCTTGGTCGGTGGGTTGATTTCCGCATCCCTTTGAGAACTTTTCTTGCGCTTCTGATTCTTCAACTGCTTCTGCTGTCCTTCCATGGGTAGCTTCCTTCTGGTGGCATCCTTCAACGGGGCCCTTGAAACAGCAACAGGCTTCACATAACTTGGGACTTCATCTGGAGTCAGCTGGATATCAGAATTGTCATGCACATTCATCTGGTCTTCACACTTGATTTGGTGGGCACCCTCTGGTAGTTCCATTTGTACAGTTTCTTCCCGTTCCACTTCATCAGCCCATAACAGTGAAGTTTCCTTGGTTTCGTCCGTCGCGTTGTTCCCCGAAATTGTTACCACTGCAGGATCGTCTTTCGGTGCTTTCTCAGTTGACGCTGTTGGTACATCACCCTCTGTCTTCTGACTCAATTTCGTTCTGGTGGATATTGGCAACACTGTGGGTCGAGAGTCCAATTGTGTTTCTTTGACAGTGAGTTGCGTTGGTGGTCGATCGACACGTTGGGCATAGGTGCTGGGTTCCTGGTTGTTCGTAGATGTGCCCGCTTGGACTGCGGTTGAACTTGCTACGTTAGGATTAGTGCGGCGTCGTCTTTGGGGACACGTGGCTGCTGCGTGTGTCAATTCGTCACAGATCTTGCAAGACGGCTGCTGCCCATAATATGTGACCCAATATCTCGCACCTTGGATCGTGACGTAAGACGGTATTGACTGCTTCAATACCATCCTCAACACTTTTATGCCCGTGCGGGTACGATAGATATGTTCCTGCGAGTAAGTCTCGTCGTCGATAGACTCTATTTCGCCATATTTTATGAGTACCGCAGATAATGCCTCATCCGTAACTTCCATCGGGATGACATGTAGTCGCACCATTGTTGATATTCTGTCCGCCCATTCCAATCGTACATCATGATCACCATCCTCATCACGAAACACCAACATTCGTCCACACGTCCGTATTATTTGCTCACCTAACAGGTGTGATACCAGTTTAATGTATACACACTTACGAAAATGGTCAATGTCAATGCTTAGAACCTGGTCTTCGGTGAGAGCCAGCGTTTCACTAATCCAACGGTGCAACTTCACTGACGTGGGTCTCTTTTGAGCACTCGAAAAATACAATTTTAACGTGTTAACACGACGTGTTTCCATTATACAACAGTCCGAATTACTTCTATTTGACTCGTAACTAGTATTCCTTCCTACTCACCAGGACACGGCCTCGTTCGAACCAAGCTGCAAGCGCCACGCGAGACGATGTTGCTCGTACGGCTGCTTCCGCGAGACTCGACCACTCGGTCACAGGGTCGGGCCCATCAAGATAATGGAAGAAATGGTAGGATATAAGAGAGAGGAATAATTAAAGAAGCAAGATACACGAAGAGAGAGAGAGAGAGAGAGAGAGAGAGAGAGAGAAAGAGAGAGAAAGAGAAAGAGAGAGAGAGAGAGAGAGAGAAAGAGAGTGAGAGAGAGGAATGGGGAAGGGGGACAGAAAACGGGAGGAAACACTAAGGAAAAGAATTGATCAAGTACAGAATCGCGAACAAAAATAATACAGTAAAACATCGTTAATCCGGATCCCGATAAGCCGGACTTTGCTTAATCCGGACAGGCTAAAAGCAAAAGGGGAAGAAAAAGCAGAAAGATTTCGGAAGAAGCCGCATTGACACAGGAATACCCTCGTACTGCATTGTATGTATAGTATTGCTTTACATTTTACTGTACTGTATAGTGTATTTACGCCTATGCCTTTTAAAAACACCATAATAAACGTGTTTTGTTGCTATAAACGGAGATTTATTGCACTTTCTACTGAACTTTTAGGTTATTTCAGTTAATCCGGACTTTCGTTAAACCGGTCAACTTATCCCCGCAATTAGTCCGGATTAACGACGCTTTACTGTATTGGCAAGGTGAAAAGGAGAAGAGGTACAAATAAAAGGGAAACAGAAAGGCTATTTACTTATTTCGGAGGGGCTTGAAGCAAACCCCTTTACTCAAACTTTAATAGATCATTCTATGGTTTCTCTTTATCAATTAGGTGCTTCATGGATACTCGGGCATCCATATTACTTCATATATTAATCACATATTTATTGCCTTGTAATCAAGGGGTCCCGGGTTCGATAATCGGTGGAGACACATAGTGGTTCGGATCCCACTTTAAACTGTAGACGATGATGCGATATACATGGTGGACCAAAAGTCGCAATAGCTACAGAGGAAAATAAAATTGTGTTTTTAAGTTTCCATATTTATTTATTTATTAACCTTTTGAGTCCCAAGGCCATTTTCACAAGTAAGCCTCTCGGTCCCGAGTCGATTTTGAGCAAAATGCAGAGTTTCAATTAAATGAGTGTAGATCGGAGACTAATTGCCCTAGAGAGATGAGTGATATACCGTTGTACGCGGAATGAACCAGAGATTCAGACTATATGAAATTTAGGCAAATTTGGCGTATATGTGGAGGAGGAAATGGGGAAATCCCCTGAAAATACTTTTTTTTAAAAAAAAATGGGGTTTCGCCCCCCCGCCCCCCGAAAAAAGGATATGAAAAGTTCAAAATGCACATAGAAATTATCGCTGGCATGTAAGGAACACAAAAATATTTGCATTATTATTATATGACCAATGTAACTTCAATTGTACATCCCAAAAAGGAATGGTCGGCACGCCACTGATTCAAGCTTCAAAATGCAGCGGTACTTTGAAATGACTTTAGCTCAGAGACTATTTGCCCTGGAGATATGAACTATATACCGTTGTACGCAGAATGAATCACAGATTCAGACGATATATAATTTATGCACCTTCATCGTATAAATGGAGGGGGAAAGGGGGAAATCCCCTGAAAATACTTTTTATTTAAAAAAATGGTGTTTCGCCCCCACCGCCCCCCCCGAAAAAAGGATATGACAGGTTCAAAATGCACATAGAAATTATCGCTGGCATGTAAGAAACACAAAAATATTTGCATCATTGTCGTATGACCAATGTAACGCGAGTTGTACCTCCAAAAGGAATGGTGGGCACGCCACTGATTCAAGCTTCAAAATGTAGCGGTACCTTGAAATGACTATAGCTCAGAAACTAAATGCCCTAGAGATATGAAAGACATACCGTTGTACGCAGAATGAATCACAGATTCAGACGATATATAATTTATGCACATTCGGCGTACATATGGAGGGGGAAAAGGGGGAAATCCCCTCAAAAATACTTTTCTTAAAAAAATGGCGTTTTCCCCCGCCCCCCAAAAAATAATTCAAAATGCACAAAATGCAAAATTTATGCAAATTTGGCGTATATATGGAGGGGGAAGGAAGAAAACCCCCAAAAATTATTTTTAAAAATTGTTGAAATGTTTGAAATTTATATTTTCCCTTGAAAACAGAAGTCCCTTTTCCCGCCTTTTCACCTCCATTTTCATGAAGAAAAAAAAAATGCAAGAAACATTTCTGTTAAATACATGTGTTAGGAACAATATAAAAAAAAAATCGAAATTCTAGCCAAAAATAGAAAAGTTATAACGTAAAAACTACGACCTTGACCCAGCGTCTCGATCGAGACGCTTGGGACCTTGAGGGTTACAGTTGGGTATCTCGTTCGAGACGCTTGGGATCCAAAAGGTTAATGTGTTCTTTTCTAATGCGTGCTCATCAAGAGTGGGAGAAACGTATTGCAAACCAATGGTGACCACGTAGAGCATATTATATGAATACATTGTTTCTTGT
Organism: Lepisma saccharinum; assembly: GCF_977018435.1. Lineage (NCBI taxonomy): Eukaryota > Metazoa > Arthropoda > Insecta > Zygentoma > Lepismatidae > Lepisma > Lepisma saccharinum. The sequence continues at coordinate 33,262,003 of NC_139250.1, forward strand.
CACAACATATGTATTTTTGCTATGTATTGCGACGTTTGGTCCACCCTGTATATATGACATTGTTTTCTCACACCTGAGAAATGATACATTTGTTACAGTAGTAACTTTTTCCTGGTTAGAGATAGGTTGAAGAAACCTTCACCATTGCATTTCTCGTGAAATTATAGCCTGATTTGATTCTACATAGTTTGACTGCCACGCGGGATACGTGGGATGACGCATCGAAGGTCGGAATTTTTCCTACTTTGTGGGGCCCTACCGCCATATACCATAAATATGCTTTCATGGCACCGGGAACTTTACCTTTACCTGTACATATTGTATTCGTCCTGTACCCCTGATTAACTACTTTTTATTTTTACATACGCACACCTATACGAACCCTCTACTATGTCAATGGCTGGGGTCCCCCTAAAGGCTTACTTGTCTCCGCCCCCCCCCGCACTGCGGGGTTTTGCGGCTTGTAGATCCTGCACTGGAGGGCTCTCTACATTAATCGGGCTGTGGTATTTTTCAACGTGGAAAATAACCCCCCCCCCTACCTCGACCACTTCTTACAGTCATCCCATGTGTTTATATCTTACCAATGACTTCAAACATCTGATAAATAAAATAAGGAATGTGTGACACAATTGTACACAAGTACTTTATCTGAAGGTAAGTATTGTGACTGATAGTTGTGACGTATTGTGTGTCAGAAGAAACAAGGTGAACACGTTGCAGAAGTGGACAATGGGTGAAGAGTTACACTAGTGCTTTAAGTTGGTGTGTACGAGTGTAGGTGAGGCTACACTGATTTATCACATTTACAGAGACATCAAGGAACTTAAAGGTAATGTTCGCTTAAGCAGAGAGTTGGAATCATAACAATAAACAGAATCATAAGCGTTTATGCGAGGAAAGTTCAGAAGAACTTTACAGAAATTTAGTAAAACGAAAGTACGTATTTTTATTTTATTTTCTTAAATGGAAAGTTGGCCATGTGACATATCAAAATGGGCTAGAATTTCACGAGGAACAAAGTGGTGGGTTTGTTTTTATTATAGATGTAACCATTATTACGTAATTGGTTGCCTTCTCAAAGTTCACTGACTGTTTATCTTTCACCTTCGGATATTGGAACAATGAAGACAACAGAACATTCGAATTGGAACTTTAAATGACAATCATTCATTTCGTCAGTTTATCATTCATCGTAATTGTCGCTAATAACCAAAGAGGCAGAAAGACGAAGCCATTACGTCAGGATTATTACAATTACGATAAAACTGAACACATCATCATGTTTCTCGTCAAATTATAGCCTATTTTTATATATCACATGACTACCTTTCCATTTAAGTAAATAAGGTGGCTTTCAAGATGGTGGCCATCTTGTTAGTATGGCCTACATGGTTTTACCCAAGGTTATTAGAAGTATAGGTTGGGCCAATCCGTTGTTTACTCGTGATGACGAAACGACGGTAAGAAGTGAATTTATCAATGAAATGAATTCCAAATCTATGCGCTAGTGTTGCACTATGCAGATAGGAAAACCATACCAGAAACTGAACACACGAAATCGAGTACACAAATGAGCATTTCCACCCATTTACATTTTGTGGCTTTAGACAAATTGAAAATAAATATCGATAGGTAGTTATTATTATGCGGGACAGAATATTATTGATCGGAACGGGATTTTTTTAAAATCCCGTCATTCGGGACGGGAAATATTTGCAATTTCTCGACTAGTCGGGAAATTTTCGGGACGGGAAATTTCCGAAATTTTCCGACGCTCTGGAAATTTCAAATTCTACACGTCATTTTCACCTTAAGTGATTGTCTTTGTATTTCTGGAATGAAAACTAACAATTTCCGATAAGTTCCAGGCACTTGCAATGTAGAAAAGAAAAGAATTAATACCGTATTGAAATGACCATTCGGTATTTCCCGACTGTTCGGGATCCAGAAAAGTAGGGAAGTCATTTGCTGAAGTCGGGATCGGGACAGAATTTTCCAATCCCGGTCCCGACTTTTCTAGATACCGCACACCACTTGTTATTATTATTTATTACAAGATACATCTTCCAAGTACGTTGAACATAATGTACTGTGTATACCAGAAAAGAAAAGTTCAAATGAGCATTTATGTACGCTATATTTACACTAGGCTATGCACTTGTATTTTTTTCTTCAGTGCACAACATGTTTCCGCGAATATATCAAAGTCTGCCTAACATGAAATGTAATATTGTACAACTTTGCTTTCACGCAAACTTGGCATAAAGTAATATTTCATTCTCACAGGCAGTGGCGTGCCCAAGGGTAAGTTGGTGGGGGTTATAACCCTTCCCGTTGGCCCAGTATTCCTAAAAAGAAAGAACGTCAAATGTAGGAGAAGATGGCAAAATGAGGGATGACTACCAAAAATAGTGTACGTAACCCCTCCCTTTCGAAAATCCTGGGAACGCCACTGCAGTCTCAGGTCAACATGCAAGGGCAGATTTTTCCCACCTTTCGATGTGTAGTCTTTAATTTCTGCAGTAGAAACCAAGTGTGGCTTCTTACCGATGTGTAAAATGATTAATACAACTTTCGTGTCGGTATTTTATAAGCACAACATATACACGAAGTTTTGTTCAAAGCTAAGTTGCGTTACTGCGAAACCGTAATTAGATTTTGATCAGCTGTAGGAGTTTAGCTTAATGGTTTAATTTTTGCTTTGTAACTTGGCCATAAAGCAGAATTGAGTTGCAGAAGTATTGTATTTTTTAATATCGCTTATACGTTCTATGAAATAAATGTTAATGTGTCTGTAATGATCTTACATAGTAGTATACATTTTTAAGAATACTTCAGTGAATTGAACACGTTGCCACAAATATTTAAAATACTATTACTAATTTGTATAATACATTTGAAACTTGTGCTCTATAGAATCCTTCAAAATGTCACCAGTATTTTTTTCATACAATCAAAAGAACATCACGTTATGAATCTCCTGCATGTGATTGCAGAGTAATCAAACGAACGCCAAATTATCTATTCTTCCATTGCACGTTAAGGAACAAACACAGACACGCCCTTTTTTTAACAGACTACACAGAGCCAAGATACCATTTCCTGTATCATACACTCCCTGTTATCGTCTCCCCACCCCCTCGTACAATGTGGATACTATATAGTTTTGCACGCCAGATTGGTATTTAATTTTAAAATTTGTGTGTATATGCAAGTTTGTGATCAGTGTTACAGGTCAGTGAAGTGAAGTATAGTATTGCGATATCTATATGACCACAGCTACTACTACGAATTCAATTCTATGGTACTCCTCCACAATTCCCAGTGTTGTACACCTTCTTGACCAAGACTGCCACTTACCCGGCGGTGAGGGTCACGAAGGAGAAGAATTACAAACGCTGTCTTGACTTTTTTATAATTTTTTAATCAGCACTATATGCCTTAACTTTGTTGAGATGTCAAATGGGAGAGGTCTATGATGCGCTCCTTCAAATAATTGGCGACAATAAAACTGTCCAAATGGTCGCACATGAGGCTCGGTGTATTGCAAAGTAGTTGTGTGGCTTTACATTTATTTGCTCACTAGTTATATGGTACGTATGACTTCTTATTCCACGTAATGTAATGAGCAAATGCCTTCAAAATATTAATGTAAGTTGATGAGATTTAGTAAATCATTTAATGAAGCGACTAATCACAAAGGACATAATCAGCTTAGATCCTATTACTTCTTCATGGTATGTGACGTAAAGTTCCCGCCCAACCGTTTGACGGCGTTAGTGGCTATCACATCTCCTTTTCCACAGCCTGTAGTACACATCCTCATCTAGACATTGTTCTTGTTCTGGTGTTTAATATCTGCATACTGCAACACTGTCGTTTTGTCACTTCACGTGACTTTACATTGAAGTGATGGATTCACTTGGCCGGTCACACGTCATCGCAAGCAAAAACTTCAACCGTTACCACGGTTTTGGGCCAGGGCTGGTTTTACCTCTCACCCACATCATGATTTCAGATTTGATAAACAACCCTTGTTACGTACCTTTCAATCAGATCAGGAATTTACCCTTCGCTCATCTTGTCGTTGTCAAAATACTCCAGCGATCACAAGGCGTGCGAATGAAAAATTACTATTTCACCTTAATGTAAGGTATATTTTTGAAATCAAACACTTAACCGCAATCAAATAAACTTTAAACTACATATTACAATTATTTTCGACATTTTTCTGTCACTATTAACACGTTGCTATCGTAATTTTATGCTTGTGTTGATAAATCTATCAGTTTGTTAAATGTTGCCAGGTCCTGTTACATCAAGAGTAGTTAATCTGTCCATCTGACACTAGTTGTCTATGACATCATAAATATTTGCCAATTAAAAAGTGAAGAAACATCACATTTCAACTAAACAACAAAGAATCACAGTGTAATGTCCAGGGCATTACACCCTTAAAGAAACCTTAAGTACGGTCATAGCAGAAGATTATGGAAGCGATGGTTGAAAGCAGAAGTGGAGAGGAATATCAATAAAGAAAGAAATGAATCAAGTGTAAGATGAAAGAAAATAGGTTAAAGTAAAACTCCCAGCACAGCATAGGCAGAGAAGAGCTGTTTATTCGCGACCTATGTATAAATAAATAAAAAGAACAATGATAAATTGTAAGCGCAATTGTGACAGTATAATCCTTACATACTTGATGTCATTCTGATGTGCAAATCTAGACATGGCAAAACACTAGAATATAATTGATGAGTATAATTGTTACTATGTGTAATGGAAGCCAAGGAGGCCGATACGTAGTAATGTGTAATATGTAGTCAACGTTATTCGATCTCACCCTTTGGAACCCAACAAAATGGTTAATTCTTCAATTTTCCCATTATTTGGATTTCCTTTCCTCATTTCTGGTATTCTGACTTCCTTTCTATTTTTTTACCATTTCTGTATCTTACAAACAATTTCTTCTTTCTTACTTTTTCTCTTGTTGTTCTTTTACTCCTTTTCTTTTCTGTATTCTGTCTCAGTTTCATCTTTAATCTCTCTCTCTCTTAACTCTCTATGGAGCCTATTTATCTTTATTCTGTCGCTCTCCAATCACTCACTTTTTTTTTTAGTTTTGTCCTTTTTTCTCTCTCACGATCGCACAGTGTAACGTTTTTATTTATCCTCTTTCTTATTTATCTTCTGTCTTCTATATTTATTTTCTTTCTCCACGGTTCATTTATTTATTTTCTTTCCTAATTGTTCTTTGATTTCTATTCTTTATCCTTCTATTTTCTATTATTTTCCCTATCTCCCTGTACTGTTCTTTTATTTCTCTTATCTCTCTCCCTTTACTGTTCTTTTATATTTTTACTCTCCTCATTGTTTATTTGTCTTTTCTGTCCCTTTATTTTTAATTTATTTTCTCTTCTCTTTCCCTCTAATATTTCCTTATGTCTCTTCCTTCTCTATTGTTCTTTTATTTTTCTTCTCCTTCCATTGCTTTTATATCTCTTCTCTTCCTCTATATTTCTGTTATTCTCTCTCTCTCTCTTTTCTCTATTGTTCTTCTATTGTTTTGGATTCTTGAGGGTTTAGATGCGTTCCTCGCTTCCTCACTTCTGATCGATGAAGCAACCTGGGAAACCAAGATCTTCTTTACGCTTCATAGTTGTTTTGCAAAGTGAATGATTCCTTCTTCATCTTTATAATAACTCTTTCTGCCAACATGACATTCCAGTTCCATGCGTTAGATGTAATTGATTGAGAAGGTGTCGATACGATAAAAGCTCTTGAGCTTCCAATCTTTCAGATCAGAGGAAGATAGACAGTTCAGTGCTTCAACGAGCCACTAGGTCAGAGATAAGAACGGCTTCTAATTGCGAGGGCTATGATAACATGACCCACTGCCCTGATTAATAAGTAGTGTAATAGATGATACAACCAGCACAGGAAAGTATGAACCCCCCTCAGGCAGATTTGCCTACACTTAAAACTTGCTCAACATGCCCATATGAGCTTTTTGCTCAAGTGTGGAACCCCGTCTAATCCAAGATTTTTGTAAAAATGCCCTCGGGAATTTCCTGAGAAAGTATGACCCCCCTCAGATTGATTTGCCTACACTTATAAAAGGCACTTCTGTGAGATTGTTGTCCTTAAACCTGTCAAAAATATGCCCCTCTTGATATTTTTTTTGGCCACACCTAAAACTATGCCAAACGTATTAACACATACACACACACACACACCCACACCTACCTACACCCACCCACATACACCCACATACACCCACACCCACCCACATACACCCACACCCACCTACACCCACCCACATACACCCACATACACCCACACCCACCCACACCCACCCACATACACCCACATACACACGCACACCCACCCACATACACCCACATACACCCACACACACCCACATACACACGCACACACACCCACATCCACCCACATACACACCCACACCTACCCACACCCACCCACATACACACCCACACCCACCCACACACACCCACACCCACCCACATACACAACCACACACACCCACACCCACCCACACATATTTACTTCCGGTCCACTTGTGGCCTATTTCTGGTTTATTTATATTGCATCATGTTTTGCAACAAATTATTACCCAATATTATGCTTAGGCATGTGTTGTTTTCTGATTGGTTGGTTATGACATAAAGTGATGATGTGTTATATTCTGATTGGCTTATTGTTTCAGATATTTTCAATGCGGTCCGTGCTTAGGGTATATAAAGAGATTTTGCATTGCATATCAGCCAGTATTGTGAGAGTTGTTGAAGAGTAAGGGTGTGTTGTTCCAGTGCTGCTCATATTTTTTAAACACAAAAATATTGCAGATTTGTATAAATTGAATTACAAATCTATTTGATTTAATATACAGAATTTTTAACAACCTGTCATAGGTTTATTAAGTATAAAATTTTGATTTGGACCCCAAGAAATTTTATATAAATACCAAAGTCAAAAATATTAACACACATACATACATACACACATACACTAAATATACAAATCACACTGCTGAACCCAACTGATATTTTTTATTAAGCATAGAATTTTGATTTGGACCCCAGGAAATCTTATATAATAAACAACAACAAAAATGCCAAATCAAAAATATTGTAATCAATGCAATAAGAATATATCCAGCCCCAATTGGGCTAAGCATCAAAAGATTTGTAATCCAGACAAATGCAGAACTCCCACAAAAATATGCCCTAAATGCCATAGAGAATATAGCATGCAATACTTCACATATACACATAAAGGTACTTGTTCTGCACAGTTATCAATATTGCCCCCACAACCATCTACATCTGGTCTGAAAAGGAAGCATGAAACACCTGTTAATGCTGGACCAGCAAAGCAGCCACGCTATGAACCCATCCATAGCAGTTTTAATGGCCAATTAAGGGATCACCGGTTTGTATCAGAGCCAAGATGTGGTATTAAGAATTTTTTGAACAGTGTAAATCCTGATGTGCATGCAATTCTAAATGCACAAAATGGGTCTTATAAGCTGTCCCTCAAATTGTTTACACAATATAAGAAGCCAAATGGCACAAAATTTACACAGCCCCACATAACAGAAACTGTACCTGTATACTCAAATACAAATTCAGACAAAATAATAAGCAGTTTGATAGATCAATTGAATATTAAACACTCTGAATTTGCAGCAAAAGAGTCTGGATGGAGCCTATGCGGATCTCCACACAAGTTATATGTTAATATTTCTGAATTCAACCCATTACAAGGTTCCACTTATGTGCCATTACCTGCCAATATCAAAAACAAAACAGCGGTGGTTAATATAAAAAATAATGACGAGAAATGCTTTTTGTGGTGTATTTTAGCTGCTTTGTATCCAGTTTCAAGGAATCCTGATAGAATAACTTATTATAAACAGCATGAAAATGATTTTGATGAGGCAATGGAGGGTTTAGAATATCCAATGCTTGTTCAGAATATTGATAAATTTGAAAAAAAGGCCAGGCACATCAATGGCAAACAATTATCTATTAACGTATTTACTTGTTCTACTGGCCGTGACAATTGCTTGATAGATCCTCTCAGAATCAGTACACTTGATGATGAATCTGCTATTCCGATTGATCTGCTCTTAATTAAAGGGGATGATACACACCATTATACTCTGATACATAATCTTGAAGCTTTAGTCAGAACACAACTAGACAAAACTCATAGAATATTCAAGTTGTGCAGAAGATGTTTGTCTGTATTTGATGGTCAAAAAATGGTGAAAGGGGTTCGGGAAGAGAATGCAGAAATTGCTAAAAACAAGTTAATTGAGCATCTGAAATACTGTGGGAATCATAAACCTGTTCATATGCTTATGCCTAGCCCAAATGAAAATGCAAAATTCAAAAAGTTTGAAGCCCTGTTGGAACACACAGCATATATAGTCTGTGATTTTGAATCAAACCTCAAACCTCTTGCATTCTGTAGCCCAGATCCTGATCAATCTTCAATTACACCATACCAGTTACATAAACCTTCCAGCTTTTATTATGTGGTTGTACAGGGTGGTGTGGTTAGTAAAGAATATTTATACATGGGAGCAGATGCCATCAAAAAATTTGCAGATAGAATAGAAAATGAGTGCCATGACATAGCATCTAATATTTTATTAAAATCAAAACCCATGTTGCCTTTAACAGAGAAGCAGATTGAAGATTTCAACAATGCAGAAAAATGCCCGGTATGTGATTCGGAATTTTCAGATGCAAATATCAAGGTGAAACACCATTCTCATAGAGATGGTAAATTCTTAATGGCCCTGTGTAATAGCTGCAATATTATGATCCAGAGACCAAAATTTGTCCCTATATTTTGCCATGGAGCATCCAATTATGATTTCCATCATTTGATCAGGTACGAGGGTTTTGACAAGCAGAATTTAAATATTTTAGCAGAAAATGATGAGAAATATATTGCCATTAGAAAAATAATTAAAGTTAATGGTGTTTCTATTCACTTAAGATTTCTTGATTCATACAGAATTTTATCGGCTAGCCTGGCTACACTGGCCACTCAATTATCTGATGATCAATTCAAAATCACATGTGCTTTGTTTCCAAATCAGGACCTGAAATTAATTAGGCGGAAGGGTGTATATCCATATGATTATGTTACAGATTTTTCTAAATTTGATGAGTGTTCTCTGCCACCACAACAAGAGTTTTACAGCAAAATCAGAGCATCTGGAATCACTGATGAAGATTATCACCATGCCCAGTTGATGTGGAACAATTTAAAATGCCAGACATTTGGTGATTATCACAAGGCTTATTTAAAACTTGATGTGACCCTCTTAGCTGATATACTGCAGGCATTCAGAAAATCTTCCATGGAAAATTATGAGCTGGATCCAATGTATTTTTACAGTGCTCCGGGCCTAGCATGGTCTGCAATGTTTTTAAACACTAAAATGCAATTGGATCTGATCCAGGATCAAGACATGTATCTGTTTATGGAACAATGTATAAGAGGAGGCATGGTGCAATGTTCTCAGAGATATGCCAGAGCAAATAACAAATATATTCCTGATTATGATCCAGCACTGCCTTCAAATTATATACTGTATGTAGATGCAAACAGCCTCTATGGTTATGCTATGATGGATAAATTGCCATATGCAGGGCTTGAATGGGTTGAAGATTTTAACATTGAGGATCTTAAGAATTTTGATGACAGTAATTATGGCCTGTTCTTAGAGGTTGATCTGACAATTCCAGATAATTTACACAACATATTTTCTGATCTGCCCCCAATTCCCGAGGTTAAGTGTTCACCTGGCTCTAAACAGAAGAAATTGATGATGACTCTAGAGCCGAAACAGGATTATGTTATATATTACAAAAACCTCCAGTTCCTGATGAATCATGGTATTCAAGTGACCAAAATTGGCAAAGTCTTAAGGTTCAGGCACTCAAGATGGTTGAAGCCATATATTGTTACAAACACAGAGCTTCGAACATCTGCAATGAGCCAATTTGATAAGACCCTGTTTAAATTGATGGTCAATTCTGTGTATGGCAAAACAATTGAAAATGTCAGAAAACATATTGACGTTAAAATAATTACTGACCCCAGCCGGAGCAAAAAATTGATTGCAAAGCCTAATTTCAATTATAGAAGAATTTATGATGAAAATATGGCACTCTTCAACATGAAAAAAACAAATATTAAATTTGATAAGCCTATTTATGTAGGGGCTGTGATATTGGAATTGGCCAAATTACACATGTTAAAATTGTATTATGATGTGTTGAAGCCTTTTTATAAGGATCGTGTAAAACTGATGTACATGGACACAGATAGTTTTGTTCTTGATATTCAAACAGAAGATGTTTATCAAGATATAACACAGCCTGAATTGTTTAAATATTTTGATACCACTGAACATTCAAAAATTAAACACCACAACAAAAAGGTGCCTGGCAAGTTAAAAGATGAGACACTTGGTGATGTTATTGTGGCATTTGCTGGGTTAAGAGCCAAGATGTACAGCTTTGAAACATGTAGTGGTGTTGTTGCCAAAAAGGCCAAGGGCATTGGCAGAGTAACTGTGGACAAAGAGCTTGAATTTGAAGATTACAAAAATTGCCTCAAATCATGTAGCACAATCAGAACATCAGAATCCAGAATTCAGAGTGTGGATCACTTATTGACTAGCAATATTGTAAGAAAAGTGGCTCTGGACCCACATGATGATAAGAGATGTATTTTATCATGTGGCATACATACTCTACCATGGGGGCATTGTGATTTGAAAAATAGCAATCAATGCCCAATTACAGAGCATGATTTGAAATAAATAAACATGCCTATGAACTTATTTGGGTTCAAAAAACAGGCTATTATGGAGCTGCCAACACCACAACCCTCTTCTGATATAATATCTAAACTGAGTGCTTTGTTAATTATTCATCTGAACAGCATACTTACAGATGTTGATGATGAAACAGGTAAACATTGTACATATTTAACAATAATTTAAATCATTACCAATTACCTGTAGGTGGTCAATTGCAATTTATTACAACCCCTGAGGGTAATGTCAAGATTTCAGTGGGGAGAAATATTTATAGAATTAAGCACTCAAACATGATTTCTGGCACTGTATATACTGTTTCTGCTGCTGACTGCTTATATATTGAGGTCCCTGGATCCTATGACAAGCTTATACCTTTTTTTTATAGAATTAAGAATAAGATATTCAATAATAAATAACCACTAAAACAAAAATGCCTAATGATATATTTGGCCATACAAGACATGAAGATCACAGTGATGAGATTCTGATGCTTGATGTCAGAGTCAAGAAATTAAGAAGTGATTTACAAGCTTTACAAACCACACTGAATGCCAGTCTTCAACTAGAAATTACAAATTTACAATCACAATGCATGGACCCTCTTCTTAAAATTGATTCAGAACTCAAAGTGCTGCTTCAGAAATATACTGACCTGGCCACATTGGATAATTTTCAAAATTTAGAAGAAGCTGTAGCAGCTCTTCAAGCCAAATTTAAGACCCAGGCCACCAACTCTGAGCAATTGAAACAGCAATTGGAAGAGCAGATAAATAATGTCCAGACACAGCTCCAAACAATTGTCAAAAGCATAAAATCACAAGAAGATTTTGATCTAGTGATTTCCACTCTAAAGGAACAGATTCAATCACTCCAAATACCTAATCTGGACCCTCTGAACAGAGTCATAGCCGAGGTTAAAGAAAAAAATTGAGACACTTGAAAATTTTATGAACAACTTGCCATCTTCTAATGCTTTGAGTGCAATAACTCGGAGTGTTGCCAACATTAAGCTGCAACTTGAAACATATGAAGATTTTGGAAAAATTCAAAGTACCATAACCCATCTTGAGGGTACAATAGCAGCAGTGCAAAGTGATTTGACAAATGTACAAGAATCTCTAGAATCTCGCCTGCCCGGTATTGTAGACACACTTGTCAGTGTCCAGCAACAGATCACAAAGCTTGAAAACCTCAACACTGAATCTGAACTATCTCATTTTCATCACTTGATCGATGATATCCAAACAAAACGTGAAATTTTACAACAATCAACACCCACTCAGGCAGATATAGCCCTGCTCCAAAAGCTATGCAAAATGTGGCTGATGCATCTGAATTAAATAATGTGAAATTAGCACTTGAATCTTTGCAAAATACTGTAACAAATCTGCCTACATCACAGGAACTTAAAAATATTAAGAGGGCAGTGAATAGGATATTGAAATCAGAAGATATCAAGAATATCCAAGCAGAGATCAAACATCTCACTCAGACAGTGGCCACTCTACCAACCAATCAACATATTAATGAACTGCATGCCCTGTTTGAGGATATCAGAAGACAAGTCCATGATCTTACTGCTCAAAATTCAAAATTGGCAGTTATTGAAAATTTGCAACAAATTGTAGCCAATATCAAGCAACAGCTAGGGACCATGGAATCCAATCAAGCAAGTGCTCTGTCTGTTTTTGCCACCCAGCTTCAAGAGATTGTGCAACAATACAAGAAACTTGTTGTGGACATAAAAATCAAGCCAGGCCATGATGATGTTGTTAGGACCATCAATGAGCACCTTGAATCTGTAACAAGCAGATTGCTTACAGCAGAAAAAGAAAAAAACAGGCATAATCGAGAATCCAAAACATACAGTAATTCTTGAATTGTACAGCATCCCCAACAAAGAATATGATTCACCATTTACACCAGGTGGCAAAATATATATGCTGTCCCCTGCACAATTTTATTACCAGTTTTTTGTTGGGGGCACACTGAGACCAATCAAGATCAAATATTGGCTTCAACCACAGGCACACCACTACGCCACCTTATCAATAACAAATGCTGACAACATAGTAAAAATCACCAGTGTAGAGTTAGAGGATTTTACAGATCCCAATACATTAGAAACAGCCTATGTTGAAGATGATGGATCTCTGGAATTTAATATACAAATAGGAGACAAATTATATTTAGAAAATCCTGTAGTATCAGCTGCTGAACACCCCATAGTTGCAATATTCTTGTTTACATATTATGTCTAGACAAATTATTGTTGATGAATTACACAGACAAGCCAGACATAATTATAAGAGACTGCCAGTAGTCACAAAAGGCATAGATGATTTATGGCAAGGGGACTTGATTGAGATGGCAAGTGGACAGTTGAAAAACTTAGACAAAATCAACAAGGGCTACAAGTATCTACTTACTGTAATAGACACATTTTCAAAATTTGCCTGGGCTGTGCCACTCAAATCCAAGACTGGAAAATGTGTTACAGAAGCCATCAGAACAATCATCAATCAGAGTGGAAGATCACCGCGCTATTTGCAAACAGATAATGGCAAAGAATTTTATAATTCTGTGTTCCAACAATTTATTAAAAGCCAGCCAATAAAACATTACTCGAGTTACAGTGATCTCAAAGCCTCAATTGTAGAGAGATTCAACAAAACCCTAAAAAATATTATGTATAAACAATTTACACTTCAAGGTAATTATAAATGGCTTAATATTCTTCCAGAACTTCTACATAAATATAACAACTCGGTCCATTCCACAATCAACATGAAACCCTCTGAAGTAACTTCATCTGATGAGCAAAAATTGATCAGGACTGTTTATTATCCTAGATACCAGCCAACAAGAAGAAAGGCCAAATACAAGGTGGGTGATCAAGTAAGAATCAGCAAATATAAGCACTTATTCAAAAGAGGCTTTACAAGAAACTGGAGCACTGAATTATTTACAGTGGTTCAAGTTAAACCTGGGACCCTAACACATATATAATAAAAGATCATCGAGGAGAAATTCTCAAAGGCAGATTCTATGAAGAAGAACTCAGCAAAACTAAACAGCCTGACACATATCTCATAGAAAAAATCATTCGCAGAAAAGGCAACAAGTTATTTGTCAAATGGCTAGGACTTCCAGAACACAGCTGGATCGATGCAGACAAAGTGATAATATGAGCACCTGGGATGTTATAAAAAGGCTGCCAGAACCTGAACAGCAGATTAAGAGAAATGGCAAGTTGCTGCCTGAAAATATTAGATGTCTTATTGTTGGGCCATCAGCTTGTGGTAAAACTACACTAATGATTGATAATTTTTTATTGGCACCCAACTGGTTAGACTGCAAAAACAGGCACTTGTATGTCTTTTCTAAGAGCTTGGAACAATTAAAATATCAGCAGCTGATGAAGCTATATGATGGATTGGATATAGCCACTTTTGTACCAGATGTTAAGCCACTTCATGAATGTCTCGATAATTCTGTTGTTGTGTTTGATGACATTATACTGGATAATCAAAACAAGGTTAGAAATTTCTTTACACAGGGCCGACACAAAAACATTGATTGCTTCTACCTGGCACAGACTTTTTCTAAAATTCCGAAGCAACTGATCCGAGACAACAGCAATTTTATATGTGTGTTTCATCAAGATCATACCAACCTCAAACACATACATGATGAATATGTAGGTGGGGACTTGAGCTACAATGATTTTTCCAAGTTTTGCAGCAGGTGCTGGAACGAGGACAGTTATGGGTTTGTCACAATTGATATGACAAGAAAACCCAATAGTGGCAAATACAGAAATAAAATTAACAATTTTCTAGACATTGAAACATACATAAATAACCATGAAAAGGCCAATCATTGATGATCTTAAATTAAGAGATTATCTTGTAAAAAGATTTAAGGGATGGAAATCACAGAACCGAGGAATTTATGAACAACACAAACAAACAGAACAGCCTATCATTGATGCTATTAGTGAATTAGGTAAAAATATCAAAACTGTTACAGAGCAAAATCAAAATTTGATCACAGAGCTTGTACCTGTAGCTGCAAGGAACATATTAGATTATCCAATCAGCCCACTTTCCAGTATTCATACACCTAGTCCTGTTGCTCCTCGAAGAATTGAAACTACTCAGGATCCTATTGAATTGGATCTTCTTGCTCAAAAATATTTAAGCACACCTAAAGACAACAAAGATGAGGTTTTTGGCTTATATGCTGACACAGAGCGTGATGGTAGCATCATACATAGAATTGGCAATTTCAGAGTAACATTTATGGGAGATGATATAATTGTATATTCAGAATCTCATCTTGGACAAAGAGGTGGTTTTGTTAAATATCCCGGCACACCTGGATTGTGGGAACTGATGACTAGGAAAAGACCTGGCAGTTATACAGATCAAGACTATGAGCACTACAAAGAAATATTAATAAAATCAGATGCTCTATACCAGAACAATGATCCCACACACAAAAGAGTCAAGTCTAGCAGTGGAGCAAAATACAACAATTTAATCAAGCCCATATGGTCACAAATTAAGACAGGCAGTGGAATCAAACAATACAACACCCTGCCTAAAGAATTTGTGTGGGTTGATGATGTCAGGAAACTTGTAGACAGGTTATTGGTGATAGCTGGGGAGGAAAATGCTGGCAACCACAATTTTTACAATGAAAAGGTTGGAATTATGGACATGATAAGCACAAAATTGTCTAATTTTATAGTGAATGACACTAAGGGGATTGGATATCTTATAAAAATTATTAATACTCTACCACCTAAATTTTGGAATATTTCCGAGGGCCGGGGGTTGGTTAATGACATTATAAACAAGCTGCCATTTGAACTACACATTCCAGGCTATCAGTATTGTAGCCCAGGCACAAAATTGGAGCATAGATTAAACAGAGGTGATCCTGGTGTTAATCCCCTGGATGCTGCTTGTAGAGACCATGACATAGCATACAACACACATTCTGATCTTGACAAGAGACATGTTGCAGACAAGAAATTAGAAGAGGCTGCATTTGGTAGATTTGTAAGCAAAGATGCTTCTTTGAGTGAAAAAATAGCAGCATTGGGGACCACCATAGCTATGAACACCAAACAAAAACTGGGGTGGGGGCTGTGAATATGTATATAATAAACCTAGAATGAAGGCCAAGGGTGTTATGTATCAAATACCTTATGCAGGTCTTAAATCTCTTAAAACTATTGATAGTCTTTTAACCAAAAAGCAGCGCAAGAAAAAAAATTCTTGTATTGCCAAGGGCCATGGTATGAAATTGTTGCTTAGTACCCCCCCAATTAAAAAAATTACAACAATCCAGGAAAAAATCACATGTGGGGGGTTTCATATTTACTATCCCAGCCATCTTAGCAGCACTTGGGGCTGTTGGGAGCTTGGCTGGGGGATCAGCTGCCATAGCAAAAACAGTAATAGATGCCAAGAAAAATAGGGCAGAATTAGATGAATTGAAGCGCCATAACCTGGCCATGGAGAAACAAGGCAAAGGTGTTAAGAGAGCCATGAATAAGTTTAAAAAAAAACAAGAGCCGCTTACAAACCAAGATATTGAAGCGTTAATCAAGCCACTGGGCATCAAAAATTTTAGAGGTGTGTACATGTCTGATTCTTTACCAGAACAACCACTCAACAAAGAGTGTGGCATTGTTAATTTGGATAAGTACAAAAATCAGGGCACTCACTGGATTTGTTATCTTAACTATTTAAACAATGAGGCATTTGTGTTTGATTCATTTGGAGGTGTTCCACCTGAAAATTTAGTACAATATCTAAAATCAGCTAATCTTTATTACAATAATGCCCGTGTTCAAAACTTCAAAGATGTTAATTGTGGACATTTGTGTTTATCTGTTCTCAGATATATGTCTCAAATAAATAAACCATCAATTGAAAATTTTCAAAAGGCCTTGTGGTATTTAAAACATCATGGGGGTATTCCATCTCACCAGCCAAAATTCAATATTAAAACTCAAATTACATGATGACATAGTGTATCCCAAAACAATAGCTCTCAGAGCATTTTATGGCATGTACTTGATCCCTAATACAGGGAGGTTATTTCAGTCGTTCACCGCCAGCGTGTCAGCCGTTCGGCGGGCTCTTCATGCAACAGGTCCCGGCAAATTGCGTTCAGGAAGTCCGTAACAGAAACCGCTTGTTTTGTAATGTTTCCACTTTTCACAATTACAGTTACAATTACAATTGAAATAAGCACGTACCTTGTCGCAAGGATGCTGTGTGTGTGTGTGGAAAAGGTGTCCTCCCAAATACAAATATTTCTGGCACCTTATTTCTGACAGAAAATCTTAGATTAGACATCGTTACTTTATCGTCAGTTGTCAGAAAGGGAAGACAGCATCCCGGCGCATAAAGCAAACCGAAAGCGTAAAATGATATTTAAAAGTAATAATAATGATGATCACTAACCTCCTGTGTT
Organism: Lepisma saccharinum; assembly: GCF_977018435.1. Lineage (NCBI taxonomy): Eukaryota > Metazoa > Arthropoda > Insecta > Zygentoma > Lepismatidae > Lepisma > Lepisma saccharinum. The sequence goes on from NC_139250.1 coordinate 33,279,374, forward strand.
ATAAGAGATGTTGAAAATGACCTCCTTTAACAGCAATACAACACGTTTCTTAGGTTCAAGAGATCCTGTCTATCGTAATTCCCTGACCACTTTTCTGCAAGAATTCGTTTTCACGTAATTATCGTACATAAAAACTCTCTGTTCAAGACTATATTTGTTTAACGACATAACTAATGAATGAATAACAATTAACACACAATAAAGCACTGGCCATGAGTAGCACATTACAATAACACAGTATAAGCAACACGTGTACTGATAAACGCAAACAGAAGTGAACATGAACGTACACTGACGTCTGGTAGCCGACAGTGTTGCTAACCATTTTTCGGCAATGTCCCTACAGACGTAGTCAAAATGTCCCTACAACTGACCAAATGTCCCTACGCCAAGTAAAGCGACTAAAAAAATTATCACCTCATGAGCATGCAAAACAGAAGATAAAATATACACATTTACTTACCAAATCTTTCTGCTCGGTGCTTCCACATTTAATGAAGGAGCGAATTTACATTTGCCTATCCTAACTTAACCTAACCGTACCTGGAAGCGGCCCCGGCGCCTACCCAGCGTCGAATAACATGGGTACCTGGGGGAAACCCTGGGGGGTAAAGGCGGTCAGGGGCGTGATGCTGATCACATCACCCCCACTCACGACCGGATCAAGAAAGTGTGGGGCGTTACCCTCACACCCCCTATACGCCTTCATGGCGTGGTGCTATGCACAGGGGAACACTTTACCTTTTTTGTACCTGAATGGTTCGTGGGGCTATCCGTCAATGGTTTGTTGGGCTACCCGTTTTTCGAGCCCAAATTTTAACTATGTTTGCCTTGCCTAACCTAACTTAACCTAACCTTACCGAGAATGCTCAGTGGGGCTATTCCTGAATGGTTTTGCGGTAATTGTGATTACGAACCGATAAAAAATATTTTTTTCGTAACACTTTAACATCATCGAAGACGCCATTTTAGTATCCTGTAATTTTATGATTGATGTAATGTTGCCAAATTTACCTGTAATCAAATCAGTTCTTCTACATCGTGATTGTCGCTGTCACATGTAAGCACGTTCTTTGGGCAATATACTGAAATGAATAAGTTTATTAATTAGCCCTCCTGCACACTCCACCTAACAATCTGTATAACATTAACAACTTTTTTACTGTTCTCTTCCGCTATTCTTACACAATCCATGCTCTCCAAGTATGAAATCAACAGTGTGGCAACGCTGTAGACAGCGTAACTAATTGTAATTTGTTCATATCAACAAATATGGCTACCATACTTGTATATGGAGAATCATTGCGAGAATTGAAATGCTTATTTTACAACTTCTACACGTTAATTAACATTTTTTCCCCCTCACCCCAACATGTTAACTTGAGATAAATCATCACGAATAATTATTTCGTGAGTATAAGACGTAGCATAGAAATTACAGAAGGGTCCGGTATTGTAAATTCTTGCCTTAATGAATAATAGGGGTGTGCGGGACAGAATTTTTTGGGTCGGGACGGGATCGGGACGGTAATTTTTTTAAATCCCGACATTCGGGACTGAAAAATTTGCAATTTCCCGACCAAGTCGGAAAATTTTCGGGACGGGAAATGTTCGAAATTTCCCGAAGCACTGGAAATCTCGAATTTTACAAGTCATTTTCACTTTAAGTGATTGTTTTTGCATTTCTAGAATAAAAACTTACAATTTTCGATAAGTTCCAGAAACTTACAAGGCAGAAAACGTCGAGAATTAATGACTTTTTAAAGTAAAGGATCCCGCACACACCTAATGAATAACGTTGAGTCGTTTACTGTTGATTATGTTATTTGAAGTCATACATGCTGCTGCTGTGCAGAGATAGATGTTGGTTGGTGATGCTGTATTTCCTGCAGTCTTTAACAATTCTGGTCCCATTTTATTTCCCTTTTTTGTTTTTGTATCACTTAACATTGAAAATATTCTTTCCGTTTCCGCTTTAGAATGTGGCAATGTTAGCACTATTTTCGCGAGAGTGGAAATGTTTTCAAAAAGGAACTTGCCTTGAAAGTTTTTGGCAACCGATAACATGTTCCAAAATTCTGATGGAGATTTGTTAGTTAGTTCTTTTTTCTCCTCTTCGCCAAAGTATCCAGATAAACTAATTCATAAAATGTCATTTACCAAGATTGAAAAAAGTACCTACGTTTTCCCTCATTTGGCAAAATCTGTCCGTACGTTCCTACGCGGGCGAAATTTAGTGAAAAGTCCCTATGCTTAGGGACATGTCCCTACGGTTGGCATCACTGCCGACACGTGCAGTATGAATCGCCCTCTCGCGGCTGACAACTCACCCAACCCCCGATAAGCTGCCGGCGCTGTCGCGACAACTGAGGATAAAGTAGCGATGTCTAATCTAAGATTTTCTGTCAGAAATAAGGTGCCAGAAATATTTGTATTTGGGAGGACACCTTTTCCACACACACACAGCATCCTTGCGACAAGGTACGTGCTTATTTCAATTGTAATTGTAACTGTAATTGTGAAAAGTGGAAACATTACAAAACAAGCGGTTTCTGTTACGGACTTCCTGCAATGCAATTTGCCGGGACCTGTTGCATGAAGAGTCCGCTGAACGGCCGTCACTCTGGCGGTGAACGACTGAAATAACCTCCCTGTATTACACACCACAACAACAAAATTGCAGTAGGGGATCAAAAAATTGTCATCACTCCAGGGCAGTATAATCTGTCCACTCTAAATGCTCAATTACCCAGAGGTATAGTATTAACTCAAAATTCTGTCACTCACAGAGTAGAGATTGTATCTGCTACAGAAACAGTGGATCTGGGTACTATAGGAGAGCTGTTAGGCTTTGAGAACAACACAAAACTTGAACCAGCCATCAAACACACTGCTATTAATATACCTAAATTCTTAGCCATAGAGACTGAATATTCACTGTAATGTGGCCGAGGGTATGATCACCAAATCAAATGGCGTAGGCACTCACAAACAAACTGGCATCATTGCAACATTTAAACCTAATTCTGAATTTATGGAGCCAATCATCTACACTCCATCCCCAACATTATATTTTCCTGTGTGCCATAATAGAATAGATAACATTGAATTGATGGTCACTAATGAAAAAGAAGAATTAGTTGATTTTGCTGGAGCCACAACAACTGCAATCAAAGAGATTAATATTTAAATAAAAATACATACAAAAAAAAATGGAAAATATTGAGAGTTATGAGCTACAATGATTCCCTCCAAACAGGAGGACATTTGCAAATTTAAATCAACCCAACACAGAAATTGAGGTTGATCTTGATGTACGGGATGGCTTTATACACCCCCACAGAGCAGATCTATACATCAAATTTGATGTTGTAAAGCTCGATGGAACAGATTATCCGGCAAATTCAAATATAAGATTGGTAGACAATTTTGTGCCGCATCTGTTCTCTGAAATTGAGATCAGAAAACATGGTGTTGTTATAAACAGAGTGGATTATCCCGGCATTACCTCCACAGCTTTGGCCACACTAAAATTATCCAAAACCGAGGCTTCTTACTACAAAATAGGTGGATTTGAGGCTGGTGATAAAATATTAACCAAGAGCCACACAGTGCTGTTCCCGATGCGCCTGTTGCCAGGATTCTTCTCAGATTACAAAGATATTATGTGTAAGGGTGGTTTAAGAATCACATTTAGAAGAGCTGCCAATGATAATAATGCTTTGATGAGGTACAGCACATTAAACTCTACAGGGGAAGCTCTGCCCAATACCCTACCTGATGAAGGCAAATGCATTATTCAGACTATGGAGCTAAGAATCCCAGTTGTTGAATATGAAGCCAGTTATGCTCTTAAATACAAAGCAGATATAATAAAAAATCCACAGGTTCCTTTACAATTTTATACATATCAATGTGTACAGAAGCCTGCAACTGGTACTTATTATGAGTTTGATGCTACAAATTCATTCTCCAGTATACAATACGACATGCCGGATTTTGTGGTGGTTCTGTTTCAGACTGGAAGACACAATAATCAGGAAAAAAATTCAAGTAGATTTGATAACTGCAACATCAAGAACATATATCTTAAAAATGGCAGAAATGAGGTATTCCCTAGAGAAAATTATAATTTACACATTTCCAAGGATGATTTCCTTAAATTATATGAAGCATTTACAGCATACAAAAAGGTCACTACTGGCAATACTGACATGTATTACACACCAGATGAATTCAAAGCACAGAGACCCATGTTTGTCATCAACACTTCAAAAAGGAAACAAGTTGTGGTTAATGACAGGACAAACATTAAAATTATCTGTGAATTCCACGATACACTCCCCGATGACACTATATGTAGTGTTATTCTCATAGGGGAAAAATCATATGTTTATGATGTAAGAAATGAGAGAGTCACAGAACAATTCTAGAAGAATTACATTGTTTTAATATTAGATATGCAAGTTGAGCCTGGTGCCCAATTGAACTTAAACCGGAAGTAAATATGTATGTGTGTGTGTGTGTGTGTGTGTGTGTGTGTGTGTGTGTTAATACGTTTGGCATAGTTTTAGGTGTGGCCAAAAAAATATCAAGAGGGGCATATTTTTGACAGGTTTATGGACAACAATCTCACAGAAGTGCCTTTTATAAGTGTAGGCAAATCAATCTGAGGGGGGTCATACTTTCTCAGGAAATTCCCGAGGGCATTTTTACAAAAATCTTGGATTAGACGGGGTTCCACACTTGAGCAAAAAGCTCATATGGGCATGTTGAGCAAGTTTTAAGTGTAGGCAAATCTGCCTGAGGGGGGTTCATACTTTCCTGTGCTGGTTGTATCATCAATTACACTACTTTAATAGCAAACTTCTTAGAGTTACAGTGGCGTGCAAAACTTCATCAATATAGCACTTTTGGCGATAACTTTTTTCAAACTTCATAGATTCAGGTGTGTGTATATGTTGAGCCGTATGGTATCGACGGGATTCAATACTTTATATAGGTAAAATTAGGAAACATTTTGTGTAGACAAATATACAAAATATTAATAACGATAAACCGTAAAATAGAGTCATAATCATTAAACTGTAAATAAACATGTCAGCTGATATTTTACAAACTATCATTAAAAATATTTCCAAAATTCAGCAGTAAATAATTAAAAAAACATTTAAGTTACAATTATTATTATTATACATTATATAGTTCCATTAACAAACATATCTATGATAAATTCATGTAGCTATACAGTATCAGAAACAGAAAAATGTATATTTACATATATTTTTAAATTTGCTTTAATGAAAGTGTTCGAATATTTTATAGGGCCGTTTACTAGAAAAAGCGTTTCTATAAGAAAATATCTATATGTATGGTACCAAAAACCATACAAGCAATTTTAAGCGTGTTAAAAGAATCGATTTAAATAAAAAATCATAAAAAATGATTTTTTAAATAAAAATCATAATTTGTATCCACCCTGTTAAATATACAATCGTTTCTTTGTAGATCTGCCTCACAAACGAGATGGCAGAGAAGGAGGCCCACACGAATCAGAGCTACCAACTCGACGAACGCAAGCACTCCTACAGCGAGAGCTCGCCTGTCACCACGAGCCAATTCAAACCGAAGGAAAAATGGCGGATCCTCTGGAACCTTTCCGCCATCAGCGTGGCCTTCATGATGCACTTCACAGCGTACAACGGCGCGGCAAATCTCCAAAGCTCCATCAACTCCGACGCGGGACTCGGCACGGCCTCGTTAGCCTGCGTGTACGTCGGGCTGGTCCTCAGCAACGCCTTCTTCGCCGTCATGCTGACCAAATGGCTGGGCTGCAAGTGGATGATCTGTGCCAGCTTCTGGCTCTACATACCCTACCTCGCCGCCCAGTTCTACGCAGGCTTTGGTACCTTCATCCCGACAGCGCTTCTGGTGGGGTTCGGCGGAGGCCCCCTGTGGGTTGCCAAGTGCACCTACGTCAGCGTCGTCAGCGAAGTATACGCGGAACTCAGCAACGTGTCTGCAGAGGTGATCGTTGTCAGGTTTTTCGGCATTTTCTTCATGGTGTACCAGTTCTCAAACGTTTGGGGGAACCTTATATCTTCATTGGGTAAGTGTAATTTAACAATATCTCTTCGTGATAATTCTATTAATTCCATCCTGAGCAGAAATTGCCCCGTCTAAGAGCTCCGCGTCAGGCTAAGTTTGCAGCAGGTTTTATGTAGGGTAACTTCGGTGAATAACGCCACCAATTGGCCATTTCGTTCTAGAACTCATACATTTTTATTGTCAGGGACATGAAACTTACATGTATATGAGAATGAACTTTCCTCTATTGTGTAATAATAAAATATTGATTGCACTGTTATAATGAAAGCAATAAAATACTAAATTCTGTGTTAATGCAAAATGGCGATATTTCCAAACCTGTCGGGTAATAACGCCATGTTCTTAATTACAAGTAAAACATTCACATTATCCTAATTATAAGTAAAACATTCACATTTTCTTTACTAAACGGTACTAGGAAAAATAATTACTGTAGTAAGTTATTAGAAAAAACATGTATTTTTTTGTCTTTTCGCGATACCCAGTCTCTCAAAGTTCTGCGAGTAACGTGCAGCACATGCTATCTTCATCCCTTGTTTGATTGCCGCCATAGCTTGCCTCAAGTCATCTACTGACCATTTGGCCCGTATATTTCTACATTTCCTCGCCATCTGAAAGAGGAAATTAACCGAGAATAAATATCTGTACGCCTCGAAAGTAACTGAGCAAGGATAAACCTATTTTCGAAATCAACATTTCCTTAAATTTGAGTTTAAATTGAGTGGCGTTATTCCCCGACACGATGATGGCGTTATTTCCCGAAACAACAGATTCCAGTTTAACCAAGTGTTCTAACCTTACGACACCGACCATGAAAACCACACACACATCATTCTCTTACGTAATAAACGTATTGTGTACGTACAGCATTGTTTACATTTAAAATCTAATCCTACAATAGAAAAACACTCACCTTTGTCGGCGCGATGAAAATGTGGACCCTTTTTCCTCGAAACGCAACTCAAACGTTTACACTGTTCAAACTGTTTCTCTTAAATGAAGGCTCGACAATGGCAACCGTTCTTATCAGCAATGCTACCAGGCACCATTGTTTATCGCAAAACGGGGAGTCACACCTTAACTTTACATGCGTCCATGTTTTCAGAGTTGAAACTTTGAAATGGCGTTGTTTCCCGCCTGGCGTTATTCACCGAAGTTACCCTATTAATCCGCGCGAGAACGGAGCTCAGAATCATCCGTGCCAGTCTTGCCTGAACCACCGAGCTATTCGTATCGCAGACAATGAGAGAATCGGCAGTATTGCCAACCCCTTAACACATCAAAACCCGTACATGCATATAAAGCGGAATGCATTTTTGCTTCTTTTTGTCTCCTGAACCATACAATTTTTAAAGTACTTTCTGCGCATAGATTATGTAATAAATGTGTCCCTACTTAATATAAATCGCGAAATATATTCGAAACATGAGGGCATGTGTGTATGTGTCGAGCACGCGCAAAAAGAAGAAGAAAAAAAGGTAAAAGTAAACGACAGGCCCCTCTTGAATTCAATGAGTTATTGTTTCTCGTTTAGAAAGAAATACATTTATGAAAATCTTGGTTGCTTCGTTCGCAATACATACGTACGTTACTATAAGATATACGCCCTTCAAGTTTATACTACCAAAAAAGCATGATTTGTTATTGGTGATATATACAATGTAGTGAATTGTCTGCTACTATTTCTCTGTTTGGTTTCAATTTATGAATCACTTCACTAAACCAGGAGCCAAATGTTGGTCTGTCCATTTCTTGGTGATAATCACCCTTCCCTTTCTTTGCACGGAACAGTAAACATGCGTCTTCAACAAAGCCTTCATTGCCGCCAGTGAGTGAAACAATAAGCCTCCCCCTCCCCGTTCGTCGGTTGCTTCAGTCCTGGCGGTGGTTTTGCACGCTTGCACGGTTGAATCAATGTACGACCCGCCTTGACGGTTGCCTCGTCCAAACTAATTAACATGTTGTTTTTTTCACGGCGATATCTTTTAATACCGCGGAATCTTTCGTTGTCAAACAACAATCGTTTTCTACTCCTAAACTCAACCGCAAATCATTCAACATCCGAGACAGTTCATGCGCTCATTGACGGCAAGTCACCTTACACCCTGTTTTATTTTGGTCTTGTTGCCGTAAGGAGGAATATGTATTTTAAACAACTTGTTTAACTTTGAAGAGCTTTTTCCTTCGGATGATGCTCAACATAACACTCGGGCAAAGCCGGGCACTGAACATGAGACCTCGATTCAGCCATTCTCGTCGCTGTACAGCACGAATAGCAATGAATCACGACAAAAATAGGGTTAAAATAGTGGGATGTGCAACACTGATACCACTGATTCCACGCGCTTTGCAACGTATTCAGTCTCACTCGACTCGCTCTTGAGCTTTTGTGTTCCTTCAGCGCTACCGAATGCCCAGTTGGATTCAAGTTCGTCTGCACAGTGATTGCAACCGATCAAGTCCATACCTGCTAATGGATGTATCATTTTGTCTGTATATTACACATTAAATAACTCTTGCAAGTGTGCAGTTATGTCGGAATGGAACCCGTCTCAGCGGAACTATATTCTGCGCGCACGTTTGGATCTACATATGCGAAAACCTGCTGCAAACTTAACCTGACGCGAGGCTTAGTTCGCTGCACTTCTTGACACCCTCTGTACCTGCGCGTCTAGTTGGCTACATGGTGCAATCTACTTCGTTGATTTGGTGCCTGCACCGTTTGCACTACGTTCCGGAGAAGTGTAGTGTTTGGTGTATGATCACATGGTGCGTGCTATCAAATGAACGTTTAATGCAGCAGACAGCATTTGTTGAATCTCCTGAACTTGAACACCGCTATTCTTCTACTTGGTTGAACGTCATTTCCTTGCACCAGCCTGACATCAGGATACACCTGCACTACACAGAGTGTCAAAAAGTGCAGCTAACTGAATAGGGCCAATAACGGCTCATTGGCTACCACCGATAGCGTATTGGTAACGTTGCCGCCTTATAATCAAGGGGTTCAGGATTTGATACCCGGTGGAGGCACATAGTGGTTCGGATCACACTTTAAACCAGGGTTATTGCAGATCCAGGAATATCAGAAAGCGTAAATAGATTATGAACCGTAAAGAACCCTTTTATCACTAAATTATTTCAATTCGGTCCCGGAACTTTTTTCAGGATCAATTTATATACGGTGCGGTATTGAAATTAAGCAATACGTATCTTTGACCGAATTTAAATTGTGCGGGGAAAAGGATTCCGGTCCTGTTATAGACCCGATAGAACCTTTGATAATCCTGCTCTAAGCTGTAGGCCACGGGTCTTCAACTCGTCAGACAGTGCGGGACACATTAACAATTTCAATGACGCTCGCGGGCCACGAAGCTACACTACGATATTGAGAACTGTAGCTGCTGCCATTTACTTAATTCCGTTTTTATGTTAAGTACTTCATTTTTCAAACTGGCAAGGGCCACGACAAAGGGCTCTGCGGGCCACCTCTGGGTTGAAGACCCCTGTTGTAGGCCCAGTACTTTCTGGGCATTTAATGGCCATTTAAAAAAACTCAACAACAACGCAGTGACTGCTCGTGATAGTGGTTATACAAGGAATAATAATTTTAACTCTAGGCAGGATGGTATCTGAAGTGGGCATGTGGTTATGAGGAGGAATTCCCGCTTAGGATACTGCATCCCTTCTCTGTTTTCGCATTTTGTCCTTGTGATGATAGAGAAGATACTGAAAAAGTCCCGTTTATAATAATAATAATAATACATTTTCTTTATTAAGCGGGCGAGGTTTATCCAAGAACTGCTCTGCCACCTAACCCTTGTCAATATCATAATACATATAAGATGAAATAAACTGTGTATGGAGCAGTAAGCTAAATGTAAAATAATACACAGCTACAAAAAAAGAAAAAAATACACAGAAATTAGTTTCATACAAAAAATGCGTAAGTACAAATGCAAAAGACAATATTAATAATAATACAATAATACAATTCCATATAGTGAGTGACTTGATAACTTCAGTATGTGCCCCGACTCTGCCATTGTTCCATTAACAGCAGATATTTTACTTTACCTTTGAAATTTAATGGGTTGTTTACACTAACGATGTTCGCAGGCAATGGATTCCATGCTTTGGGAGCCGAAAAGGAGAAATATGATTTGTAGGCCGTGGTAGAATGATGTGGTAAATCGAAGTTGTTCCGCTTTCGGGTAACATACTGACGGATTTCCCTACAGCAATGCATCTTCTCAAACAGGTACTGCGGTTTACCTTCTGCCAGTATGCGGCGTATGAAACAGAGATAGTTTGCCATGGTAAGAACCTGATTATTATTTAAAAATGGAAGAATGTGATCAGATCTTTTCGTAACTCCAGAAGGTCCAAATTGGATATAAGTGCTGTAGTACTCAATTACTTACTTGTTGTTACTGCAGCGGGGGTGTAAGGGTGCTCCTTCCACGTAGTGCAGACTGCAGACTAACGAGGCTCTGGCGATTGGCCAGTATAATTCTGTGTCGTCCTTGTTGAGCGCCATTTTTCGGGTCAGCTTTTAACCAAGGTAAGGAAATTTTTGTTTTCGGACACGCTTTTATTTTTGTTATGATAAGGGGCTGGACCACGTATAGTGTGACGGGTACAAAATAGCCTCAGTGCTGGCGCACCCAAAAGATTTTAATTCAAATTAAAATTGCTACTGCAGCGCCTTGGTGTCACCAGGTGGTGAAAATTTGAACTATTTTTTATTCTTCAGCACTCGCTTCCCCATGGTTTCCATATCCTCTATGTGCCAAGTTTCACCGCAAAAGGGCTTCAAAAGGGCTTCAGAGGGCTCTGTGTAGGGCAACTTTAATTCTGGCCATCCACTATGTTTTACATATTATTACAAGTTTAAAAACATGCAACAATTTCCACTTATTATACAGGTTTCTAATTTTCCATTCCCAACTATAAAAAGGGTCTCCCCGATTGTATGCTGTCATCTTGTAATAGAGAAGTCCCGGGTTCGATTCATTTGCAACATTTTCGTCTTTCACGGGGTCCGCAAAAATCCCGCGCAACACTTTCACGCAGTCCAATTATCCTGAAAATTATACAAAATTCAAACTTTCTTATTATTTTGCACCAATTTTTTTGCACAAAAACTATATTTTGTAATGACATAACATCTATTTTCATCATGCATATAACACAAGTATGCATTTTGAAACTTTTTATCTGCTTCCCTGCAAGTACGAACTGATTTACATAAGCTTATGTGTGCTGAATTCAGATCTGCTTTCAGTTTTCTCCTATCACGTCATTTTCTTTTGTAATATCGTTTTAAAATTAATGTACATTAATCAAGTTTGGAGTATTTTCAACGAAACTGAAGTATTACAATAAGTCATAGGAATTAATATTTTATACAAGTTTTGTCATTGATGTCAGTGCACCATCATAAAGAGAAGTTCATAGAGTGTGAGTGAACCCTTACAGATCAAACAGAAGATATTTTGCGCCGTTTCACTGAGCTTCTACTGTAATTGACAGAAGTATCTCTCTTGAGTCACCAGCAGTAATCAGCCATCACGGCCTCATTCCACCGCCCTTGATATCTTGTTTCCATGGTTCTGATATCTTTGTGCAAACTTTCACCTTGCTCGTCACTTTTTGCACCAAGATTCTCAGGGAAGTAATCAATATGGATATTCAAGAAATGCAACTTAACACTCATTCTGCACCCTAACAATTTCAAGATTTGTAGCATTTCGTCAACCATCTGTTCGTAGTTTTCTGATTTCTTGATGCCCAGAAAGTTTTCACATACACTTTTGAATTACACTCACGCTGATTTTTCCACTTCATTCAGTTAGGGAAATGTTGGTCTTTCATAAGAATGCGTATCTGTGGGCCATCAAATACACCTGCCTGAATTTTGGTTACAGATTTATTTTGAAACTTCGACCTCAGATATTGAAGGACATTGCTTTCCTGGCTTAGACTTGTTATGAATTGCTTCATGATGCCTAACTTAATATGGAGTGGAGGAAGGACAGCTTTATCTCTAGGAATCAAAGATTCACTCACAACATTTTTCTGTCCTGGTATAAGATCAGTACGATTTGGCCAGTGTCTTCTCGTCCAGTGTTCATTTCGTGCTCTGCTATCCCAGAAACACATAAAGCAGGGATACTTAGTAAAACCAGTTTGTTGACGAAGAACAATTAACACTTTTAAATCAGAGCAAACAATCCAGTTATGCTTGTTGTACTTTATCTTTTCCAACATGAACCTCAAGTTTATGTACGTTTCCTTCAAAACTACTGAATATCCTAGAGGTATTGAGGGCAGCAAGTTGCCGTTACGAAGCAGTACTGCTTTCATGCTCCTCACCGAACTGTCAACAACTAACCTCTAATCAGCAGCATTATACTCGACTCCAAGGGCTTTAATCAAACCTACCACGTTTTTGCAGTACACCAGTTTATCCACCTTTGAAAAAAAATGTACAAGTTCATTTTCCCTATGTCTGTACCAAGCAAACGTAGTTCCCGGAGCAAGTAAATTCTTTTCTTTGAGTCGCGATCCAAGAAGTTCAGTACTAATTTTGGGTAAATACAGGTCTCTAACTAAATCGTTTAACTCACTTTGAGTGAACAGACGAGGAGAAGAAGGTTCACTTGTTTGAAATGAAGGATCATGTTCGTGTTGAGAGGTCTCTTCTGATTCACCACTGTTATCCTCCAGCTGCGTAGGTGCAGGGATTGGCAGTTCATCACTGTGTGGAAGGGGGCGGATGGCTGATCTAAGATTGGTATTTTTGACAGATTTCTTGTTCTTCATGTTTATGCCTTGCACGTTACATAAACAGAAGTAACAATCACTTGTGTGATCTCGAGGTTCCAACCACACCATTGGACAACCAAACTTCAGTGAAGCGCGTTTTCCTTTCACCCAATGATTCATGTTCACTGAACATGTACTATATATGTAATGAGGTGCCCAGGCTTTGTCTTGATCGCCTAGACGAACACCAAAATATGCCAAGTAGGCCCTTTTGTAGAAAGAAGTAATATTTCTCCTCTTCCACAAGCCCATTGTTGGACGCCAAGTTTCTTAAAACAAAATTGAAATTAACTGCAAATTACTTAAGTAGATATATCCTAACTAATTGTCTTATACTAGCAATATGGCGGTTTCGTTAGAAATTGAAAAAGCTTTTAAAAAAAATCCTGACGTGATGAGAAGGAACGAAATGTCATTTCTGTCATCACTGATGGTAAGCTCTCTGAAAATGTAATTACTTTCGCTGAAGCAAATTGATCGCATACTTGTGTAATTGCAGAAGAATATTTTATTTACACACCAATATTGATCAATATTTTGAACGTTTTTTAATTTCAATTTTCAAGTATCGGTATCGGTATAAGTGGGTATCGGTGAGAGTATCGGCATCGGTATCGGTGGGTATCGGTGAGAGTATCGGTATCGGTTGGTATCAGTGAGAGTATCGGCTTCGGTATCGGTGTGTATCGGTGAGAGTATTGATATCGGTATCGGTGAATATCGGTGAGATTATCGGTATCGCTATCGCTGGATATCGGTGAGCGTATCGGTATCGGTGGGCATCGGTGAGAGTATCGGTATCGGTTCAAAGTGTTGTCGGCTCAGCCTTATTTATAACAATAGAAGAAGACGTCAACAATTCTCAATATACGTACATTGGTGAATGGGGAACACTATTATGTAAATAAAAATAAACAAAACTAATGGATTTGATTGATTTGGTGTTTTAAGTCCACTTTATGCACAGTAAGGCTAATCGGGACTGGACCTACAGATTAAAGTGGGATCCGAACCACTATGTGCCTCCACCGGGTATCAAACCCGAGATCCCTTGATTACAAGGCAACGACGCTACCACTGCGCCATCGGGGAGGCCCTAAACAAAACTAAATATAACCCTGTATGTTGAGCGGAATTCTCGAAAGTCAGCAGGGCAGTTCTCCACCGGTTCCTCCTTAACGACATCCCTGTTTGTGCAAATGGGAAGCATAGATGTTGGGATTGTTAACAGGTTTTTACGACAGCAACTTCCCAACTTTTGCTGGTAAACGATGTGACCTTCAGACTGTGTGCGTTTTCCTGCTTCTTGAAAGCAGATAAACAGACAATTCCGCATTGAGTTTCGAATTCTTTCGAACACACCCGGTTCACTTCGGAATTGGTTACAAGCATGTAGTACAATTGAGGACTAAAAGTGGTAAACGTTGTAAGTGCCAAAAGCGAAAGTGTTGGGAAATCGCATTGTTCAGCACATCAGCCCGTAAGAACGTGCACACTAGTGACCTCTTTACACGCCCTTTGAACTACTGAGAGGTCTACAAGCCACATTTTACGTTTACCACATTATCAAGCATGGCACATTTCACAGTCTAACGTGGAAATCGATGTTTGAATTATTGTGACACTTACAGCGTTTACCAATTTTAGTATTAAATTCTCTGTACTGCTTGTATCTATCCTGTTTGATTACAACGCCACCTCTAGTAAATGTTCTCTTTTGTAAACAAAGAGCAAGGAGTAAAGCACTCGGTGTTTACAAAATGGAATCAGTGACGGCTTCTAACCACACATTCGCAAACATTATTAGCATTTTACCAACTAGGACGACGTTTACAAACAATGAAGTCAGTGGCGGCTTGTAATCACACATTCGCAATTATCTCGAAATCGGCTCGTTTGCGCACCCATGTTTACCGAGACTTTTTTGCTTCTATTATCGTGTACTTTCAACTGTGTCAGTTTGCGGTATTACTTATGATACACCCTGTATATCGCTTGAGCAGCTTTTTCCACACACTTGACGTGCCTGTCTCTCTTGTCGTCTGTCACTTCTGTGTGAGATCTCATGTCGCTTGTTACTTCGGTCTGAAAGCTCCCTTAGGCAGCGATCAGACCAAAGTGACAAGCGACAATCACATTTCTTGGTCCAGATTCGAAGCATATTTTTTCTATTGCAGTGCTATCATTTGGAGAATCCAACAGCAACAGTACGGTGGACATTGAGGAAATTTGCGGCGTTAACTTCTGCCACCAGGACACTGGGGAGAATGCGAACCTCAAGAGACCGGAGGACACAAAGATTTACACGCTGGCAGGAATCTACATGGGATGCATGGTCATAGCCTCCCTCATAGTCGCTGTCTGCGTCGACTCTCTCAAGAGGTAATTCCACCAGGTAGAGTACAGCGGGATGCTACTAAGAGGGTCAATATTTATATTTTGAGCCTAACAATGAAAAAACAGGAATTTGGCATTGAAAACTGCTTTATTGTTTTTCGAAGTATTCTCCTTTATGATCAATACACTTTTGCATTCGTTCGAACCATTTGTCAAAGCAGTTTTTCCAATCTTCTTGAGACACCTCCATAACATGGTTTTTGAACGCATCAACGGCGTCTTCCGCCGACGAAAATCGTCCGCGCAATTTATTCTTGACATTCGGGAACAAGAAGAAGTCATTGGGTGCCAAATCAGGACTGTACGGCGGATGACCCATCAATTCGATTTTTTGACTGTTCATAAAGTCGGTTGTTAGACGAGATGTGTGACAGCTGGCATTGTCTTGATGAAGAATGATCCGACGGCGTTTGTTTGTTTTCCGTATTTGACCGAAGACCTCTGGCAAACAAATTGTTGTGTACCATTCAGAGTTGACCGTTCTACGTTCCTCTAAAGGCACAGTTGCCACATGACCAGTTTTCCCGAAAAAAAAACAGGCGACCATTTGTTTTTATGTGCTTCGAGCGCGAACAACTTTTGTTGGATTGGGTTCATCTTGAAACACCCATACAGTCGACTGCTGTTTACGTTCCGGCTCATATGCATATATCCATGATTCGTCACCTGTTACAATCTTATATACGTCTTTTGAAGCACCACGATTGTATTTATTGAGAATTTGTTTGCACCAATTGACGCGAGCGTCTTTTTGAGTTTTTGTCAAATTGTGTGGGATCCAACGAGAACATACCTTTCTCACAGCTAAATGATCATGTAATATTTTATATATGCTGGTGGAACTAATGCCTATGGTTGCCTCAATCTCACAGTATGTCACATGACTATCTTGCAGTATTAGGTTTTGCACAGCATCAATGTTTTCTTGAACAACAACTGATTTTGGACGACCTTCGCGAATCTCGTCGGTGAGCGAATGGCGGCCACTATTAAATTCGTTATACCAGCGTTTCACAGTGACAAAGGATGGGGCTTCATCGCCAAATGTGGAAGTAAGTTGATCGATGCACTCTTGTCTTGATAATCCACGTCGAAAATCGTAAAAGATCATCGCACGAAAATGTTCACGAGTTAATTCCATTTTATTGTTGTCGCGCAATCTCCAAGGCAACATAAACAACACAAATGAAGCTATTGACAAAACATTTGAAGTACGTTATGGTCAATAATGCCAGACGATTCCGTGCAAACGTCAAATCGCGCCTAACTTCAATCAGTGTTGCCAAGGCTCAAAATATAAATAGTGACCCTCGTATTTTCAGTTGGGAGTTTTAGCAAATTATGTTTTCGCTAGGAGGCATTATTACATTAGTCATATCGTTCTAATGGATATCCTTTTGGACGATTGCATCCCATGTCTCCTAATATAATCCCGTTTCGCGTAATGGCTTATCAGCACATGCTAATCAGAACCTCCCCTAGTTTTGGAACCCAATCGCCGCCACTGCTTACAATGAAAGGGGCCCGGGGTCCATGGAGATACACTGCACTGGTTCGGGTCTCACATTAAAGGTTTGAAGTCTCAATTAGTTCATCTGATCACAAACTGGACCTCAAACGAACACTTGTATTGTTTTGATGTGACTATATACCGTGCGTCCATTTCCTTGCAAGGCCGAGAGATCGGGAGAAGCGGAAATGCGCACATTTTCGACCAGTAACGTCCCGCTTAAGTTTACCCTCGAAACCGTTTTGCTTCGCTCGGAATCGTTTGGAGGTTTCGAATGTGCAAGACTGTATCAAGATTAAGTTGCAGACTAAACCGTCAAAAGTCAATGGTTTTCGTAAGCATTATTTGCAATCTGAAAACTCCGAGCTTGAGTTGTTCTCTCCTTCGCGACTACGGGTACCCTGAACAGAGCTGCGAATGGAGTGAGGAACAGACCTTGAACCAAGAGCGTGTTCATTTCATACCGTGTGAAAGAGTGAGGTTTCTGGTTACTTACCGTACTACTTCTTTGTGTAATTGCAGTGTGTGTGTATTTTGTGTGTAAGTGAGGCGATTGATATACTAGCCGTAAAGTTCACGTTAGAACAAATAATTTTAATGTATGACTTACGTGAAAACAGACTCGTGTAGAGACATGTGTAGGCAATTTGCACAGAAATTCCCTGGCGTTATTATTTATGGGGAACCTTAATAAAGAGAGTCTACAGAAATAACCTTCATAGTATTGAAAAACTAAGGGCAAGACTTGGAAGTATAAATGTTATATTAACGCTATCTGTTGAATTTATCACGTAACTACTTGATTGATTGATTGATTTGTTGTTTTTAAGTCCACTTTTTACACAGAAAGACTAATCGGGAATGGACATACAGTTTAAAGTGGGATCTGAACCCCTGTGTCTTCACCGGGTATCTAATTCGGGACCCCTTGATTACAAGGCAACGACGCTACCACTGCACCACAACTACTTGACTATGCAACGATACTTCACACTGAATATACGTATATTGTACGCGAAGGATGAGCAGACTTTAACACAATTTTAAAATTAAATTGCAAGTCCTCAGCGCTCAACTGCTTTTCATAATGTCATTATACTTACATTGCAAGAATTAAACAACACAACTCAACTTCCAAAATATTATTTCACTTTATAACATTTGATATAAACTCATTTTCGATTTCTGACACAAGACATTTTAAGTCAATCTTCTTACATATAACAAAAACGAATCGAAACCAACATCTTAAAACAAATATCGACATTGATACAGCGTTCTTAATCTCAATAGTTCCCTGTTAATTTTATAAACTTGTACGCAATAGAAATCAAGTAAATATTAGTTATTTGTGAATGTAGAAGAGAGTCACATAGTCCACCCACTCTCTATAGAAAACTACTCGAGGGATCAAACATTTTATGATCACCCTGTATGTTATCTAAAATGTGCAGATCACAAGGAGTTTTCTCAAGACATAAAAATTATGGGTCCAATTATGAGGCATATATAATTCACACATACGTGAAACAATACTTAGTCTTGTTAGCTAAACTACTTAATATAAATAATATACAAAATGCTGAGTGATTACAAAACTCTTCAGTACATTGATTATTGAAACATTACACATTCAATAAACAACTTGCCCCAAATTATCATTATTTGATCTATATATATATATTTGCATTAACCTTGGTTTGGTTAAAACATGCTTGATCCCTGCATAATATTTAGACATACAACAATATGCGACAAGTTTTGCGCATTCCAAGCAATCTCTTAGATAACGTAGAATACTCCTCATGAGTGGTAAATAGTAAACTTTCTGACACTGTGCTAAAACTTTATCATAACCAAAGTGACCTTTTAAATCATGGACTTTATGCAGCACTAAGGGAATAAGTTCCTCAGGAACAAAAATTTTACATTTTTCCTCAGGATTTGCTTTGTAGAACAGAATATCTTCATGTAGAAAATATTTACTTGAAATTCTATGCAAGGAGTCATCCTTAAGTGAATTTATATTACGATTATAGGTCTCATCTGACCTTTGTGCAGAGCTCCACATATTTGAGACTCCCTCCTGTTTAAGATCTAGTATCACTTGATTTATATACAGACATTCTCCAGATATTTTATTATATTCACTCACTGGGAACCTGCTCAAAGTGTCTGCTATAAAATTAGAGGAACCTGACACGTGATGAAAGGTAAAATTTCAGTGCCCATCTCGTTAAACGAGGGTTCAATGACTTTCCAGTTTCCAACCAGGAAAGTGACTTATGATCCGAGTATATGTGGAAATGCTTTCCCTTAAGGTATATCGAAAATTTTTCTACTGCAAAAAGAATAGCTAAACACTCTAGTTCATGAGTACTGTAAATCGCTTCTGTACCACGAAGTGTACGACTGGCATATTGAATGACACGTGTTCCATCACTTGCTTCTTGCTACAGTACACTTCCAGACTGAAATCCGGCTGTCGTAGGGCTGGGGCAGCTACTAATGCATTCTTTAACTTAACGAAAGCTTCTTGATGTATCGGACTCCATTCATAAATAGTATCCTTACGTAACAGGCTGTATAATGGTGTGACTATATGCGAGTAGTTAGGAATAAATCGGCTTCTCCAGTTCGCCAATCCAATGAATTTTCTCAGTGATTTCTTATTGTTTGGGATTGGAAATTGTAACAATGCTGCATCCTTAGAACGATCCACTTTAATTTTTGTACCAGATATTACATGTCCAAGAAATAGAATTTCTTCCTGGAAAAACGTGCACTTCTCAAACTTAATGGACATATTGGCCTTTCGAACAACCTGCAATGTATACTCCAAATGTTTGAAATGTTCACTAGCAGTCGAACCGGTCCAAAAACATTGTTCACGCGATCCATAAACACAGACACCGCTGATTTAATACCAAAAGGTAAATAACAGAACACGTGCTGGCGCCCTCTATATGAAAAAGCCGTATATGAATAGGAGTCTTGAGTTAGCGGTATCTGGAAATATCCACATGATAAATCAATCGAACTAAAGAATGTAGCACCATGAAAGTGTTGCAGAAGTTCAGTTATGGGTTCGACTTGGGTGAGAGGGGAAATCACATGCTGATTCAAACGACGAAAGTCTACCACTGGACGCCATTGTCCATTTGCCTTTGGAACTATGTGCAATGGATTGAGGTAAGGGGACGACATTTCCTTTATAATGCCCCAGTTCTTCCACTTATTCAATTCACTCTCCAAAGCTGTCCTTTTAGCAAAAGGAACCGGATAAATTGTAGCACGAATTGGTAAATCAGTATCCAACATTATCTTGTATGGTTCAACATGAGCGGGTCTAGGCTTATTCGAAAACTGCGTCCTATATTTTAGTAGCAACTCACGTAAGAGCGCTTGCTGACGTGAGGAGAGTTTACTAGAATTTTGTACTGTTGATACAATTTTCTCTTCAGATACTATGTAGATTTCTTCCGAATTTGTGTTCATTGGCAAATTTTCTGCCGTAATGCACTGAACCCTTTTATCAACATGCTGATCGTTAGGCTTCAGCCGATACAAAGACTGTGTCACCTCTTGTTTTGCAGGAGATACCAATGTAACTTCTTCCTGTCTAAAATTCAGTATAGCTTTATATTGCTTAAGGAATGGTATACCTAAGATTATATCTGCATGTAATTGTTTTAACACAAACATTTCCAACGGAAAAGTCTCCGACTGTATTAAAAGATGAAGGATTTTCCTAGCAACAGCTCGAAATTTTTGTTGTCCAGCAAATGGTAATAATTTTACCTGATCTATCGATTCCAATCTCGCACTTTGTACAATGGACTTTATACTGCACCATAATTCGTAACTCATTAGATTACATTGACTTCCACTGTCAATAATACATCGAATTGTTAAATTACAAATATACCCAAAAATAACAGGTTGATCGGTAATAGGAAATGGTACACCACTATCATCCATGGTCCAAGTGGGTTCCTCTTCGTACCATTCCAGTTGGAAAAAGACTGCTAGCTGGTCATTGTCTTTAAAATTATCATATACAGGAAAAATATTCGTAATTTGTGACTGAACATTTTGTGAACCATATTCTGTGTTAAAACTTGCAACACAGCCCTCTGTATTCTCACTGCGAGTAAATCGGGCTCCATTTACCCACGGCGTTCGTTTGACTGTAACTCCATCGCTGGTTGTATTAATTCTTTAACTTGTGTTTCTCTGGGATCAAATGAAACAGCGTTTTCAATCAATCGACTACCTGAAATAGCATTACTGTTACGAGAAGCGAATGATTGTTCACAGGGCTGACGACAATTACAACATAAATTTACTTCACTGATTAAACCTTGACTATTGTTCGGGGAATAAGGCAAACAAGCCACATTAGGATCTGAATTGGACCTCGTTTGTAGATAATGTTGCCTTGTATTAGAACGTCTATCATTCTGTGGTGTCGCACTGTCTCGTCGAAATTGGGTATTGTTATAACTTCTGTTATTTGCATTAAAGATTCTTCTAAAGAACTGTTGATTTCCATAATTATTTTGATTCCTTCTTCTGAATGTAAAGTCCTGACGCCGATCAGAATTGTCAATCACATTTTGCCCTCTATTATACGAGCTACCACCGGATGTAGAACCAGAATTAGAATATCTATTGTTGCGAGAAAACTGTCCATTATTCCTTTGATTGGGATTTTGCTCACAGTTCCTTCGTTGCTGTTAACTGTCTGAACTTTGTACTTTTGTTTATCTCTGAAATCTGACGCATTTGAATCCTTAGTAAACCCGGATGTTCTCACTTCAAAATCACTAGGCAAATCACACTTCTTACCAGATTTGGTCTTTATCAAGTCCAGTCTCTTCAGTAAATTAATAACGTCGTCTACCTTCGTTAGACCAGCACCTAATATCGTCTCTGCCGTAATCGATGGAAACTGATTAATCAAAATGTCTATGACTTCTGCATCTTTAGGACGCTCTACCAAATTGTAATATGTTGAATAAGTACGAGTGGCAAACACCTCCATGCTCATACCGCTATTTTGATCATACTTTCTGTTCCTCAATTCTGACAACTGAGCCTGCGCCAATGAGTATGAAGTGTACTGGTTCAAAAACTCACGTACAAAATGTTTGTATGTCGTAAAGGAATCCACTTGCGTATTGTACCATTCCTCGGCTGGCCCTTGAAAACAATTCCGAATACATTCCAATCTCTGAACGTTTGGAATCTGAAGGAAATCCAAATGTGAAGTTAAGGTTTTAATAAGCTTCCTTGGGCTAGATTTCTCTGGATTTCCAGAAATTTTGGCAACATATTCAACTCATTCAACCGTAGATACTTTCGTGGTTGTTCCTTAGAAGTAGATGGTTTATTTGTATCAGAATCAATGAAAGTAGCGTGCGTATTGTGCTTCGTGTTGTAATTAGGTTTAAATCGTTTGCCAGAAGTTGCTTGCGAATTATATCTAGTTTTGTTTACTTCAGACATATCAGAGTCTATATTGCTAGATTGTGAAGCATTATTTGCTGGATCAACATAACTAACATGTGAAGTTTTATGAGGTTTCTTTAATCGAGAATTTCGCACATTAACTGGTGAAGTAGGAGCTGCCAATTAGATTTAGGATTTCCTGTAGATTTGCATTTTCCTGACATATGCAATGGAAAAGATTCATCTTCTGAAGCACTGGAAGATGACAAGGATAAAGGTACAGGATGCTCTGGATTACATGAAATTTCAGTAATGTTGCCTTTGTTCCCTGCAGCTTTATGGATTTTTGAAGTATTAGTCATCAGCAATTTAGCTGTTACATCACTTAATCGTGCTTCACAGATCTCAACACGTTGAATTAAACCTTCATTATTACTTTCCCTAATCTGGTTGATAACATTCCACTGCTCGTTTACCTGCAAACCCAATCCAGCAACACTATCTTCTAACTTACGAATGCTGTTGGTATTCGCTTCACCAGAAAATTTTCATCCAACACTTTAACTTGTCCCTTTATTAGATCCTTTGCTGTTTTGAAAGCTTCAGCAACCTGCCCAATCTCCATCCGGACTGAGTTGCCCAACTCCTTAACAGTGTTGTTCATATTTTCCAAACACTTCACCGTTCTGTCTTCAAGTTCTGCAAACTGCTCTTTCTGAGATTTCTCATGCTCTGACAATTGCTCTATCTGAGATTTTTCAAGCTCTGACTACTGCTCTTTCTGAGATTTTTCAAGCTCTGACAACTTTTGCCTTACGCTGTCATTCATTCCTTCAATTCCCGAAACATATTTTTTTATAAATGTATATTTGGTTGTAGCTTTGCTGCTATGCACCAGTTACATTTGTTTTACATTTTATAATTTTACAATTTCATAATTTTACAATTTTATAATTTTACAATTTCATAATTTTACAATTTTATAATTTTACAATTTCATAATTTTATAATATAATATTTTCTCTCACAATATAGTTTTTAAGTACATATATTATTTTCTTCGTTGGGTTCCTCAAAAGTGTTGACAAGTCGTATGCGCCATTATATCCTGCTTCTTTTAGATCTCTTGAGAAATAATCATTCGTAGTTACATTAAGGCGACATTCAAATATAATGTGATCAGGTGTTCCTTCAGTTGCACCACACTGACAGATTGGGGATTGAACAATCTTCCTAGCGTACAGGTCTTTAGGGGCTAGGGTGTAATTTAGCCGACATCTAAGAAGGCTTGTTAAAGAGTTTCTTGAAAGGTTAATGTCTTGATACCAAGGTTCTTTAGGTATAAGTGATTGAATTGAATAATATTTTTTTCCATTAGTCTTACCTGTAATTGTCCATTGTTTCTGCCAACTTTTCAACAATTCTGTTTTAGCATGCGACTCGAGCGCTTTTGCAGAAAATTTGATCCGAAGCGATCGGTGACTTGATTCTTCAGCTGCGTACTTGTCTAATGCGTCTGCTATGTGGTTCCCTTCTATGTATGTATGCCCAGGAGTCCAGACAAAAGAAATACTGTATCCTGAGTTGGTTAGTTTGTGATACAACATTTTTATGTTAACAATGTACCAGTCTACATAGTAAGCAGCTGTTATCGATCCCAGGGAGTGTAAGACTGACGCTGAATCAGTGGCGATCACTACCCTCTTGAGGTTTTTCTCCTGTATATACAACAAAGCTTGACGAATAGCAAACGCTTCCGCCGTGAATATTAAAAATTCTGCAGGTAATGGGTAGATTTTGTATTCCATTAGATTATTGCAATATATTGCAGCTCCAGTGTTACCAGTTGCGAACTTTGATGCGTCTGTATATACTATGTAAAAATCTTCATGCACTACAGAGTGTACATATTCCATGAATATGTTATTCACCATACTTGGCATTGACGTTCGTGTATCTTTATCTGGATATGGAGGAAAGTGAACGGGAAGTATTGTTGCTAATTTAAAATAGTCTGTCGTAAAGCACGGAGACGTTGAAAATCTAATAACTTTCGGTATGAAATCCTTAATCGACTTGTATGCTGTGAATAAGATTGGAAGATTTTATTTATATTTAGCTGTACGGTTTGATGACATTAAGGCTTGTAAAAGTGATAATTTTGGTATTATCGGACTGGATGTGGAAGACATCTTTTTCATTAAGAATTTTCTCGCAAGATATTGTGCCCGTAGATGAAATGGTGGTTCTCCTACTTCAACAAACAAAGTTACATATGCTGGTAAGGTTTGGGCACAAATGTCAATATTATTGATCTCGTTGGCTCAGCAATTCGACTTCCATTTTCGTCAATTTTGTATTTCATTATTCGTCTCACTTTGAGTACGTTGAAAACATTAGGTTTTATGTTTTCTAATAACTCATCATCTGTAAATGGGGTATCTATTCCGTTAATTACACCCATTCTCCTCACTTTATGTGCTGATACATAAGCAAACCAGTTATTGTTCATTAGAACTGGATGAGAGAGAAAGTTGTTAGCATTTTTCGCAGATTTGAATTCCAATTTCGCCAGATTTTCCCCCATGGTCTCAATAGTCTTTAGACCTTCTATTTGGGTTTCATGATGTTTATTCCCAATTTTAGTATATGTAGCTCTCCAATATTTCTTCTATTTGTTCCATTAATTTCATTTGCACTTCTTACAAATATATCGTAAGGACCCCATTGGTTATTTTTGTATGTAATTGTTTCATGATCTTTAGATTTTTTAACTTGATGTGTATTTACTGTATCCTGTGATAGGTTTTTCTGAGAGACATAACTTTTGTCTTGACTAGCTACGCTAGCAGGAACCCAAACTTCCATACATTCCGAAGTGTCTGTGTCACTTACTTGGGTATTCATTTTGTTTAATGTTCATTTTTGTCTAGTGGAAACACTATAGATTCTCTATCCACTCGAAACGCAAAATCTTCTCCTACATCATTGTTCACTTACCGAAAAGGACAATCTTCCCGAAACATGACCAATAATTGAGCATTAAAATCTGAAGTACCCGTAGGTAATGGCACGATAGGAACATCCTTCGTTGTCATTGCACTAATTTGTATTCACGACAACAGAACGAAAATATGAAGTACACAAAGGAAGGAACACTAATAAGTCTACAAATTATAATTCTTCAGTGTAACCAAATTCCCGCACACTGGCCACCAATTTCTTGCAACGATACTTCACACTGAATATATATTGTACGCGAAGGATGAGCAGACTTTAACACAATTTTAAAATTAAATTGCAAGTCCTCAGCGCTCAACTGGTTTTCATAATGTTATTATACTTACATTGCAAGAATTAAACAACACAACTCAACTTCCAAAATATTAAAATATAATATTAATTATAATATAATATAATATAATATAATACAATATATAATGTAATTATAATATTTGATATAAACTCATTTTCGATTTCTGACACAAGACATTTTAAGTCAATCTTCTTACATATAACAAAAACGAATCGAAACCAACAACTTAAAACAAATATCGACATTGATACAGCGTTCTTAATCTCAATAGTTCCCTGTTAATTTTATAAACTTGTACGCAATAGAAATGAAGTAAATATTAGTTATTTGAGAATGTAGAAGCCAGTCACATTGCAGTGTGTGTGTCTTGTGTGTAAGTGAGGCGATTGATATACTAGCCGCAAAGTTCACGTTGGAACAAATAATTTTAATGGATGACTTACGTGAAAACGTGTTGAGACATGTGCAGGCAATTTGCACAGAAATTCCCTGGAGTTATTATTTATGGGGAACCTTAATAAATATAATCTACTGAAATAACCTTCATAGTATCGACGAACTAAGGGCAAGACTTGGAAGTATAAATGTTATATTAACGCTATCTGTTGAATTTATCACGTAACTACTTGATTGATTAATTGATTTGTTGTTTTTAAGTCCACTTTTTACACAGAAAGACTAATCGGGACTGGACCTACAGTTTAAAGTGGGATCCGAACCACTGTGTCTTCACCGGGTATCGAATTCGGGACCCCTTGATTACAAGGCAACGACGCTACCACTGCACCTCAACTACTTGACTACTTGAAAACAGCAAATAGGCCATATTGGGTACTAGGTAATATTGGGTTCAGGCATCTTAGTTTATTATCTAAATTTTAGTTTTTCTCACCAGATGGTGCTTAGAAAAGAATACTGTAAGTTTTTGTTATAAATACGACTATTTAATGAACCAACACAATTGAAAAACATTTCAAAATAGTGTTGTAAATTAATTTGTATGTAATGTATAATGTTTTTTGTAAACTATATAAACTATGTTTAAATCATTGTAATCCCTATCTCCCTCTGGAAAAATGACGCTAAATTACAGGAAATTAAATGAAATATAATTTCTAAGGGTGAGTTCAGCGATATTATTACGAGACTCCTGACATAATGGCTGCACTAAACCATCTCGACCTTCCATTAACAAGGTAAATGACGTATTTTGCTGGAAAAGCTTGATACTGACGTAAACTTCTGAAAAGCCTACGTCTGGTAGCTAGCAGTAGGGACGTTTCGGTATGGAGGGGGGGTCTGAACCAAGTGTCTCAAAATATTAATAATAATAATAATAATAATAATAATGTTTAAACTACAATAATTATGTTAAATTAATTAAAATAGCATTAATTTAAATATTCAAATTAATAAAAAATTATATTTTAATTACATGAACAGGTAAATAGACGGTATATGAATAGTGATATAACAGCACGTATTCATTATCTAGCTTTCGTGTAGTTAACGTCGGCAAAATTAAAAAAAACTGCCCTTCCAAAGAAATTAATGTCAAATAGATAAGGAATTAACATTTATTGGATATATGAAAAAGTATGTTAGTTTCAGTTGACGAAAAGTAAAGCCTGGTGATATTTTATGAATGTTACGTCAAAAATAGTAATAAATCTTGCATAAATCTTTGTTACTATCATTCATAGTCGTATGATCCCAATATAATCCTTGCGTTCTAATAAGTTTGGCTGAAATAAATAACTCTCGATTAAATAACAAGTATATTTTCCTTATTTAATTCTAGTTTTTTTATTATTTCATTACTTAATTTTTGAAGTTAGTAAGTTTTTAGGGGGCTGGGATCCGGACACCCTGGACCAACCCTATATACGTCCTTGGCTACAAGATGTATACATTTACATGAAATGAGATGGCTATTGTCAATTTTTATCTCTTTCTTTCTAGGTACAACGAAGAATCTAGGCAGGGAAGCGCCACTGGTGTTTCCAGTCTGAAACTTCTAGGGGCGACCTTCAAACTGGTCTGCACGAGGCGACAACTTTTAATCATTCCAATCTCTTTTTGGCTGGGAATGGAACAGGCGTTTATAGGCGCTGACTTCACTCAGGTAAGAGATATCCAATCTCTTTCACTACAACGTGACAATTTTAACCACCAATCTATTCTCCAGGACAGGATATGACGGCCTTCGACTCACCTATCCTAGGAGACACCCCAGCCGCAAATCTTGGGTTGTGGTAGTAGTAGTAGTGTCCCGGTTCTAAGCCCTCATTTGGGGCTTGAATCATCATGTGGGGCTCGTCAGTGTTGCCAACCCACTCTACAAAAATTCCACTATATGATTTTTCACAGGCTAAGCTAACCTACAAATAGGAGTTGGCAACACTGTGGGCACTGTAGCCTTTTATGAGGGGGGTCCATTGCCCCCCTCTCTGTTTACATCTGGCAACACTGCCGTAGATTTTTTGACAGTGTTGTTAACCTACTGGGTTTTTTACTGTAAATTTTTATTAAAGGACCTGAGAGGCTCATGTATTTTTTATGTTTGGCAATATTGTTGGGGGCACAGAGTTGGCAACACTGTGGGCACTGTAGCTTTTTATGAGAGGGGTCTATTGCCCCCTGTTTACATCTGGCAACACCGCCGTAGATTTTTTGACAGTGTTGTTAACCTACTGGGTTTTTCACTGTAAATTTTCATCAAAGGGCCTGAGGGGTCCATGTATTTTTTTATGTCTGGTAACACTGTTGGGGGCCTAGTGTTGGCGACCTGTGGGTTTTTACTGTAGTTTTTTATGAGGGGGACCTATTGTCCCCTTTTTATATTTGGCAACTCTATTGGATGTTTTTTTTTTTGAGGCTTGGGTTTTGCCAACCCATCCGAAGAAAATTCCACTATATGATCTTTCACTGGCTAAGCTAACCTACAAATAAGAATTGGCAACACTGACGAGGCTCAAATTATCATTTGAGGCTTGAATCATCATTTGATGCTCGTCGGTGTTACCAACCCACTCTACAAAAATTCCACTATATGATATTTTAAAGCCTTTCACGGTGTATGTTAACCTCACAAGCAGTGTTGCCAACTCGGGGCGAGGCGTAGTTTTTTATGGTGTATGTTAACCCCACCAGCAGTGTTTCCAACTTGTTGTAGCTTCTCATGGTGTATAATTTTTAGTTGTTTTTTTTTTTTGTGTGTGTGTGTGTGTGTGTGTGTGTGTATATGTGCCCGGGCGAGGCGTAGCTTTTCACGGTGTATGTTAATTTTACTAGCAGTGTTTCCTACTAGCAGTGTTTCCAACTGGTTGTAGTTTTTCACGGTGTATAATTTTTTTAGCTTTTTGTGTGTGTGAGTGTACGTGTGCCCGAACAAAACGTAGCTTTTCACGATGTGTTTTTGATAATGTATGTTAACCTCACTGGCAGTGTTGCCAACTCGCTCTATAAAACACTAAACTCGCTGAAATGGCGCTCACTGAAATGGCACTCGCTAAAAATGGGCGCTCGGGGTCAGTTCTCAGAGAAAGGTTAATTTAACCTAATTTTTTTTTTGTACGAAGCAAACATATCCCACTCTCTTCTTCCCCGGCATGCTTTATGTTTGCGTAGGGGGTAAAGAAAAAGGGCTTTGCTTTACCAACGCTGAAATTGGCTTGCTCGAAACGAATCGCTAAATATAAAATAAAATAACAATGCCTATGAACCTGTTTGGCTTCAGGAAGCAGGCTATGGAGGCATCCGCCCAAAGCGCACCGTCGCCACCTGCAAGCTGGGACCTGTTACCCTCCCTATTATCTAAACTCAACGGTTTGTTGATTATACACTTGAATAGCATCCTGACCCAGTACGACGAGGATGTGGGCAAGACTTTCTACATATTCAACAACAACTTGAATTATTACCAATTCCCCATCTCCGGCAAACTGCAGTTTGACATGAATCCCGAGAATAAAGGAGAGGCCAAAATTTCCTCCGGTAAGAACATCTATCGCATCAAACACGATAGGATGAACAGTACCACCACGTACGATGTATCTGCTGGCGATCGCCTGTACATAGAGCTCTTGGACGACTACGACAAACTCATCCCTTTTTTCATAGAAATGAAAATTAGCTATCCTATAATAAATAACAATAATGCCTAACGATATTTTTTGCCATACGAAACGCGACGACCATGGCGACGAGCTTCTCATGCTCGACGTCAGGGTCAAGAAGCTGCGAAGCGATCTGCAGGCCCTCCAGTCCACGCTCAACTCCAGCCTCCAGTCCGAGATAGCCAGCTTGCAGTCTCAGTGCTTGGACCCTGTACTCAAGATTGATGCAGAGCTAAAATCGCTGCTACAAAAATACACCGACCTCGCGTCGATAGACAATCTCGACAAGCTGGCACTGAGTGTGGGCAATCTGCAGAACGAACTTCTGAAGCTGCAACAAACGCAAACCTCAGACGTTGAACAGCTGAAACAACGCTTGCAGGATCAAACAAGCAACATCCAGACCGAACTGCAAACTATCATCCAAAACATTAAAACACAAGGCGACTACGATAGCGTGAACGCTAGTATTGCTAAATTGCGCGAACAGTTTCAATCTTTCGAAATCCCTACGTTGGAAAGCATCAAGGCTGAGCTTCAAACGGATGTTTTGCATGCGGCCATCAACGAAGTAAAAACTAAACTCCAAACGCTGGAGGATTTTATCAACAATCTACCGTCGTCCAGCGAACTGAACGCCATTGCCCGTAGCGTGGCCAACATCAAACTCCAACTTGAGACCTACGAGGATTTCGGGAAGTTGCAAGGCACCATAACCCATATTGAGGATGCTCTTGCTGCCATTAGAAATGATCTGGCGAACGTTCACGATGAGCTGGAAACCAAACTGCCGGGCATCAGGGATACACTGGCCAACGTCCAACAGCAAATCACCAAACTGGAAAATCTGAATGCAGAATCCGAGTTGTCTCATTTCCATCACTTGATCGACGACATACAGACTAAGTTGGAAACCCTGCAACAATCTACCCCCACCCAGGATGACATAACGCAACTGCAAGAAGGCATACGTGCTGCTGCCGATGCCTCCGAGTTGGACGCGGTGAAAAAAGCTTTGGAATCGCTCCAAAACACGGTGGCCACCCTGCCTACCTCTCAGGAAATGAAAAGCGTGAAGAGAACTCTCAACCGAATACTCAAATCCGACGACATCAAAAACATCCAATCCGAAATTGAATCGATACGGGGGTCTGTCGCGATTTTACCTACCAACCAGAACATCACCGAGCTGCATGAATTGTTTGCGGAAATTAGAACCCAGGTCCACGACCTTGTAATACAGAGCTCCAAGTTGACGCTTGTAGAAAGCCTGCAGCAGATTATTGCCAGCGTGAAAGAGCAAATTGGGAGTATTGAGGCAAGTCAGGAATCGACTATAGCTAATTTCAGCACCCAACTACATGACTTAAATGAAAAATTCAAGAGTCTTATTGTTGATGTAAAGATCAAACCAAACTACGACACTGTTGTTCATGCTATCGAGGAACACCTGGAATCGGTGAATGGCAGATTGGAGGATGTGGAGACTGAGGTTCGAACCAACGTAAACACTCTAAATGCCAGCATCGACAATCTCAAGTCTACGATTGTCATCGAACTGTACAGCATACCAAACAGAGAGTTCTCCTCCCCTTTCAATCCAGGTTACAAACTCTACATGTTGACTCCTGCAAAAGCCTATCATCAATTTTTCCTCGCTGGCACACTTCAGTTCGTCAAGGTTTCCTACTGGTCTTTGCCTCACGCAACCCACTACCCAACCATGACCGTGACGAACATTGGCGATGAGCCTAAAATAAGAGGAGTTGAGCTGGTCGATTTCACACACCCCGAAAGTCGCGAGACTGCCTATGCCGAAGATGCCACTCAAATTATCGACATAGAAATAGGTGACAAGCTGTACATAGAAAACCCAGCATTGTCTGCAGCCAGAAATCCCATCCAGGCTATATTCTTATTTTCGCGCCATGTCTAGGCAGGGTATCGTGAACGAGCTTCATAAACCTGCACGACGAAACTACAAACGACTGGCGGTGGTGACCAAAGGCGTGGATGACCTTTGGCAGGCTGACCTTGTGGAAATGAGTAGCGGCAACCTAAAAAATTTACATAAAATCAATAAAGGATACAAGTATCTTCCTACTGTTATAGATACATTTTCAAAATTTGCGTGGGCTTTGCCCCTCAAGGCTAAAACAGGTGTGTGCGTAATGGAAGCATTCAAAACTATTTTCAATAAAAGTGGCAGGCGACCTCGATTTCTTCAAACGGATAACGGAAAAGAATTTTACAACTCGATATTTCAACAGTTTGTTCAGAAGCAAAATATTCAACATTACTCGATTTTCAGTCACATCAAAGCCAGCGTAGTAGAACGTTTTAACCGTACTCTCAAAACACGCATGTGGAAACGATTTACGCTTCAAGGTAACCACAAGTGGGTAGACGTACTTCCGGAACTCGTAAACGACTATAATCACAGTTTGCATAGCACGATACGCATGAAGCCTGCCGATGTCAGCAAGTCTGATGAGGCACGACTGATCTCTACTGTTTATTGCCCCAAGTACCGGCCCACTAACAAAAAAACCAAAATTCAAAATTGGAGACCAAGTAAGAATTAGTAAATTTAAGCGCATGTTTGAAAAAGGCTTTACCAAAAACTGGAGTACAGAACTTTTCACCGTTGCTCGATTGTTACCCGGTAACCGTCACACGTATATAATAAAAGATAATCGCGACGAAATTTTGAAAGGGCGATTCTACGAGGAGGAACTCTCCAAAACAAAATACCCCAATACGTATCTTATCGAAAAAATATTACGTAGAAAAGGTGACAAACTGTTGGTGAAATGGTTGGGACTCGAGGAAAAAAGTTGGATCGACGCAAACGAAGTGATTGTGTAACAGGTGCTTGGGATGTGGTGAGACGACTGCCAGATTTTCCCTCGGAGTGTCAGGCTAGGAAAAACGGCGAATTGTTGCCGGACAACATTCGCAGCCTTATTGTCGGACCTTCAGGGTGTGGGAAAACAACTTTACTTATTGATAATTTTCTTCTTGCTCCCGACTGGTTAGATTGGAAGAACAGGCACTTGTATGTTTTTTCCAAAAGTTTGGAGCAAGCAAAATATCAACAGCTGACAAAACTGTACGAAGGGCTGAGCATAGCTACCTTTGCCTCCGAAGTAATGCCACTAGACTGCTGCCATGAAAATTCGGTGGTGGTCTTCGACGATGTGATTTTGGAGAACCAGAACGAGATTCGCAATTTTTTTACTCAGGGGCGGCACAGAGGCATAGACTGCTTCTACCTTGCTCAGACCTTCTCCAAAATTCCCAAGCAGCTTCTCCGAGACAATGCTAATTTTATTTGCTTGTTTCGTCAAGACCACACCAATTTAAAACACGCCTACGATGATTATGTAGGCGGGGACATGAACTTCAATCAGTTTTCTAAATTTTGCTCTTCATGCTGGAACCAAGATGATTTCGGATTTGCCACGATAGACATGACGAGGAAACCTAATGACGGAAAGTACAGAAACAAAATTAACAATTTTCTAAACGTTGCGACGTTACAAGAAACGTCTTGACGTATTATAAATAACAAATGATGAAACGCAAACTCGCAGACGACAACCTGAAGCTGCGCGACTACCTGGCCAAACGCTTCAGGGGTTGGAAATCAGAGAATCGCGGAATTTAGGAAGAGAAAAAGCGACAGGACCAACCTATCATCGATGCTATAAGTGGACTAGGTAAAGACATCAAAGATGTTACCGAGCAAAACAAAGATTTAATCAACGAGCTCGTGCCACTTGCTGCTCGAAATTATGCTGTGCCTACACCGATATCCAGTATTCACACTACCCCGTTCGAACTTGGAGCTGCACCTCTGAGACGTCAGGTTCTAGGCAGTACCTCTTCGGACAAGATAGTTGAATTAGGTCTGTTGGCGAGAGATTACCTGAGCACCGGGAAATTTGAAAAGGACGAGGTGTTTGGATTGTACCCCTCTGTGGAACCTAACGAGGGTGTGGTTTGGAAAATTGGGAAATCGAAAGTCACGTTCGAAGGTGACGACGTGAAAATTAATTTGGGTGAGAAGAACAGCTGGACTAGGTATCCTGGCACTGTGGGCCTGTGGGAACTTATCACCAAAAAGCAACCTAAAGATTATACAGACGAGGATTACCAAAGTTACACAGAAATTTTAATCATGACGGATGCCCTGTACCAAAACAACGATGCAACACAGAATCGCGTAAAATCAAGCAGTGGAGAAAAATACAGGAACCTCATCAAGCCAATATGGAACCAAATTAAAACTGGCAGCGGTGTCAAACTCTACAATACCCTACCTAAAGAGTTTGTTTGGGTAGACGACGTAAGAAAGCTTGTAGATCGATTGCTGGTTATCGCAGGTGAAGAGAATGCAGGTAATTGCAACTTTCACAACGAGAAGGTGGGCATCATGGACATGATTAGCACCAAGCTTAGCAACTTCATTGTCAACGACAACAAAGGTATAGGTTACCTTATCAAAATCATCAACACCCTGCCTCCCAAATTCTGGAATGTGGCCGAGGGTCGAGGTCTCGTGAACGACATCATCAACAAGCTACCCTTCGAGATGCACCTGCCAGGTTACCAGTACTGCGGACCGGGCACCAAACTCGAACGACGACTGGAGAGAGGAAACAAAGGAGTGAACCTATTGGACGCAGCATGCAAGGATCACGACATTGCTTACAATACTCACACTGATCTCGACGCGGGTCACGATGCAGACAGAATGTTGGAGCATGCCGCGTTCGGGAGACTTGTTAGCAAAGACGCCTCGCTGGGTGAACGGGTTGCAGCATTGGGTACGACTATTGCCATGAACACAAAACGAAAATTGGGGTGGGGGCTGTAATTAAATAACACACGGATTACAGAGAGAAAAATTTAGCAAAAAATATGTCTACGCATATAACAGACTTACCAACTGAAGTGTTATGCAAAATATTTATATTTACCTTCGACGATAGTCACGAGGATGTTAAAAAGCTTATTGATTTAGTTAAAATAACACCACAATTTCGCTTGCCCTGTGAAATGCTACTTCTGGATCATCTGAGAAAAATAAGCGGTGTGAAATCTTCTTCTTCTCCCTATGCTCTTTTTCGGGCTGCTGATGAAAAATTGGCTGATAAGATGGACGAACTTCACGAGTGGAGACAGGGGAGGAGACGATATACAGACGACTGGTACGCTTCAAATGCAGAAACCAGTAGGATCATCGATCACCTTATCGCATTAGGCAATGCCGAAACTTTTTTCTATAAATAACACACTGTAAAAAATCTACGAGACCAAAAAAAAATATTTCTTCGATATGAGTGAAAAAATTAGTGACGTCCAGGCATTAAAACAAATGCTAAATTTGTCAGTCGAATATTTAAAAATTCAGGAATTGGAAGTGGACAAACCTTACGCAATAACTTCCGGTTCAATGGTTGCAACCCAGTATGGTCCCAAAATACGCCTGTTGCTCAACGGACAATACAGTCTATTTTTACCAGATCGATACGCTAGCATGTTATCCGACGAGAAGCTATTTATTTTAATCGAGAGTAAAACTCGAATCGTGTACAAGGGGACAAAAGAACTTTTTGGTAAGAAAACAAAGCACATAATAGAATTTGTTTAACGGTTGCGTAGTATAAATAATATGCCGTAAAAAAATTATACGAGAGGGAACCAAAAAATCTCGGAACATATATAAAATAACATATCGTAAAAAAAAAAATACATCATGAAGCCCAAGGGCGTCGTGTACCAGATACCATATTCGAATCTGAAAACGCTGGGTGCCCTCAATGGGTTACTCACCAAGAAACAACTCGAGAAGAAACGTTCATGCTTGTCCAAAGGACACGGAATGAAATTGCTGCTCAGCACTCCACAATTGAAAAAGTTGCAGCATTCGCGGAAGCAGCAGAAGATTGGAGGTTTCATATTCAGCATTCCGGCCATCTTGGCAGCTTTGGGTGCAGTGGGCAGCTTGGCTGGAGGCAGTGCCGCTATCGCCAAAACCGTCATCGATGCAAAGAAGAACAAGGCCGAGCTGGAAGAACAGAAACGTCACAACCTAACTATGGAGAAGAAGGGGAAAGGTGTGACCAAAAAGCAAAAAAGCAACCTCGATGCTTTGAAGAAATATAAAAAAAAGAAAAAGCCCTGTCCAACTTCGATATTGAATCTCTGATCGAACCGTTGGGAATAAGAAACTTCAGGGGTGTTTTCATGTCCGATTCTCTACCCTCTGCTGTGAAGAAAAAGGAGTATGGCGTGGTCAACCTGGACAGTTACAAAAATCCTGGTACACATTGGATATGCTACCTCAAAATTAACGATAACAATGCATTTGTTTTCGATTCGTTCGGTGGCACACCGCCTGCCAGGTTGGTGAAGTATCTCAGTGTTGCCAACCTCTACTACAATGACAAACGCATCCAGGGTTTCACCGATGTTAACTGCGGCCACCTATGCCTTTCTGTTCTCGCATACATGTCTAAAATAAATAACCCGTCGGTGGAACATTTTCAGAAAGCATTGTGGTACCTAAAACACCATGGGAGTGTTCCATCTCACCAGCGAGACTTCGGTCTTGAAACTCGCGTTGCATGACGACATCATCTATCCTAAATCTATTGCTCCTCGTGCATTCTACAGCATGTACCTAATACCCAATGTCACGGAGCACAATAACAAAATTACTGTTGGAAATGAAAAAATAGTTATCACGCCAGGACAGTACAATCTGTCTACCTTGCAAGCCCAATTGCCAAGAAATATACTGCTATCTCAAAATTCTGTAACTCACAGAGTTGAAATTGTGTCTGCTACGGAAACAGTAGACCTAGGCACTGTTGGAGAGCTTCTGGGATTCGAGAACAACACAAAGCTCGAACTTGGCATCAAGCACATCGGTGCCAACATTCCTAAATTTCTAGCCATCGAGAGACTGAACATACATTGTAATGTGGCAGAAGGCATGATCACCAAATCCTCGGATGGTATCCCAGGCAGCCACAAGCAAACAGGTATCATCGCTACGTTCAAACCAAACTCTGAATTCATGGAACCGATTATCTACACACCCTCACCACCGATATACTTCCCTATATCTCGTAATCGCATAGACAACATAGAATTGGCAGTGACAAACGAAAAAGATGAGGTGGTGAATTTTGCCGGAGCTACTACCACCGCCGTCGTGGAGATTAACGTATAATAAATAACAATCATGGAGCAAATCGAAAGTTACGAGTTGCAATCTTTCCCACCCAATCGCCGCACGTTCGCCAATTTGAACGAGCCGAACAGGGAGATCGAATACGATGTGGACGTTGGGGATGG
This sequence comes from Lepisma saccharinum, assembly GCF_977018435.1. Lineage (NCBI taxonomy): Eukaryota > Metazoa > Arthropoda > Insecta > Zygentoma > Lepismatidae > Lepisma > Lepisma saccharinum. Next base: position 33,316,479 of record NC_139250.1, read on the forward strand.
GTTCATTCACCCTCACAGAGCTGATTTATATATCAAGTTTGATGTGGTGAAGAGAGACAACGGCGAAGCATTCCACGCCAATGCAAATTTAAAACTTGTGGACAATTTTGTGCTGCATCTGTTCTCGCAAGTGGAAGTTAGAAAGCATGGCACCGTCATCGATAGGGTTGACTACCCTGGGATTACTTCTACAGCTGTGGGAACACTGAAACTCTCCAAGACCGATGCAGCATACTACCAGGCAGGGGGATTCGAAGTAGATACAAAAATCAAAACTCGAAGCCACGCAGTACTGTTTCCCATGCGCTTGCTTCCAGGCTTCTTCTCCGACTACACGGAGATTATGTGGAAGGGTGGCTTGCGCGTCACTTTTCGCAGAAGCGCCAACGACAACGATGTGCTGATGCGTTACAGCACCTTGGGTGCAGACGGTGCAGCACTTGCCAAGACACTACCCGACGCAGCCAAGTGCGTCATCCAGTTCATGGAGCTGCGCATGCCTGTGGTGGAATACGAATCTAACTACGGTCTCAAGTACAAAGCCGATATTTTGAAGAACCCCCAAGTACCCATCCAATTTTACGGTTACCAGTGTGTGCAGAAACCTGCTTCCGGCAGCCATTTTGAATTTGATGTTACTACGCAGTTCAACAGCATCCGGTACGATATGCCTGAGTTTGCGGTCGTGCTTTTCCAGACGGGGAAAGATAATAACCAAGAGAAAGATTCTAGCCAGTTTGATAATTGCAAAATTAAGAATGTTTACCTCAAAAATGGAAGGAATGAAGTTTTTCCACGCGAGAATTATAACTTAAACATTACGAACAACGATTACCTGAAACTTTACGAGGCGTACACAGCTTACAAGAGAGTGACCTCCGGCAATGTGGACGTGTACTACAACCCCAACGAGTTCATAGCTCGCAGACCCATGTTTGTCATCAACACATCTAAAAGAAAACAGGTGGTTGTTAATGATCGTACCAACATCAAGATTGTATGCGAGTTCCACGACGCCTTGCCTGCAGATACTCTGTGCAGTGTCATTCTTATTGCAGAGAAAATATTTGTGTATGACGTCAAGAATGAAAGAGTGACTGAACAGTTTTAAATAAATAAAAAAAATAGCACACAATAAGAAATATGGAATTTTATATATATATAAGTACAAATTGCAATTAGCAGTTTCCAGAAGTTTAATTTTGCTGTGCCATGCATGCATGTAATCGAGGAAGTGGAAGTAAATTAAAATTGTTTTTTTTCGCATTGCCTATTACTTTTTGTTACACTCTGGGCAGGCCTTACTAGTTTGGAGGCGATAGTGGCCCCACGGAAGTGTATGGACCCCACATTCAAGAATACACCTCTTGTCGTCGTGTGCATCCAGAGCAACTTTCCTGACAATATTAGTTGTAAGCACATGATCGACGCTTTGGATACGATGCTCTTTTTGTAGAATGGGCGATTTTGTTCTGAGGCACTCGAGGTAATCCTCAAACTTGAGGTGCTCCCGAACCACTTGCCTGCTTACACCCTTTGCCTTTTTTGTTACAGAACCCTCAGCCCGGATCGCATAGGCTTTGGCACGAAGTCCAGCAAACTCCACAATCACATCCCCGTCTTTCTCGTCCTTGAGTTTGCCGGGTATTTTTTTGTTCCGGGGCAGAATTCCATACCGGTTTAGCTGGGGATAGCCCGATGTGTCGAAGAGCTTGACAAGAGCTGGAACTTTGGCTATATCACCATACGCATCGGCCGTGCGAACATGGTACACCAAGCTGTCTGTGTCTGTGTAGAGGAGCGAGATATTGTGGTTGTAGTGTGCACGTAGTATGTCGTAATATGTCTCGAACATGCACAACTTGCTCAGATCCAAAACTACAGCTCCCACATAGATGGGCTTGTTGAGTAGCACCTCGCCCCGGTTCATGTGAATCAGAGACATCTGTTCGTTGTAAATTGTTCGAGACCTGAACAGCGGGCTTGCAACAAGTCGACGACACTGTGTTTTCTTCGTCACCAACCTCACATCAACGCGATTTCGCACATTCTCCATGGTCTTCCCAAATACCGCATTGTTCATTAATTTGAAAAAATCGCGATCAAGTTCCGAAGTGGCAGTAGTGCGATGTTTGGTGTTCAGTTCGATGTACGGCTTCAACCATGGAGACTGCCTGAACAAGAGCACGCGGTAAACTGCTTTGACCGAGACCCCTTGCTGCATTAACCACTGGAGGTTCCGGTAGTGTAGCACATAACGCTTTTTGGGCTCCAAGTCCATGACGAGCTTCGGTTGATCCGAGCCAGGTGGACACTTGAATTCCGGAGCAGGCGAAAGGTCACAGAATGTATCCTGCAGCTTCTCGGGGAAGTCAAGGTCCACCTCGGCAAAAAACCCAAACTCGTCGCACTCTTTTTCGATGTCGTGGTATAAAAGATCAGCCCACTCAAACTGTCCTGTTGGGAGTGGCTGCATAGTAGTGCAGGTTGGGGAGTTGAACGCCCTCTTGTGGTGAGCTGAAGTGGTGAGCAGTGTTGCCAGCTTCTTACTCGAAAAAATCACCAAGGTTTTTGTTTTTGGGTCTAACCTAACCTAAAGCAAGGAGCTGGCAATCTTGCTTGAGGTATTTTCTCGCAGTGTTGCCAACTCCTCACTCGAAAATAAATTACCAAGGTTTTTGTTTTTGGGTCTAACCTAACCTAAAGCAAGGAGCTGGCAACTTTGCTTGAGGCTTGGTTGACAGTGCATAAAGCAAGGTTGCCAACCCACTGGTATTTTGCCATAGCCTTTTACAAGAAAAGAAAAGAGAAAGGGAAGAGTTAAACAACCGACGGCTTACCCACAGCTTTTTTGTCTAACCTAACCTAAAGCAAGGAGCTAGCAATTTTGCTTGTGCAATCAACCAGGTTGACCGCCCCTCAAGTAAAAATCAGCGTTGCCAACTCCTCACTCGAAAAAAAAAATCACCAAGGTTTTTGTTTTTGGGTCTAAACTAACCTAAAGCAAAGAGTTGGCAATTTTGCTTGTGCAATCAACCCGGTTGACCCCCCTCAAGTAAAAATCAACGTTGCCAACTTCTCACTCGAAAATAAATTACCAAGGTTTTTGTTTTTGGGTCTAAACTAACCTAAAGCAAGGAGCTGGCAATCTTGCTTGAGGCTTGGTTGACAGTGCATAAAGCAAGGTTGCCAACCCACTGGTAGTTTGCCATAGCTTTTTACAAGAAAAGAAAAGAGAAAGGGAAGAGTTAAACAACCGACAGCTTACCCACAGCTTTTTTGTCTAACCTAACCTAAAGCAAGGAGCTGGCAATTTTGCTTGTGCAATCAACCCGGTTGACCGCCCCTCAAGTAAAAATCAGCGTTGCCAACTCCTCACTCGAAAAAAAATCACCAAGATTTTTGTTTTTTGGGTCTAAACTAACCTAAAGCAAGGAGCTGGCAATTTTGCTTGTGCAATCAACCTGGTTGACCGCCCTTCAAGTAAAAATCAGCGTTGCCAACTTCTCACTCGAAAATAAATTACCAAGATTTTTGTTTTTGGGTCTAACCTAACCTAAAGCAAGGAGGCGGCAACTTGCTCGAGGCTTGTGTTACAGCGCATAAAGCAATTTTTGCCAACCTGCATATACTAAACAAGGAGAGCCGGCACTGCCGTAAAAGAGAGAGAGAGATGTGTGGATGGCAACGCAGTATGTGCGTGCGTGTGTGCGTATAATATGTAGCGTTATTAACTAGAGTGTGTTGGCAATTTACTTACAACTAAAAGAAAATAGAGATGCCAACGTTGGTGTAAGATGAAGAGAGAGAGAGAGACTCGTGGCTGGCAACGGTAATGAGCGAATGCGCCACATCGTAATTTTCCAACTCCCGGGGGCCAACGTTTGTATATCGCGACCTTTGTAAACCTTTCTCTCTCTCGGGGGAACGACGTGCCGCGCACACGCACGCACACGCACACACGCACGCACACGCACACACGCACGCGCACGCGCGCAGCCAAAATTTTTGAATTTACGGCTGGAAAAATGTTTTTCTATGACATGTTTTCGTTCGAGGCAAATTCGTAGGTAGATATTGTTAAATAAAATATTAATATTGTAAATATATATATATTGTATTTAGTTTTTCGGTATCGAAAAGCGACTGTCATATTGTATTTGAAAAAATATTATGCTTTTGCTTGTGGATATCTAGAAAAACAACAATTTCGCTCCCTCTCTCTGTATATGCTATCAACGTTGGCACAATGACACAAATTCAACAAATACGTAGGCAACCGTATATTTTTTTTTCCTGACAATTTTGTTATCTGACTAGGGCGGAAATGGGTTTTTCGGTGACAGAAAATATGTTGCTCTATTTCTATACAAATAACTAGAAATCACCACATGCATTTCGCAACTATGCTTGGCGGCAGAGAAAAAATACAGTTCCGGTTTAAATTTAATTTCAATGAGCATCTATTGAAGATAGATTCAAAACAGTATTCAACCGGCGAAATGAAAACACGAAGTAGCGTCCGCTACATAACATAAATAATGCTTATGGTTTTGATTTTTAAAATGGCGAGTGGAAAATAACTATATTTTCTGAAATTATGATTTATACTTCATACGCCAAGAGGGCTGAGGGTTAGAAAAAAAAAGATTGTTTGGTAGAATTATGCACACATAATATTTTTGTGTTTTCTATACACAAGCTTAATTATTTTTTTTTCAATTATTTACAGGATTCATTAAGAAGCAAGAAATAGCATAAATAACACACTTCTATCAAACCCAACACTATTGTGAATTATTGCACAGTATTTATTTTGTGGCACTCCACTATATATATATAATAACATACCCACAAATATTTTCAACAAGATGCAATCTGAGAAAAATTGCCCTGTGTGCAAGATAACCATATCAAGCGCACATTTTGCAAGACATTGTCGTACCTGTGCACCTGGTAAGCGTGTAACCGCTAAAAAATCATGTCCTAGGTGCGGTATACCTATTACTATTAATAATTTGAAGAGGCATATAACATCATGCAAAGTTGTCGTCGGAGCACCTGTTCCCCAACCGTCGACCAGCTCGACCAAGAGGAAAGCGGAAGCCGACTCGCCACCATCCGCCAAACGCGTCAAGCCTGTGGCGAAAGCGAACCAGACTGCTTTCCAGCATTTGTTAGATTTTGTCATCACTTCGGAGGGCTCATGCGACGTGCGTAGCTTTTTGGAGGAGAAGCGAGCAGAGATTATTTCCATCCTCGGTGATGCGCTTGCAACGCACTCCACCAAATTCTACGCATCGCTACGTTGCCAGTACAAGAAGCCCTCAGATGAAATTTACAGCTTCTGCCACAACACCAAGGCGAAGACGCTGCATCTGGCGGATGTCAACAACCTCGAGGTCATCTACAACAAGTTTGCCGATGAGCTAGTGGCAAAACAAGAAGAACATCAAGCTAAAGGCTCGGGGGGTTCGCTGTGTGGCGAGCCTCACGAACTGTGCGTCAAACTTTGTAAGTTCGTGCCTCTCTCCGCCTCCAGCTACGTCCCCTTACCACCTACCATTGCGGCAAAGAAGGCTGTCCTGAACATTCAAAACAGTGACGCCAAGTGCTTCGTATGGTGTGTTCTGGCAGCGTTGCACCCTGTCCACTGGAAAAACCATCCACACCGAGTTAACCACTACCTACCCTATGAGGCAGAGCTGGAAGTTGCGATGGCTGGGATCGACTACCCGGTAGAGGTCCCGGATATTCGAAAGTTTGAGGCCCGTACACACAACCCTCGGTTGGCCATCAATGTTTACGGTCTCACTGACGAAAATGCGGTGTACCCCATCCGGGTGAGTGACGTAAACAACAATGATGCTCGAGAAATCCATCTTCTACTTATCAAGGACGAGACCAATCACCACTACACCCTTATCCGTTCCCTCTCCCGGTTGGTGTCGAGCCAAACAAGCAAGCATCATGGTAGCATAGAAGTTTGTCGCAGGTGCTTGTCAACTTTTGATAATCGAGAACAGCAGGATTATCAGCACATCAGAGGTCCCAACATCGCTGCAGAGAAGCTTGCCAGCCACAAGATCTACTGCAATGAGAACGAGCCAGGTGTGGCAGTCTTGCCCAAACCTGGCACCGTGGAGCGTTTCCACATGCACGGTGCTATGGTGGAGCACCCCGCTATCATCATCGCGGATTTCGAGGCCTTCCTCAAACCCCTGTCCACTTGCGATCCAGATCCCGAAGTTTCCTCCACCACCCCTTACCAACTCCACGAGGCATCCAGCTTCGCATACGTTGTGGTGCGACGAGACCAGCACATTGCCCCCGAGCCCTACGTGTACCGTGGTCCCGACGCAGCCAAACACTTCCTCGAGAGGATGGTTGTCGAGGCCAACGAGATAACAAAAGTACTGTTGGCCCCCAAGTCTATGCTCCCACTGTCTCCCGACGATCAGCGTAAACACGACGAGTCCATCGCTTGCCCTGTCTGCGTCAAGGAGTACACCGCCAACAACCGTAAAGTCCAACACCACGATCACTTTGACGGTAGGTATGTTGGCCCTTGGTGCAACGGATGCAACCTCATGGCCCGGGACCCGCGATTTATCCCTGTGTTTTTTCACAATGGCTCGGGATACGACTTCCACCACCTCGTCAAGCATCTTGGGTACGACGACATGCGAATCAACATCCTGGCGCAGAACGAGGAGCGTTACATCAGTGTGAGCAAGTGGGTGCGAATCCCAGGATCACACTCTACCGTAGAGCTTCGCTTCCTCGACTCCCTGAGGTTCCTCCCGGCCAGCCTCGATGCTCTCGCAGGGAAGCTTAGCGACGAGCAAATGCTTATTACCTCCGGAAACTTTCCGAACTTGGGCGCAGGTCTCTTCAAGCGTAAGGGGGTCTATCCCTACGAATACGTCACAGATCCTTCCAAGTTCGCGGAGACGACGCTACCTCCCCAGGCGAAGTTCTATAGCAAGCTGCGAGGCTCGGGCATCTCTGAGGATGACTATCACCACGCCCAGTCCATGTGGCGCGAGCTGGGCTGTCGAACTCTCGGGGACTACCACGACGCCTACCTCAGACTTGACGTGACGCTCCTCGCCGACGTGTTCCAGACGTTCCGTGCGACCGCAATGAAGATCTACCAGCTGGACCCTGCCTACTTCTACAGTCTCCCCGGACTGGCGTGGTCAGCCATGTTTCTGGTGACGAAGATCGAGCTGGAGCTTCTTTCGAACGTGGACATGATGCTGTTTGTGGAACGTGCCGTGCGGGGTGGAATGGTCCAGGTGTCGCAGCGACACTCGCGCGCCAACAATCACCACATGGCCACCGGCTACGACTCCTCACGACCGTCTAGCTACATCATGTACACGGACGTCAATAACCTCTACGGACACTCCATGATGCAGCCACTCCCTTTTAGAGGCTTCGAGTGGGCTGACCCTTCCAACTTCGACGTCGAAAGCTTCGACGATTCGGAACATGGGTTCTTCGCCGAGGTGGACCTTGAGTTCTCCGAGAAGCTGCAGGATTTGTTCTGCGATCTTCCCCCTGCACCCGAGTTCAAGTGTCCACCCGATTCCAACCAGAAGAAGCTCGTCATGGATTTCGAGCCCAAAGAGCGTTACGTCCTACACCACCAGAATCTCCGGTGGTTGATGAAGCAAGGGGTTACCGTCCACGCAGTTCACCGCATCCTCAAGTTCGAGCATTCTCCATGGTTGAAGCCATATATTGAAGTCAACACCAAACACCGCACCGCAGCCACGTCCGAGCTTGATAAGGATTTCTTCAAGCTTATGAACAATGCGGTGTTTGGCAAAACTATGGAGAATGTACGGAATCACATGGACATAAAATTGGTAACGAGGGAAGCACAATGTCGCAGGCTCGTAGCAAACCCGTTATTCAAATCGAGGACGATTTATAACGAACAGCTTGCTCTGGTGCATATGAGGAAGAGCGAGGTGAAGCTCGACAAGCCAATTTATGTTGGCGCCTCAGTATTAGACCTGAGCAAGCTGCACATGTTTCAAACATATTATGGGATACTACGCCAGCACTATAACGACAATATTAGCCTACTCTACACGGACACGGACAGCTTGGTGTACCACGTCCACTCAGCCGATGCATACAGGGATATAGTCACGGTACCAGCTTTGGTTAACCTCTTCGACACCTCGGGCTATCCCCAGCCGAACCAGTACGGCATCCTGCCCCGAAACAAAAAAGTGCCTGGCAAACTCAAAGACGAGAAGGACGGTGATGTAATTCTCGAGTTTGCGGGTCTTCGCGCCAAGGCCTATGCCATCAAAGCCGAGGGCAGCGTTACCAAGAAGGCCAAGGGTGTCGGCAGACAGGTGGTTCGGGAGCATCTCGCATTCGAGGATTTTGTCGATTGCCTCAAGACCAGGTCGTCGGTTCTAAGAGAAGAACAGCGCATCCAGAGCGTTGACCATATCATCACCACAAACAAAGTTAGAAAAATTGCCCTGGATCCCAACGACGACAAGAGGTGCGTCCTCGAGTGTGGTATTCACACATTGCCGTGGGGGCACTATCGCTTAGCAGAAAGCAAAACCTGCAACATATGTCCATCTTCAACAGAAGATTCATAAAAAAAAAAAAAAAAAAAAAAAAAAAAAAAAAAAAAAACACTGACTGTCATTACAAAAAACTTTGACTGTATTCTTAAATAACCAGCATGCCTATGAATTTGTTCGGTTTCAAAAAACAGATCATTATGGAAACCATACCAGATCATGAAGTCTTACCTTCTGTGTTACCTAAACTCAACGGTCTGTTGATCATTCACCTCAACAGCATTTGGACGAAATTGGATGAAGACGTCGGCAAAACTTTTTATGTTTTTAATAACAATTTACATTTCTACGAAATTCCGATCGACGGGAAACTTCAAATCACCGTGAATCCGGAAAACGCAGGCGAAATCAAAATATCTAGCGGCAAGAATATTTTTCGAATCAAGCACGACAAGATGCTTTCTAACATTACGTACGATGTTTCTGCAGGAGATTACCTGTACGTGGAACTCCTCGGAGATTACGACAAACTCATTCCTCTCTTCGTAGAATTACGAATCGTCTATCCTATTATAAATAACCGTTAACAAAATGCCTAACGACATTTTCGGCAACACCAAGCGTGTAGACCACGCAGAAGAGATTCTCATGTTGGACATTCGAGTTAAGAAGTTGAGGACCGATTTGATTGCTTTGCAGGAAACCTTAAACAAAAGTTTAGAGTCGGAAATCGCTACGCTCCAAACGCAATGTCTCGACCCCATTCTGAAAATCGATTCCGAACTGAAAACGCTGATAAAAAATTATGTCGACGTACCTTCTTACGACAGCGTTCAAAATATACAGTTGAGCGTGGATTCGCTTCAAAATGATTTGGCCAAATTACAGCAATTTCAATCGAAAAATGAAGATTTGGAAAAACTGAAACTCGAAATCGAAGAACGAACTTCCGCAATAGAAAAGAATTTCTCCGAACTTCAAACCGTGGTGAACGATATAGACGCAGAACGCTTGCATGTCGTCGTTTCCAAATTACAAGAAGAATTCACCAGCACGTTGGAAGAAATTAAATCCAAGTTGCAGACTTTGGAAGATACAATGACGAACCTACCATCGTCGGACGAACTGCAGGTCATCGGTAAAAGCGTCGCGAACATAAAAATTCAATTGGAGGCCTATCAAGATTTGGAACACATTCAAACCACCATCGCTACGCTTCAGGCGTCCTTGGAATTGATCAACGAAGAAATTAAAAATATTCACGCCGAAGCGAGAGCGTTGACGAGCATTCAAGACACGTTAAGCACGGTTCAGCAAAAAATCGAATATTTAGAAAATTTGAACGTCGAAACGAATCTCGCTCATTTTCATCACGTACTCGACAACATACAGGGTGACTTGGAATCGTTACGGACGAGCGTGCCTTCGAGCGAAGATTTGGAAAAATTGAAAACGGCGGTGACGGCACTATCCGAATCGAGCGACATCAAAAGTTCGTTGAGCGATCTCGAGAGTAAAGTGGCCAATCTCCCCACCTCCAAAGAATTACACGCTTTGAAAAGGAACATATCACGTATGCTGAAACGACTGGAAACGGAAACGGCGAACGTGGAACAGATTCGAGACGAAATTAGTTCGCTGGTGTCGACGCTGCCCACTTCGCAGAGCGTAGCCGACCTTCACACGCAGTTTACAGAGATGCGAAGCATCGTGAACGATCTTACCGAGAAGAGCTCGAAATTGAATCAAGTCGAGAACCTTCAGAACATCGTCGTCAACATCAGAGATCAAGTTGGAGTGCTGGATTCCACGCAGGAATCGACGCTGACCTCTTTCGGTGCCAAGTTGCAAGAACTCAACGAAAACTACAAGCAGTTGAACGTGGAAGTGAAAATCAAACCGTCGTTTTCTGCCGTAACGGATACCATAGTCGAGCATCTGCTGCCCATCGAAAATAAACTCGGACAAGTTCACAGTAATCTCGTTAGCGTCGACACTAAATTCGCTAAACTGCATTCTCTGCAAGCCATCGAAATCAACAGCGTACCCAATCAACAAAGAATCTCCACGTTCGTCGAAGGTAACAAACTGTACATGTTGCATCCTTATCATCCGTACTACAAGTTTCTCCTCGATGGCACGATTCAGATAAACGAATTTTCGTACTGGTCTCACGGTAGAAAAGCTAGCGTTCCCACCATGACTTTGATATCGAATCGTGGTGTCCAAAAAGCAGGAAACATTCCTCTGGCACGTTGGAACGAAACGCGCAACATATATGAAATACACGAAGACGAAGATCTCACCGTTTTCGACGTGAGTGCCGGCGATAAGCTGATCGTTCAAAACACGAGCGAAGTGCCACCCTCTTTGAATCCCATCACGCTTGTGCTTCTCTTGAAACGTAATCTCTAAAAAAAAAATGTCTAGGCAAGCCATCGTCGAAGAATTGCATAAACCTGCACGCCGAACTACGAACGTTTGGCTGTGGTAACCAAGGGCATCGACGACCTCTGGCAAAGCGACCTCGTGGAGATGAGTAGCGGCAATTTGAAAAACGTGCATAAATTGAACAAGGGCAACAAGTACCTTCTCACCGTCATAGACACGTTTTCGAAATTCGCATGGGCTCTACCTTTGAAGGCGAAAACAGGGACGTGCGTCACGGAAGCATTCAAATTAATTTTTCGCGAAAGCGGTGGCAGACGACCACGGTTTCTGCAAACGGACAACGGTAAAGAATTTTACAACGCCGTATTCCAAAAGTTTATTCAAAAACATAAGATTCGACATTATTCGAGCTTCAGTCACATCAAAGCCAGCATCGTGGAAAGATTCAATCGAACCTTGAAAACACACATGTGGAAACGATTCACGCTTCGGGGAAATTACAAATGGGTCGACGTCCTGCCGGAACTCGTCGACACCTATAATGATACAGTACACAGAACGATAGGCATGAAGCCAGTTGACGTTACCAAGTCCGACGAGCAGCGTTTAATTTCTACAGTTTACTGTCCAAAGTACACACCCACGACAAAAAAAGCTAAATTCAAAATTGGAGACCGGGTGAGGATCAGCAAATTCAAACGCACCTTCGAGAAGGGATTCACAAAAAATTGGAGCACGGAACTTTTTACGGTGGTTCGAGTTCTACCTGGAAACCGACACACGTATATAATAAAAGATAGTAGCGGTGAGATTTTGAAAGGAAGATTTTACGAAGAGGAACTCTCTAAAACGAAACACCCCGACACGTACCTCATCGAGAAAGTATTGCGTAGGAAAGGTGACAAACTGTTTGTCAAATGGCTGGGACTTCCGGAAAAGAGTTGGATCGACGCGGACGAAGTGATCTTGTGAGTACGTGGAACGTGGTGAAGCGTCTACCGGATCCACAAAGTCAAACGAAGAAAAAGAACGGTGAGTTGCTTCCCGACAGCATCCGCTGTCTGATCGTAGGTCCTTCGGGGTGTGGGAAAACAACACTGCTCGTGGACAATTTTCTCCTCGCACCGAATTGGTTAGATTGGAAGAACAGGCACCTGTACGTGTTCTCGAAAAGTTTGGAGCAATCCAAATACCAGCAACTGATGAAACTGTACGATGGTCTGGACATTGCAACGTTCGCCTCGGAAATAAAACCACTCGACAATTGTCGTGAAAATTCAGTCGTCGTGTTCGACGACGCCATCCTGGAAAATCAAAATGAAATTCGCAACTTTTTCACGCAAGGTCGTCACAAAGAAATAGATTGTTTTTACCTAGCTCAAACGTTTTCCAAAATTCCAAAACAGTTAGTGCGCGACAACGCTAATTTCATATGTTTGTTTCGTCAAGATCACACCAACCTCAAGCATGCGTACGATGACTACGTAGGCGGAGACATGAACTACAATCAATTTTCGGAACGCTGCTCTACTTGCTGGAACGGTGACGATTTCGGATTTGTGACGATCGACATGACGAGAAAACCCAACGATGGAAAATACAGAAACAAAATCAACAATTTTCTAAACGTTGCAACGTTGTGAGAAACGACGTATATAAATAACGTCATGACGAAACGAAAAATCGAAGACGAAAATCTCAAGTTGCGAGAATACCTCGCGAAACGCTTCAAAGGTTGGAAATCCGAGAATCGCGGATTCTACGAAGAGAAGAAACGTCAGGATCAACCTGTGATCGATGCCATCAGCAGTCTAGGTAAAGAAATTAAAAGTGTCACGGAACAAAATAAAAATTTGATTAATGAACTCGTACCGCTCGCAGCTAAAAGTTACGCCGTACCCACGCCCATTTCAAGCATTCCTTCGACGCCGTTCGAACTGAAGGATGCACCTGCACGACGTCGAGCCATTGGTAGCACGTCGTCGTCTTCGGATAAAATCGAGTTGGGACCTTTGGCACGAGACTACCTGAGCACGGGGAAATTCGACAAGGATGAAGTGTTCGGATTGTATCCCAGCATGGAAACCAGCGAAGGCGGCGGTGTGGTGTGGAAGATTGGGAAATCGAAGGTGACCTTCGAAGGCAACGACATTAAAGTCAATTTAGGCGACAAGGATAGTTGGAACAGGTATCCGGGTACGGTGGGACTGTGGGAACTCGTCGCCAAAAAGCAGCCGAAAGATTACACCGACGAAGATTACCAAAGTTACAAGGAAATTCTGATCATGACGGATGCCTTGTACCAGAACAACGACGCCTCGCAGAATAGGGTGAAATCGAGCAGCGGCGAGAAGTACAGGAATCTCATCAAACCGATTTGGAACCAGGTCAAAACAGGCAGCGGCGTCAAACGCTACAACACGTTACCCAAAGAATTCGTTTGGGTGGACGACGTTAGGAAACTCGTGGACCGATTGTTGGTGATAGCCGGCGAAGAGAATGCAGGCAACCGTAATTTCTACAACGAGAAGGTTGGCATCGTGGACATGATCAGCACGAAACTTTCCAACTTCATCGTGAACGACGACAAGGGCATAGGTTACCTGATCAAAATCATCAACACGCTGCCTCCGAAATTTTGGAACGTGGCCGAAGGAAAGGGACTCGTGAACGACATCATCAACAAGTTACCTTTCGAGATGCATCTACCTGGCTACCAGTACTGTGGACCGGGTACCAAACTCGAGAAAAGATTGGAGAGAGGAGACAAGGGTGTGAATCCGTTGGACGCCGCATGCAAAGATCACGACATCGCCTACAACACCACGCAGACGGATCTGGATGCACGTCACGAAGCAGATAGAAAGTTAGAGCATGCAGCTTTCGAAAGGTTCGTGAGTAGAGACGCATCGTTGGGTGAACGGGTCGCCGCACTGGGTACCACCATCGCCATGAACACGAAACAAAAATTGGGGTGGGGTATATAAATAACATACAGTAAAAAAAACAACATGTCTCGCATAACCGATTTGCCACCCGAGCTACTATCTAAAATATTCAAAAAGGTAGTTAACGGAGATGTTAATAAACTTGTAATCATGGCAAAAACAATGCCGGAATTTCGCATCCCTTGTGAAATGGTTCTCAAGGACCATCTTCGGGAGATCAGCGGCCTGAGGTGCGGTGATCTCAACATTCTGCTTTCGGCTGCAGGGGAAAAATTAAACGATAGGTCGGACGAACTGTACGAGGCGATGCAGGGAAGAAGACGGTATACTGATGATTGGTACAAGTCTATGCAGGAGAAGAAAGATATCACTACGCACATCCTCGCGTTTTCCGAAGCACGGACTTTCTTCCTTGTTAAAAAATAATAATATATATACGCGTCAAAAAAAACTTGATATATAAATAAATAATCTTCGGTATATATAAATAACACACATCGTGAAAAACAATTAAATTTCTCTCTAACACTTTGAAATTTTTCTTTGATATGACGACCGAAAAAATAAGTGATCTCCAAGCATTAAAACAAATGCTAAATTTGTCAGTCGAGTATGTAAAAATTCAGGAATTGGAAGTCGACAAACCTTACACGATAACTTCCGGTTCAATCGTTTCTACCCAGTATGGTCCCAAGGTACGCCTGTTGCTCAACGCACAATACAGTCTATTTTTACCAGATCGATACGCTAACATGTTATCTGACGAGAAGCTATCTATTTTAATCGAGAACAAAACTCGAATTATGTACAAGGGGACAAAAGAACTTCTTGGCAAGAAAACAAAGCACGTAATAGAATTTGTGTAACGACTGCGAGGCCTTGAAAATATATAAATAACATACCGTAAAAAACTACACAAGAAAAAATCTCAGAATATATATATAAATAACATACCGTGAAAATAACACATAGAGCATCAACATGAAGCCCAAGGGTGTCGTGTACCAGATACCATACTCCAATCTAAAAAATCTAGGTGCTCTCGATGGGTTACTCACCAAGAAACAACGCGAGAAGAAACGTTCTTGCTTGTCGAAAGGACATGGAATGAAATTGCTGCTCAGCACACCTCAATTGAAAAGATTGCAGCGTTCACGGAAACAGCAAAAGATCGGAGGTTTCATATTCAGCATCCCGGCCATCCTGGCAGCATTGGGGGCCGTTGGAAGTTTGGCCGGCGGAAGTGCCGCCATCGCGAAAACCGTCATCGACTCGAAGAAGAACAAGGCCGAGTTGGAAGAACAGAAACGTCACAACCTGGCTATGGAGAAGAAAGGGAAGGGCGTAATGAAAAAGTTTAAAAAAAAGAAACAGAAGCACTCACCAACCGAGACATTGAATCTCTGATCGAACCGTTACAAATCAAACACTTCAGAGGAGTTTTCATGTCCGACTCGTTACCTTCAAGCGTCAAAAGAAGAGAATGCGGAGTAGTCAACTTGGACGGTCAAGAAAATCCAGGCACGCATTGGATATGTTACCACAAAAACAACGATGATAAAGCATTCGTTTTCGATTCTTTCGGAGGTGTTCCACCTACAAATTTAGTTTATTATCTGAAAACGAACAAAACCTCTATATACTACAACGACGAACGCATTCAAAATTTCGGAGACGTGAACTGCGGTCATCTCTGCCTCTCCGTGCTCGCGTTTCTCTCTAAAATAAATAACCCTACGATCGAGGATTTCCAAAAAGCATTGTGGAACCTCAAACAGCATCACTAAGATGGGCGTGTTCCATCTCACGAGTGAATCTTCAATCTTGAAACTCACGCTGCACGACGACATCGTCTATCCTAAATCCGTGGCTCTGCGTGCATTCTACAGCATGTACCTCATACCCAATGTTACGCAGCACAACAACAAAATTAGCGTCGGAAGCGAACACATCGTCGTCACGCCAGGACAATACAATCTTTCCACTTTGCAAGCTCAATTACCCAAAGGCACATACCTTTCTCAAAATTCGGTCACGCACAGAGTGGAAATCCTATCCGCGACGGAGACCGTGGACCTGGGCACCATGGGAGAACTTTTAGGTTTCGAGAACGACACCAAACTCGAAGCTGGCATCAAGCACGTAGCAACCAACATTCCTAAATTCTTGGCCATAGAGACTCTGAACGTACACTGTAACGTGGCCGAAGGCATGATCACGAAATCTTCGGACGGATTGTTAGGAAGTCACAAGCAGACGGGAATCATAGCCACTTTCAAACCAAGTTCCGAGTTCATGGAACCGATCATCTACACGCCCTCTTCGCCGATCTATTTTCCAGTATGTCGCAACCGCATAGACGACATAGAGTTGGTGGTGACGAACGAGAAAGGAGACGTGGTGGATTTCGCAGGTGCAACGACCACTGCCATCGTGGAGATCAACATATAATAAATAACCATACATGTAAAATGGAGCAAATCGAAAGTTACGAATTGCAATCTTTCCCTCCCAACCGTCGCACGTTCGCCAATCTGAACGAGGCGAACAGAGAGATCGAATACGACGTGGACGTAGGCGACGGGTTCGTTCATCCTCACAGAGCGGACCTCTACCTTCAATTCGACGTGGTGAAGAAGGAAAGCGAAGACGCGTTTCCCGCAGCAGCAAACTTGATACTCGTGGACAACTTCGTGCCTCACCTGTTCTCGCAGGTGGAGGTGAGGAAACACAACACCGTCATCGACAGAATAGATTATCCAGGCATCACGTCGACGGCAGTGGGAACGTTGAAATTATCCAAAACGGACGCAGCATACTATCAAGCGGGGGGATTCGAAGCCGGGACCAAAATATCGACGAGAAGTCACACGGTGCTCTTTCCCATGCGTCTGCTGCCGGGTTTCTTCTCGGACTACAAGGAGATCATGTGGAAGGGAGGACTGCGCGTTACGTTTCGAAGAGCGGCCAACGACAACGACGCACTGATGCGATACGCTACTTTGGGTCCGGACGGCACCACGCCGATAGCCAACACTCTACCCGAAGCGGCCAAGTGCGTCATCCAAAGCATGGAATTGAGAATGCCGGTGGTGGAATACGAAACGAACTACGCCCTCAAGTACAAAGCGGAGATCTTGAAAAGTCCGCAGGTGTTGATTCACTTTCACGGTTACCAGTGCGTGCAGAAGATGGCGTCGGGAAGTCACATGGAATTCGACGTGACGACGCAGTTCAACAACATACAGTTCGACATGCCAGATTTTGTCGTAGTGCTCTTTCAGACCGGGAGGGACAAGAATCAGGAAAAAGATTCCAGCAAATTCGACGACTGCAAGATCAAGAACGTTTATCTGAAGAATGGACGCAACGAAGTGTTCCCGCGCGAGAATTACAACCTCGACGTGACCAAAAACGATTACCTCAAACTTTACGAAGCGTTCTCGGCTTACAAACGCGTGACCGAGGGAAGCGTGGACATGTACTACACCCCCAGCGAATTCAAAATCCACAGGCCGATGTTCGTCATCAACACATCTAAAAGAAAAAAGGTTGTGGTCAACGATCGAACCAACATCAAGGTCGTCTGCGAGTTCCACGATGCCTTGCCCGAGGATACCCTATGCAGTGTCATCCTGATTGCAGAGAAGTCCTTCGCCTACGACGTGAAGAACGAGAGGGTCACAGAGCAGTTTTAACAAGTTTTTTAACATCTTTTCTTGCACAATAAGTAATTTTCTGCACTAGCACAATCAGTTACAATAGCACAATACGAATTTCACTAGTTCAGATCAGTTACAAATGTCAATTTCATTAGCTATCAGCTACAATATCTTTTTTGCACTATAGCACGAGACAATCAGAAAATTTGCACAAAAAAATTTGTTGTTGTTTTTTTTACACGTAAAAATTAACAATAAATTTTTTTTATCGTTTCAGATGCTGTCGAAACATCAAAAACACATACACACACACTAGAAAAAAGCATGCAACTTTATTTGTAACACACACATATTCTCCATCTTCATCAAGAAAATATTATAATAAACATAATTATTTTTATCTATATCTCACAATAAAACTCTATATCCAAAAATATCACAACATCAAATAACACTAGAGTCGTTAGTACACGTTGCATGCATTACGGAGGTCCTCTGTAGGGTTTCATGGAAGTTTGGGGGAAAAAAAAAAACACGTGAAACTCTACAGAGGTGCGGTAATCTATAACCGCAGCCATTAGAAAACTTTTACATTTTTGGTTGGGCACCACGCACCCTGGCGAGGTTATAGGGGCCAGGCATTCTAAAAAACAACAATTATTATTTGTCTGTTTGTTTGTTTGTGTTACAATACATACGCGCGCGCGCGTGCGTGCGTGTGCGTGCGTGTGTGCGTGTGCGTGCGTGTGCGCGGCACGTCGTTCCCCCGAGAGAGAGAAAGGTTTACAAAGGTCGCGATATACAAACGTTGGCCCCCGGGAGTTGGAAAATTACAATGTGGCGCATTCGCTCATTACCGTTGCCAGCCACGAGTCTCTCTCTCTCTCTTCATCTTACACCAACGTTGGCATCTCTATTTTCTTTTAGTTGTAAGTAAATTGCCAACACACTCTAGTTAATAACGCTACATATTATACGCACACACGCACGCACATACTGCGTTGCCATCCACACATCTCTCTCTCTCTTTTACGGCAGTGCCGGCTCTCCTTGTTTAGTATATGCAGGTTGGCAAAAATTGCTTTATGCGCTGTAACACAAGCCTCGAGCAAGTTGCCGCCTCCTTGCTTTAGGTTAGGTTAGACCCAAAAACAAAAATCTTGGTAATTTATTTTCGAGTGAGAAGTTGGCAACGCTGATTTTTACTTGAAGGGCGGTCAACCAGGTTGATTGCACAAGCAAAATTGCCAGCTCCTTGCTTTAGGTTAGTTTAGACCCAAAAAACAAAAATCTTGGTGATTTTTTTTCGAGTGAGGAGTTGGCAACGCTGATTTTTACTTGAGGGGCGGTCAACCGGGTTGATTGCACAAGCAAAATTGCCAGCTCCTTGCTTTAGGTTAGGTTAGACAAAAAAGCTGTGGGTAAGCTGTTGGTTGTTTAACTCTTCCCTTTCTCTTTTCTTTTCTTGTAAAAGGCTATGGCAAAGTACCAGTGGGTTGGCAACCTTGCTTTATGCACTGTCAACCAAGCCTCAAGCAAGATTGCCAGCTCCTTGCTTTAGGTTAGTTTAGACCCAAAAACAAAAACCTTGGTAATTTATTTTCGAGTGAGAAGTTGGCAACGTTGATTTTTACTTGAGGGGGGTCAACCGGGTTGATTGCACAAGCAAAATTGCCAACTCTTTGCTTTAGGTTAGTTTAGACCCAAAAACAAAAACCTTGGTGATTTTTTTTTTCGAGTGAGGAGTTGGCAACGCTGATTTTTACTTGAGGGGCGGTCAACCTGGTTGATTGCACAAGCAAAATTGCTAGCTCCTTGCTTTAGGTTAGGTTAGACAAAAAAGCTGTGGGTAAGCCGTCGGTTGTTTAACTCTTCCCTTTCTCTTTTCTTTTCTTGTAAAAGGCTATGGCAAAATACCAGTGGGTTGGCAACCTTGCTTTATGCACTGTCAACCAAGCCTCAAGCAAAGTTGCCAGCTCCTTGCTTTAGGTTAGGTTAGACCCAAAAACAAAAACCTTGGTAATTTATTTTCGAGTGAGGAGTTGGCAACACTGCGAGAAAATACCTCAAGCAAGATTGCCAGCTCCTTGCTTTAGGTTAGGTTAGACCCAAAAACAAAAACCTTGGTGATTTTTTCGAGTAAGAAGCTGGCAACACTGCTCACCACTTCAGCTCACCACAAGAGGGCGTTCAACTCCCCAACCTGCACTACTCTGCATCATGGAGTGCCCGTAAAGATTATTCACATCAGTGTACATGATGTAGCTTGATGGTTGGGAGGGGTCGTAACCAGTGGCCATGTGGTGATTGTTGGCGTGTGCGAAACGTTGCGACACTTGGACCATGCCGCCCCGGATAGCTCTCTCGATGAAAAGCATGATATCAACATCGAAGATAAGTGAAAGTTTAACTTTAGTCAGCAGGAGCATGGCCGACCATGCCAGTCCAGGAAGGCTGTAAAAATATACAGGGTCCAGGTTGTAAATGTTTATCGCAGTCGCTCGAAACGCCTGGAACACATCGGCAAGAAGCGTCACATCAAGCTTCAGGTATGCATCGTGGTAATCACCGAAAGTTCGGCAACCCAACTTGACCCACATAGACTGAGCATGCTTGTACTCCTCGTCGGTAATACCTGAACCTCTCAGCTGGCTGTAGAACTTATCCTGGGGAGGCAGCAACTCTTCTTCGAACTTGGAAGGGTCGGTGACGTATTCGTAGGGGTAGACCCCTTTACGTCTAATGAGTGTGACATCTAAGTTCGGGAAACTTGATGTGGTAATGGCTAGTTGGTCGTCTCTGAGCTTCCCAGCAAGAGCATCGAGGCTTGCCTGGAGGAACCTCAGAGAGTCGAGGAACCGAAGCTCGATGCTGCTGCTTGAGTCGGGGATCGGCACCCACTTGCTGATGCTAATATAACGCTCCTCGTTCTGTGCCAGGACATTGATTCTCGCATTGTCGTACCCTAGATGTGTGACCAAGTGATGGAAATCATATCCCGAGCCATTGTGAAAAAAGACCGGTATGAAGCGTGGGTCCCTGGCTCTCAAGTTACACCTGTTGCACCACGGGCCAATGTAGCTTCCGGTCCCATAATGGTCATGGTGGTGGACCTTTTTGTTATCATCATTAAAGACTAAGTTGCAAACAGGACAATTTAGAGCCATTTCGTGCTGATGCTTGTCTTCCGGAGACAGAGGCAGCATGGGCTTGGGGGCCAACAGCACCTTCCCTATCTTGATGCCTTCCTGTTGCATTCTCACCAGGAAGTGTTTGACCGGGTCGGGACCGCGATACACATAGGGCTCGGAGGCAATATGTTGGTCTCGCCACACCACAACATAGGAGTAACTCGAGGCCTCGTGGATTTGGAAAGGAATAGTAGAGGATGTTTCGGGGTTGGGATGGCAGTTAGACAGAGGTTGAAGAAAAGCCTCGAAGTCTGCTACAATATAGGCAGGATGCTTCACCATAGCACTGTGCATGCGAAAACACTCTACTGCACCAGGTTCGGGTAGGAGAGTTCGTGCAGGCTTGTTGGTACCACAGTAGAACATGTGGCGAGCTAGCTTCTCAGCAGCAATGTTGGGACCTCTGATGCGCCGGTAATCCTGCTGTTCTCGATTATGAAATGTAGACAAGCACCTGCGACACACCTCGACGTGGTGACTATCACTGCTCCGTTGGGTCGAAACAAGCCGAGAGAGCGAGCGAATGAGGGTGTAGTGGTGTTGTGTCTCGTCCTTGATGAGCAAGAGGTTGATTTCTCGTACCTCGCTGTTGTTACTCACGTTGCTCACCCGGATGGGGTGGACCTTATTTTTGTTCTCGGTGAGACCGTAAACATTGATGGCTAATTGTAGGCCCAACAAGTCACGAGCACGAACCTCAAACTTGCGAATATGCGAGACTTCTACAGGGTAGGCAATCCCGGCCATTGCATCCTCCAGTTCCGACTCATACTGCGTGTAGTGGTTAACACGGTACGAGTGGTTTTTCCAGTGAACAGGGTGCAATGCTGCCAGCACCGACCAGAGGAAGCATTTGGTGTCTTTGTTCTGAATATTGAGAACAGCTTTCCTTGCTTCAACCTCGGGTGGCAGGGCAATATAGCTAGACCCTGCCAGTGGCAGGAACTTGTTAAGTGTCAGACAAAGTTCGTGGGGGTCGCCACACAGCGAACCGCCCGAGCCTTCAGCCTGATGCTCCTCGTGCTTTGCCACAAACTCCTCGAATAACTTGTCGTAGATGCTGTCGAGGTCAGTGACATCTGCCTGATGCAGTGTTTTTGCTTTTGTGGCATGGAAGAATTTATATATTTCATCAGACGGTTTCTTATACTTGCAGCATAGCACAGCATAGAATTTAGTGGAGTGTGTGGCCAATGCATCGTTGAGGATGGATATTATCTTAGCTCGCTCGCTCTCCAGAAAACTACGCACATCGCAGAAGCTGTCTGATGTTATGTCAAAGTCTTCTAATAAATGCTCAAACGCAAACCGGTCTGCTTTCTTCGCCAGCTTGACGCGTTTGGCAGGTGGCGATGCATCGGGGGAGGTTACTTCTACCTTTCGCTTGGAAGGTTGCGGTAGAGATGTTCCAGTGCTCTTGCAAGTAAGCTGGTGTCGCTTGAAGTTGGCAATAGAAATATTTTTTCCACACTTAGAGCACAGTTTGGTCGCACATATTTGTTTTCCCGGCACACAAGTACGACAGTGCCTTTGAAAATGTTTACTTGACACAGCAGTTTGGCACGTAGGGCAATTTTTTACAGAACGCATAATGCAGAGATTTTTTGGGGGTATGTTATTTAATATCCAATGCTGTGCAATGCAAAATATAATTGTTTATTTTTTTTAACTATTTTCTATGACCTTATTTGGTTTTTTTTTCGCCAAATTATATGCTTCTAGTCTCCTATACAATACAATATACGTACAATATTGTCAACAGTATCATATTTGAGCAGGTCGCTTGTCACCTAAACACTACAGCTCACAGGTTGGTAAAATCTGACATGAAAACAGATAATACGCTTAAGTCTTATTTATATGTAATTTTCACGGGCGTACAATATTGTCAACAGTATCATATTTGAGCAGGTCGCTTGTCACCTAAACACTACAGCTCACAGGTTGGCAAAATCTGACATGAAAGCAGATAATACGCTTAAGTCTTATTTATATGTAATTTTCACGGGCGTACAATATTGTCAACAGTATCATATTTGAGCAGGTCGCTTGTCACCTAAACACTACAGCTCACAGGTTGGCAAAATCTGACATGAAAACAGATAATACGCTTAAGTCTTATTTATATGTAATTTTCACGGGCGTACAATATTATTAAGAGCGTCAGTTTCCGTAGAGCTCTCTTTTTCCATCTTCCCTCTATACAGTGAAGCTGTAGAAGACACAATTAGCTAACCTAGCATACAACATACCTTCCTAATTAATATGGATATTGTCACACATTCCTCTTATTTTATACTGTTGTAAATAGAAAAAAATATGTACGGTAAATGTTTTGTACATTATAGGGAAAAAATACAAAATATCCCCTAATTTTAATTCGATCCACCTCTGAATCGAATTTTTTACATATTCTCACGCCGGCACATATGTTGTTCTATTTTGCTTCTTTTACTTGCCTTGCTTAATTAACTCTCGCTAATTAGCATTTTTTTGGAAGAAGTCAACTAGAACAACATATGGCGGTATGAGAAATATGCAATTAAAGAATATTTTAGTAATATAAGGGCCCTAGCAATTAGCTTCGTCGACTAAGAGTACTCTTTTAAACATCTTCAGCTAATCGTATTACTAAGCGAAGACATTCAAAATGTTTGGGTGTTGAAAAAGTTTGACCTACTTTTTATTTCTATTGTTTGCTAATAGATGGCGCTAATAGTACCCCCTCCCCTCCCTCTCCCTCCTCCTCCTCTGCTGTATGACAAATAGTACAAACATAAAATCAAGATTTTGGAGAGCAAAACATAAAATTTGCATGCATCTGATGTCGAACTAGGAACTTTATCTTTCGGGGAGTCAACATTATTTTTTTACTCAGTCGTCATATAACATAAACACACGCAAACATTCACATGTGCTTTTTATTATTTTGTGTTCGGTAAGTACAAGTATATTCTTACATAAATTATTGTTTAATTTAATAAATTGTAAACTCGGAGCCTGCTATACTAACATTCCTTCTGTGTTTTATTATACTATTGAAAACGAATATTGCGTGCATACGGAAATAACACAGAAAAAAAAGCGGATGGAAGCAATTTAAAATCAGTGGAGCAAGGTTAGTATTACGAGAGCGTAAAAACATGTGCTTTCATTCAACTTCGAAAAATAAGAATAAATATGTGCATACAGAACACATATGCTTTCTTTTCACAGTTGTAAAATCATATAAATTATACATGAAGTAAGTTGCGGGAAGGCTCTCTCTTTTATGTCTGTGTATATGTATGTTGTACAATTAGGTACAAGTATTGTACAATTAGGTACAAATTGTTGTACAATTATTTCCCCCAGTCGTCCAGTTGGAGTTGGGGGCACAACACTGGTACTATTTGTACTCACAGTGCTTACTCATGTATTTTGTTTAATATTTTATTTCAAATTCACTGTCAGAAACTAGTGTTGCCAGTTCCTGGATGTAGGTTTACCTACTCTGTTGGTTGTCACTGTCAAGCTCCCAGTATTCGTACAGCATAAAAAACCATAACCCCCCCCTCAAAATATATACATTGTATACGCCAAGATGCCCAATAGCCTAGCAACACATCATGAAAAAACATGCCAAGAGGACCCAGTGGGTTTATAAGTCAGTGCTGCCAACTCCTATTTGTAGGTTAGCTTAGCCTGTGAAAAATCATATAGTGGAATTTTTGTAGAGTGGGTTGGTAACACCGACGAGCATCAAATGATGATTCAAGCCTCAAATAATAATTTGAGCCTCGTCAGTGTTGCCAATTCTTATTTGTAGGTTAGCTTAGCCAGTGAAAAATCATATAGTGGAATTTTCTTCGGATGGGTTGGCAAAACCCAAGCCTCAAAAGAGGAACATCCAATAGAGTTGCCAAATGTAAAAAGGGGACAATAGGTCCCCCTCATAAAAAGCTACAGTAAGAGCCCACAGGTCGCCAACACTAGGCCCCCAACAGTGTTACCAGACATAAAAAAATACATGGACTCCTCAGGCCCTTTGATGAAAATTTACAGTGAAAAACCCAGTAGGTTAACAACACTGTCAAAAAATCTACGGCGGTGTTGCCAGATGTAAACAGGGGGCAATAGACCCCCCTCATAAAAAGCTACAGTGCCCACAGTGTTGCCAACTCTGTGCCCCCAACAATATTGCCAAACATAAAAAATACATGAGCCTCTCAGGTCCTTTAATAAAAATTTACAGTAAAAAACCCAGTAGGTTAACAACACTGTCAAAAAATCTACGGCAGTGTTGCCAGATGTAAACAGAGAGGGGGGCAATGGACCCCCCTCATAAAAGGCTACAGTGCCCACAGTGTTGCCAACTCCTATTTGTAGGTTAGCTTAGCCTGTGAAAAATCATATAGTGGAATTTTTGTAGAGTGGGTTGGCAACACTGACGAGCCCCACATGATGATTCGAGCCCCAAATGAGGGCTTAGAACCGGGGCACTACTACTACTTGTGGTACACAACGACAAAGAAAGACTATTTCAAAGTTGCCATTTGCCCACAGGACAGGTGGAGATTAGGGCTGAGCCGATACCGCTTCCAACCGATATCGATGCCGATACTCTTACCGCTTCCAACCGATACCGATACTCTTACCACTTCCAACCGATACCGACACCGATACTCTTACCGCTTCCAACCGATACCGATATCGATGCCGATACTCTTACCGCTTCCAACCGATACCGATACTCTTACCACTTCCAACCGATACCGATACCGATGCCGATACTCTTACCGATTCCCACCGATACCGATGCCGATACTCTTACCGATTCCAACCGATACCGATACCAATGCCCATATTCCTACAGATTCCAACCGATACCGATGCCGATACTCTTACCGCTTCCAACCGATACCGATACCGATGCCGATACTTTTACAGCTTCCAACCGATAGCGATACCAATGCCCATATTCCTACAGATTCCAACCGATACCGATGTCGATACTCTTACCGCTTCCAACCGATATTGATACAATGCCGATACTTTTACCGCTTCCAACCGATACCGATACCGATGCCGATACTCTTACCGCTTCCAACCGATACCGATGCCGATACTCTTACCGCTTCAAACCGATACCGATATCGATGCCGATACTCTTACCGCTTCCAACCGATACCGATGCCGATACTCTTACCGATTCCCACCGATACCGATGCCGATACTCTTACCGATTCCAACCGATACCGATGCCGATACTCTTACCGATTCCAACCGATACCGATACCAATGCCCATATTCCTACAGATTCCAACCGATACCGATACCGATGCCGATACTCTTACCGATTCCAACCGATACCGATACCAATGCCCATATTCCTACAGATTCCAACCGATACCGATACCGATGCCGATACTCTTACCGCTTCCAACCGATACCGATACCGATGCCGATACTCTTACCGCTTCCAACCGATACCGATACCGATGCCGATACTCTTACCGCTTCCAACCGATACCGATGCCGATACTCTTACCGATTCCCACCGATACCGATACCGATTCCGATACTCTTACCGCTTCCAACCGATACCGATGCCGATACTCTTACCGATTCCCACCGATACCGATGACGATACTCTTACCGCTTCCAACCGATACCGATACCGATGACGATACTCTTACCGCTTCCAACCGATACCGATACCGATGACGATACTCTTACCGCTTCCAACCGATACCGATGCCGATACTCTTACCGCTTCCAACCGATACCGATGACGATACTCTTACCGCTTCCAACCGATACCGATACCGATGCCGATACTCTTACCGCTTCCAACCGATACCGATGCCGATACTCTTACCGCTTCCAACCGATACCAATACCGAGGACGATACTCTTACCGCTTCCAACCGATACCGATGCCGATACTCTTACCGATTCCCACCGATACCGATACCGATGCCGATACTCTTACCGCTTCCAACCGATACCGATACCGATGCCGATACTCTTATCGATTCCCACCGATACCGATGACGATACTCTTACAACTTCCAACCGATACCGATACCGATGACGATACTCTTACCGCTTCCAACCGATACCGATACTCGTACCGCTTCCAACCGATACCGATACCGATGCCGATACTCTTACCGCTTCCAACCGATACCGATACTGATGACGATACTCTTACTGCTTCCAACCGATACCGATACCGATGCCGATACTCTTACCGCTTCCAACCGATACCGATGACGATACTCTTACCGCTTCCAACCGATACCAATACCGATGCCGATACTCTTACCGCTTCCAACCGATACCGATGACGATACTCTTACCGCTTCCAACCGATACCGATACCGATACTCTTACCGCTTCCAACCGATACCGATACCGATGCCGATACTCTTACCGCATCCAACCGATACCGATACCGATGACGATACTCTTACCGCTTCCAACCGATACCGATACCGATGCCGATACTCTTACCGATTCCAACCGATACCGATACCGTTGCCGATACTCTTACCGCTTCCAACCGATACCGATACCGATGCCGATACTCTTACCGCTTCCAACCGATACCGATACCGATGACGATACTCTTACCGCTTCCAACCGATACCGATACCGATGCCGATACTCTTACCGATTCCCACCGATACCGATACCGTTGCCGATACTCTTACCGCTTCCAACCGATACCGATACCGATGCCGATACTCTTACCGCTTCCAACCGATACCGATGACGATACTCTTACCGCTTCCAACCGATACCGATACTCTTACCGCTTCCAACCGATACCGATACCGATGCCGATACTCTTACCGCTTCCAACCGATACCGATACCGATGACGATACTCTTACCGCTTCCAACCGATACCGATACCGATGACGATACTCTTACCGTTTCCAACCGATACCGATACCGATACTCTTACCGCTTCCAACCGATACCAATGCCGATTCCGATACTCTTACCGATTCCCACCGATATCGATAGCGTTACTTAAAAATTTCAATAATTAAAATTTGTTCAAAATAATAATCAATATGAGTGTGTAAATAATCTTCTGGGGCATTTCATCTCAAATCATACAGGCAAGTAATAAATTTGTCACCTTTGAATTTCAAAATCAGCTAAAAAAATGTATGTTAAAGAATCACATGATACTCGTACATGTTCAAAAATAAAATATTTTTCTTTTCTGTTGATTTGTTACAGTGTTACAAGCTCACGAAGAAAGACAATATTTAGTAAAAAAAATTATGCAATGAGAATAATGCAACATTCAAACCACTATTTATCAATAACCAAAAATGGTAGAGACTTAAGATTTCCTATATTTGAAAGCTTGACCAATGCATTTCTAAAGCCTTATTAAAGAACATATTTATGATACCCTATTCAACTCTAAAATTAAGAATCAAAATACGAAAATTTGATATTTTTTTCATGTTTCAATTTTATTTTTGTTTGAAAAAGTGAAGAACAACAGGGCATGAGTTTTTCTGGGATAATAGATTGATTTGGTGTTTTAAGTCCACTATATGCACAGTAAGGCTAATCGGGACTGGGCCTACAGTTTAAAGTGGGATCCGAACCAGTACGTGCCTCCACCGGGAATCGAACCCGAGATCTCTTGATAACAAGGCGACGACGCTACCACTGCCCCATCGGGAAAGCCCACTTGCATGGGCGTAACTTGGGACTTAAATTTTGGGGGAAAGGTATGAACTTGAGGCTTAACTTTTCGGGGGGGGCGGATTTCAACAGTTTTGCCTCCCTTAAAAATAGTGTCCAGGATTATATGCTAAATAACTGTTACATTTGCGAAAACATGAATAGTATTATTTATTACGAGTACTTAGCTCCTCAGGTCTTAGGATGTTAACAAAAGTACTCTTAACAGGTTAAGATTTGGGGAAGGGGCAAATGCCCCCTTGCCCCCGCCAATTTACGCTTATGTCCACTGGGATAATAGAATTTGGGAACTGAACTATTTGAAAAGCCATTTCTGCACTAACTTGTAACGTTATGCAGAAAATTCTTTGCAAAAAATTAAAAACTTCCATTTTCAACTTTTTTTCAGACAGCATTTTATCAAAAACATCCATCTCAAAATTTCTGAAAATTGTACAATATAGTCTACCCATTTTCGTATTTTGATTCTTAATTTTAGAGTTGAAGAGGGTTTCATAAATATGTTCCTTAATAAGGTTTTGGAAGTAGTTTGAACAACCTGTCAAATAAAGGAAACCTCAAGTCTCTACCATTTCTCGTGTTTGATTTACAGTGGTTTGAACATTACATTATTTTCCTTACGTATTTTTTTTTTTTGCAAAATAGTGCCTTTCTTCGTGAGCTTGTAACACTGTAACAAATCGACATTTTATATATATATATATACACACACACACACACACACACACACACAGGGTGACTGGTAATTAGATGTATTCCCTGAAAGGGGTTAAAGTAGAGATGATTTGCAATAAATTTGACCATATGATACCCCGTCCGAAAATTAGTAGTTTTCGAGATAATCGAATTTCTATTGTTTTTTTTAAATTACAATTTTCCACATAAAAAGATGAATTGAGAAAAAACTGCTCATTGTACGGAACTTATTTCAGCGTTTTCTGATAGCAAACAAATAAGCGTTTCGTCGAAAAAAAGTTTTTCCCAAATAACAATCACATGTAAGTAATGGGTGGGTCTAAACTTACAAGTGATGATAATAAAATGCACTCTTAGTTTACTTGGCAATGTATTAATAACAAAAATAGTATGACACGAAGCGTACAAATTACTGTTCCACTGGCAACTGCAAGGTCTCGAGCAAGGCCCCCGGCAGTACTCCGTCAGTGTCTCCGGGCACTTACGGTGAGATACCTGTCTTCTCGTGGTGTTGTACAGTCATGGAAAAAAGTTCTTCCCCATAAGGCTTTAATAGGAGCAAGTAATGCAGGAGGGTAAGCAACACATATTGCACCCTTCGAGGATCGGGTGATTTTGCCTGTCTTAACACCGAGAAATGTGTTCCACGCGAAGGTCAACATGACAGGAAAGCAAA
The DNA here is from genome assembly GCF_977018435.1 of Lepisma saccharinum. Lineage (NCBI taxonomy): Eukaryota > Metazoa > Arthropoda > Insecta > Zygentoma > Lepismatidae > Lepisma > Lepisma saccharinum. Next base: position 33,346,322 of record NC_139250.1, read on the forward strand.
GAGGGTCACGTGACTATTGGTTACGTGGAGTGTTGTGCTTCTCCACGTCCCCAGTACTTGATCCACATTGCAGAGAAAGTAGAGATGCATGCAATATATGAAAATAGGTTGTTTTCAACTACACGCTTAATTATGATTTTCCCAATTGTAAATCTATCAGACGTGTCTCCCGATTTAGTCGGGACAGTCTTTTACTTTGAATTCCTGTTTGTCATAGGCGTAACTTGACGGGAGCAGAAAGGGCATTTGTAACCCCCCCCCAAAAATCAGGTTTCTTAAAGCTGCTAAAACAGGAATTAAATACTATGATTTGACGCGTCCAAAAAAAAGTATTATATTGAAAGATTTTTCCCAAATACGTAGATAGAAATTTAATACTTTGAAAGTGTCTCAGATTTGTTTATTGTCACAACTTAGTGTGGCACAGGTCTACTACAAAAGTGGAATTTCTTAACAGAAATATGAACCCACTCCTTTTATTTCGTAGCCGATTTCATCTTGAAACTGAAATTAAGAATATTAGTTAATAATGTCATTGGTAAACAATAAAAAAATGTGTTAGACCCAATTCTTTAATACCTTATCATAATCTTTATCGCAAGTTGAAATTTTGTTGTAAGTCCACTGTATGCAAAAAAAAAATAAAAGGTAAAGTTCTCACCTGTGCTTGGCGCTACGCCATGAAGGCGTATAGGGGGTGTGGGGGTAACGCCCCGCACTTTCTTGATTCGTTCGTGAGTGGGAGTGATGTGATCAGCATCACGCCGCCCCACACTTTCTTGATTCGTTCGTGAGTGGGGGTGATGTGATCAGCATCACGCCGCCCCACACTTTCTTGATTCGTTCGTGAGTGGGGGTGATGTGATCAGCATCACGCCCCTGACCGCCTTTACCACCAGGGTTTCCCCCAGGTACCCATGTCATTCGACGCTGGGTGGGCGCTGGGGCCGCTTCCAACGTTAGAAAAGTTCCCGGGCTTGAACCGGCCGGGAATCGAACCCGGGACCTATAGCATGGTAGTCAGACGCGTTACCGACTGAGTCACCGGCACAGATAGACTAATCTGAAGTGCATACAGTTTAAAGTGGGATGCGAACCACTATGTGCGATCACCTGGTATCGTACCCCAGACCCCTTGATTACAAGGCCTTACCACTACGCCATCAGTGAGGCGCACACAATCTTTGTATTTTGACCTTTTTAAACCTATATGTATCATATAAGAGGTTGTTTAACGTTGCTATGCCTCTATGGATTATATTTAGCCAGTATTCGAGCACATAGCGTCAGGTTTCATAGAATATAAGCTTATCTTCCATGTTTATGGTTTCCTGTCTGCAGTAGAAAAACTGCCAGGTTCCCATAGCTTTTCTTTCAATAGTCTTCCAATGGTTGCATATCATATCACTCAAATTTGATTCATTCGTTTCGAACACAATCCCCGATGGCGCAGTGGGATCGTGGGCGCCTTTTAATTAAGGGATCCCGGGTTCGATACTCGGTGGAGGAACATAGTGGTTCGGATCCCCCTTTAAATTATAGGTCCATTCACGATTAGCCTAACAGGACGTAAAGTGGACTTAAGACACCAAATCAAGCAACTAACACAATCCCGTTATTGTCTAGATTATCGAATCCAGAACCTTCGTCGCGAATAACATAAGCAGGAAGACAACGTGAAATAACCGAACAGAAACAGAACCTAAAACCTACATCGGATAGATTGGATTAATTCGACGATACAGCACGGGTTCTGAAATGAAAAAGAATACGAAAGTTGAAGGACCTCTATACGCACTCACTTTTCCTCCACTCAATGGGGAAGATATCCTTCTAGCTAAGAAGCCTTTACGTAGGAGTGCCCTGAGGGAACTTCAAGGCCACGACGATAAAGTGCAATGACAGGACCAAAACATACTGCAGATAGCTGTGTTCCTCCTTATTTCGTACGCCATTGATAACTGGAACACGTGACCTCGTCTTTGGTAGAGCAGAAGCCTGCTTGCTTGCCACCACCCTTTAGTTCAGTGACCTTCGCCCGTAGTCAGCAAGAGTGAATGACTCACCATATACTTGTCTGTGAAGCTACACAAGAATAGATATTTCGTTAGTGGCTGTAAGTATTGTTTCATCTGCAGTTATATCAGTTACCATTTCAATAGTTTCCTTCCTAATGGTTACTTTAGTGATAAACATGTAAATTAGTTCTCGAGAGTGAACGTTTTATCTATTTGAATACAGCCTGCATGTATTATTTTTTCCTGAAACAAGAAGTAATTCGAAGACCAAAAAGAGTTGTATAAGAGTAGTTAACAAAAGGAAAAATGAAGAAGAAATCGAAAATGTAAATGCTGAAATAAATTATGGTAGAGATCGAGTGAATAACATTTTGTCATGGGGCCTCCTCGATGTCGTAGTGATAACGTCGTCGCCTTGTAATCAGTGGATCCCGGGTTTGATACACGGTGGATGCACATAGTGGTTAGTATCCCACTTTAAACTGAAGGTCGAGTCCAGATTAGCATATCTGTGCACCAAACCAAAACTAAGAAAGAAATTGTCACAGTGTAAGAAAATTTCATGTTCAACCACATACGAAACACAAGGGAATAATATATTGCAGTTTGGAGTTGACATCTGTAGCATCTAACCAGCACAATTATGAATCGCAACATATCGTATCAGATCCATTTTTATTATACGTGTATGATAATATAAGAGAAGTAGAGGAAAGAGAAAACCAAGCGAAACACGGACGCCTTCTCCAGAATTTCAAATCTCGTTACATAAGGTTCTGGGTTGGAGTCCCGAACAGGCATGACTTTCTTGTTCTTGCCCTTTTATCTGCTTCATTTCATCATAATTCATCGTTATGGTTTACCTGCAGGGGTAGAATACTGGCAATAATTGCCAATACAAAGCCAATGACAAACAGAACAACTCGATTACGGAGGTGCCAAGAAGAAACGAGACTTGACAGTTTCTCCATCTCTCGGTTTGTCGAATTGAAAATTGCTCTCCCGTTCTCGGTCTCGACTAGTTAAATATAAAAATCGAAAATGTATGTGAATGAATATACATGTATTTTATATATTCCGGTTTTGTAGGAGATTTCGTGAGAGATGAAATAAGTACTCTTCCATGGTATTTATTTTCATAATTTTTATTCCCTGTTCGATGATCGCGACGATAAGGACGAGTGACCATTACATGAAATTGATGACGAAATAGTCAAACACCCCCGACAAGGACGGTACTCAAACCCGGGAACTTTGGCGACGATATCGAATGTCAATCACTTAATGAGCTTGACCACCGAGCCTGCTTAATGTTGTTTCTGTCAGGTAATTCGTAATAATATCCCACATTCACTATCATTTGCTTCATAATTTATCTTATTGTTGTGATTAACCTGAATTCAAAGAATTAGTTGAAAGGCAAAAATGCAAGATTGAATGTCTCTGATGTTACTTCGTGCCGAATAATATGACGTGGTATTATGATATGAATTTATTAATCATATAATATGCCTATTCATTCCATTGATTGATCCCAATTGAGCACACAAAATATGCTATAATGTCCACTCCATGGAGGAGTGGTTAGCACAGCGCGCTACGATGCCATGGGTCCCTGGTTAGAATCTCGACTTGGGCGTGGGTGTCCTTGGTAAGTGTCCCTTCATCAATTTCATCATAGCATCACTCATCTTCATCGTCGCTATTTGCCAAAAGTGAAAGAATAGCAAATCTAAATAACAAACATCCAATCAAATCGAACATCTCTACCGATTTAATTCTATACGGTACCGAATTCCCACTTTATTATTGATTCTTAAGTCATTTTACAGCATCTCAATTGTTTTCCGATTCGAAAACATTTGGAATGTTGTTTTGTGCAGTTGATTGTGCATTGTTTCGTTGTTTGGATTGTTTAATTAACGTCGCATTAATTAGTTTTAGACCAATCGTGACGGGGGAAGCAAGAGCACAAAGAAAGCGAAACAAGGAAGAGACCACGGCTTTCTTTAAAGATAGCATCCCGTGAATACAACTCAAGTGACTGCAGAATATTATGAATAAAATTTATTTCGCTTTTTCCTTTTATTTCTGTTTCAGTTATTTTACTTCGCTTTTCTTCTACCACTCGCGTTACTCGTGTCGGTGAGGAAGAATTATAAACTCGTGAAATGGACGATGGTACAAAAAAATATATGCCTCTCCCACGGTTCGAAACTGTCAGTACAAAATATTGTCTTATTTTTAAAATTTACGGGCAAATATGGTTTGTCACGTAGCAATTTTCGCTTATCTCTTTCTCAAGGGGTTCCATTGCCTCTCTGATGTCGTAGTGGTAACGTCCTCGCCATGTAATGAAAGGCTTCCGAATTCAATACCAAATAGAGAGGCATTTGGTTCGGATCCCATTTTAATCTGTAGGTCCAGTGCATGAACTGGACTTAAACAATTAACGTGTGGCATGTGGTCTGTGATGAGAACCATCATTTCAGCGAACCTCTTGACAATGACTCTAATATCACTTGAAAGAATAGTATTTCTTTACGAGTAGGTCTTGTCAAGAAACCAGTTCCTGAAATTTTCTTCTGGAGGCATCGTAGCACCCAGCTGTTTGTTGTGGCTGGGGCACGAGTCATGTGACTCATGCTATCAAAGCTCAATCCTTCCCGAGAACTCAGAATCACCAGGCAAACTTAAGCGAATATTTTGTTATTTGGGTTGCATAAACCACAGGCTTTAAGACGTTACGAAATTCTACGTCCCGTGGCCCAGGTATTTTTTTCTAAGACTGTACACTGTGAACGTCCACTGCTGTAGCGCCGAGACAAGTTTCCAGTCTGTTGGAATCGTTGCCATAATCGTGAGATGACACTTTGTGGCACATGGAGCACCTGTGACACGACCTGCTGTCTTTGGCCAGCCTCTAGCCGTCCAAGTATCCTTCCCCTCATTACATCATCAATATGTGTTCGTTGAGCCATTTCACACGCACACTCACCATTCGCACAACCGAACACAACTGCACACTTCCTATAGGCACTGTACTCTGGTCAGCAGTTTCGCTCCTGTGAGTCATTTGTCTGCTTACAGCGCCACAACACACTGGATCGTCAAATCGATCGGGGGATCGAGCTGGGCAGTCATCATGCTGATAAATCATGTTACGTCTTGTAGCTAGAGGCACATCCTCCAACAACATTGCCATCCCGTTCCTCAAAAAATGTTCATAAGTGATGCCATTTAAGATTTGAGGCAAGAAAAATGGCTCGATCAAATGATTGTTGATGACGCCGATCCACACTTCTGCCTGGGCGTGCGACAGTGGCTGGATGAAAATTACCCAAAGAAATGGATTGGCCGAGGTGGCCCGATTCCCTGGCCGGCTCGATCCCCCGATTTGACGCTTTGCGACTTTTACATTTGGAGCCACATGACAAGACACCGGTAAACTCGCAAGACGAGCTCAGGGAGAGGATATTAACAGCTGGTCAACACATCAAGGACACCATCACATCACGAGTTACGAGACCAAATGTCCGTAAAAACCTGCGTGCCTGCATTCGTAACGGAGGTACCCACTTTGAGCAAGACGTGTAATGTTCTTTAATTGTATTTTTCATTGATTCCATTCACACGAAGATGAATGCAGTATTATTTCTTGTACACAAATGTGAATGTTAGCAACATTTGTACCTTGTTGGATAGCAGATGACACAAGGAAGTAATTTAAGTAATTTGTAAGCTTCGTGTCATACCAATTTTGTTATTAATACGTTGCCAAGTAAACTAAGAGTGCATTTTCTTATCATCACTTGTAAGTTTAGACCCACCCGTTACTTACATGTGATTGTTATTTGGGAAAAACTTTTTTTTCAACGAACCACTTATTTGTTTGCTATCAGAAAACGCTGAAATAAGTTCCATACAATGCACAGTTTTTTCTCAGTTCATCTTTTTATGTGGAAAATTGTATTTAAAAAAAAAATAGAAATTAGATTATCTCTACTTTAACCCCTTTCAGGGAATACATCTAATTACCAGTCACCCTATATATATATATATATATATATATATATATATATATATATATATATATATATATATATATTCTTGGACATGTATCAAGTGGTCCAGTAACATACATTTTTTTCAGCAAAATCTGTGATGGTGAGTTGACAGCACCTGTATGATCCGAGATGAAATCAACCTTCTCCAATTATATGCATCAGTTTAGCAATAAATGTTCTTTAGAATGTTTAAGAAGTACAACACAATATTAAAATAGATATTATGTAATCGCAAAATCCAGTTTTTCTTGCAAAATTGGTGCAAAATAGAAAAGGAAGTTTGAACTTTGCATAATTTCGATGATAATTAGACTGCGAAAGGGTTGCACGGAATTTTAACTGACTCCGTGAAATACCAAAATTCCGGAAAAAGTATCGGGTGTGACAGGTACCTCTCTATAAGTTCGACTTTCCTGTCATAGGTAAAACAAGGACTCTCCTATAGGAACGTTACTTTATCGTTTTCTAAGAATCAGGACGCTCCTATTCAACGGCCTCTTTCCGAAATGGACATTTCGTGGATTTTGTTGGAAACGCAGATAAATTATATTTTGTTAATAAAACTGCAAATGTTAAAAGAAAATGATGATATCAGAAGATTGCTAGAAATTAAAGAATAATAATTATCTCTTACTTACAAATTATGGAAAGCCAGAAAGGCAGAAGACTAAATTATCAACATAGCAACCCTCAGGCAGTTGAAGACTACTTAGTTACCATATCAACAAGCTCGGGTATAAAAGCGAGAAAATTTCGACAGCTAGCCAGAGACATATCGGGTCTTCACCCCGCGTGCTCTCTGCCCAACAGTCCCGTCAACAGGGTCTTCACCCTCGAGACGTAGACGCTGTCTGAGGATCATATCGGAAACCTGGAAGGGGGACGAGGTCTTCACCTAAAACCGACCAGGATCTTTCGTTTGATCATCAGCAAGAGTCAGCAATAAGGCGACCAGGGGTACCTAATTCTCACCCCTAACGAGATTTTTAGTATTTCCACAGGATTAAGCAACGGCAAGAACATCTACACAAACCTCATTCTTGGAATAGCGGTATTACATGAGCTGATGATATCCAGATCAGATTGGAAAAGACAGCAAAATTATCATCGTAAAATAATCAGATAATATCAACACAATCTGTTCGAGGACAGAACAGATAAATTCCGACCTGTATCGCTGGCAACTGACAAGGTGTTACCTCAGCCTTACTAAAGAGTCCGATATAGAAGGTAACGATACCCAAGGATCCGGACACGGGTACGTGACAGGTGGGTATCGGCAAATGAATCCCAAACGATACTTTCCGATAGCCATACCGATTCATCGGCATACAAGGCTATTCAGTCCCTTCCATGAAATATCAGGTTCATAAACATCTTTGACAATCGAAGGAAATCAAAGAAGAAAGGCAGACTGCTCTAGCTAAGACAGCTGAGAAGCGGTACAAGATGTGCCAACGCTTTCGACTGTCAATTTTTTAGGCTCTGGTTTCCGCATGAATAAATATGAAGCAGGGTCGTCACACTCTGGCACAGCCTATATTGAGCTTCCATTTTGGTGTTTAAAAGGTCTCTTTAACAGTTTCCAAACGCCAATTGACATAAGATTAAATTAAACAACTCCCATCGGGTTCTAGACCTACACGATCACCCTTCTCTGAGCCGCATTAAGCTAACAATGTGTCAACAATCCGTTGCCGTAAAATTCGCCAATATTTCTTAATTGTCTCCTTCTATAGTCCACGTGTTTACTTCATTAACGTCGAAGAACTGAAGGAAGCCGTCGCCACGAACGTGGGTGGGGTTAAACAGCGGGCGAGTTGTTTTCGTCAAATCACACTCAACCTTCAGCCAATGGGCGCAGCTGTCATTCTGCTCGTCTACTCCACGTGGAGTCTCAGTCACATGACTGCAGATGCGCTGTTGCCGTATTTTGCAACTTCAATGTGGAGACCGTGTGAAGGTGTTAGTGCGGAGAGGGACAAGGTGGCGTAGAGTAGATGTGGAGAGTAGATGTGTGGCAACACTGTGCGTTGAATGTGATTGTTGCAGCTGGTGGACGCGCTCCGTGGACTCCAAAGCCAGCCGGTCGTTAACGAAGCTAACGCGTCGACTATACCACGAAATGCATTTTTGGAGTTGCAATGCATTTGTTTGATCTTTAAACACCTCTTCGTGACCTTCATGGCTAACCACATGTAGTTTTCACCTTGTAGTTGACCATTGTTTAGAGCTCTGCATAATGGACAGAAAAAAATGCAAGTAATAAAGAACCAACACGTTAATGTCTGTTTTTCAGATAATCCTGCATTAGTTTTAGAATGTTGCCATTGATGTTGGACCATTTAGCTAACTTGCGTACAAGGCAATGATGATACATCGAATCAAAAGCTTTGGATATATCAAAGTAAACAACATCCTACTGCATGATAGTTAAATTAATAACGCAAGACGAATCTGGAAAGAAAGTAAGAAGTCTATTCTTCATATTTCTTTCCCACAGAACAGGTAGCATGTAGTGCCTTTAACAGTGGCAGATTTGAAAATAGGAATAACGTTTGCTTGCTTCCACTGGCTGGGAAAATAAACTAGAGAGAAGCACTTATTGCAACACATAGTTAAGTGGGGTATCTAGTGAGTGAGCAGTTTTAACTGCAGGAATGTTGTCTGGTCCACAGGTACATCTTAGAATCTTAATGTTCGTGTGTATGGATTTTTAATGCTGCAAATGCGCAGGTATAATATGACCTCAATCTGACTGAGTTGTTGGCTTTAACAGAAACAGTTTCGTCTAAACACAATGTTGTTTAGATTTAGGGGATCGTAGATAGGCTATGTGAAAGCCTGATATTGGAAGTTTATTGGCATCGAGAGGTGCATTGTAAGAGAAAGGGGGTACAGCTCTGAAGAGCAACGTCAACACTCAAAGAAGCAAGGAGGCTTGCCCCGTGAAATAAGAAGACACATACATTTAATTTAACACTTCACTTGACTGAACAGGCGGGACGAGGAAAGACTTAGGAATGTTCGTTTACCTGTAGCGCCGTTGGAAGTTCTCGTCTCCTTGCAGGTCCTTGCTTCGACGTGGTCCTACCCTGTAATGAAACGTAACTAGGAAGCGTAACTTGGTTTCTCCCAAAACTGCCCTAACGTAATCCCGATTTCTAAAATATCACTTATTGAATGTAATTCTCTCCGTTTCCTTTGACCTCGATTAATCAGGAGCTCATTCGATGTAAAATAGATAGCAATTCAGTGCGACTCTGGAGCTCACTAGCAATTACTGTATTCGCTGAAAACCTAAAAGCAACTAAGAACGAGATTTTCTCACGCGGACTATTTATTCGGATTTGAACTTTTGATCGCTAAATCCGTTGCCTCGAGCGCGTCTCTCGATAACGGTGTTTTTGGCGTAAAGCTGTGTTTGCTTATTTCCCCAGCGAGTTCCGGTACGATTGAAGTGATTAACTTATTAATTTATGACGCTCGGGGTCCTGGGCGTGATATGGTTTATAAGTACAGAACGTGACATGTTTCACCGACTTCTGGCAATCTTAACCCAGCTTCTGAATCAGTTTATTTTCTCCAGGCTTTCGTCTCCTGTGCCTGGGGGATTTCCAAAGTGGGCTACGTCATGATTTGCTGCGGAGTGGTCAACGCCACGTCCGCCCTGGTGCTTGGTTCCCTGGTGAAGGTCACGGGCAGAATCCCAGTCATCTGCCTGGCTGCCGTGGTCCACCTGGCTCTTCTCATCACAATGCTCCTCTGGAAGCCCAGCCCGGACAGGAGCTACCTCTTCTTCGTCGTGGCCGGCCTCTGGGGGCTGGGGGACGGCGTCTGGATGGCTCAGATTAACGGTAAGTGGAGGCAAACACTCTGGGTGTAGATCATATACGCATATATGTACAGTGAAACTTCTCCTAACGGACACCTCTGAATAGCGGACACCTCTAAATTACGGACATTTTTAAATTCCCCGACAGAAATACATGGGGTTTAATGGCAATATTACTTCTCAATAACGGACATTCTTAATAACGGACGCGGACACTGAAAACTACCTCCCCAACGCATAGAAAACTTCTTAATAACGGACAGCCTGAACGAAAACGGTCGCAATTCCTGGAATTAGACACAACAATGGTCAGTTTTTCGAACTAGCGCGCATTGTTTCATGTTACACCGAACGTATTTCTTTTTAAAAGTGCAGACAGTAGACAGTATTCTTGAGAAGTGTGTGTTACTTCTGCTACGATGTCGCAGAAACGCAAACGACTGACTTTAAAATAATACTTTAGTAAATTTAAATTCACCGTATGTAGTGCAGTATTTTGTTCCTTGAATGTAAGAAAAAACATTATGTTTGTAAAGTACGTACTGTAATATGCTTATGCTATTGTGTAACATCCTACACTTTTTTCTGAATAGCGGACACTTCTTAATAACGGACATTTATGTTTCCCCCAGGCCTGTCCGTTATTGAGAAGTTTTAATGTACATATTAATAGCTGTCGTGCTGTTAGCGAACGTGCTCATATCGAACACGTGCTCTTAGCGAAGACGGTTACGGAAGGATTTGCAGGTGCGTGCTGTTAGAGAACACGCAAACTTGTCCTGTCTTATTTGTCCTTGAAACTTGTTAGCATGAAAGCGTTGCCAGTGATAAGCCAACTTGCGTGGAGAAACATTTTATTTTTATCAATGATATTATTGTTCTATCGTGAGCACATTTACAATAAAAAATATGTCGTGATTGCTGACACTACACTTTTAAGCACGGCGTTTAACTCACGCGCCGCAGTTTCCTAACTGTACAACGTTGCACTCCTCCCATTGGCTGGTCGCCACGCACACCCTCTGCATTACTCCGCCCGATATCGCTTCTAAAACCGTAACGCACAATCACAAGAAAGACACTTAAACGGAGTGATAGTCCCACATTATTGATTCTGTCCATTTCAGAGCAGAATCTTGCGTAATTTCTCACCTGTCGTGTGCGAAGTTTCTGTGTGCAAAAATTATGCAATATGTTGAATATATATATTGGGCCCCCTATAGGAAGGGGAGGACCAACGAGAACTGGAGGGGCCCGGGCCTCCCTGACCTCCCGGTTAAGGCGCCCGTGGTGACGTGATATATAATATATGACACTGTTTTTTCACACTTGGAAAATGTTACATTTGTTACAATCATGCAGTCATAATGATTTCCTGATTAAGATAGGTTGATGAAACCTTCACCACTGGATTTCGCGTGAAATTCTAGCCTTAATTGATTCTAGTCTGATTGCCATGCGGGAGACCCGGGATGGGTGATCTGAGGTCAGCATTTTTTCGGCTATGTTCCCACATAAAGCGGCTCCAGGGCCCACCCAGCCTCAAATCAAATTGTACCAGGTGCGGGGGTAAAGGCGGCCGGAGCGTGATGCTGATCACATCAGTTCCAAGATGCAAGATGTCAGGCATCGAAAATATGTGGGACCCTACCCCCTACCCTAATTATGCCTTCATTGCACGGTGCTATATGCACAGAGAACTTTGACTTTATCTTTACCTGTACATGTTGTATTCGTTCCTGTACCTCTGAGTAACTATGTTTATTTTACATACGCGAACCCTCTACTATGTCAATGGCTGAGGGCCCCCTAAAGGCTTAATTGTCTCCAGGCCCAAACGCACTGCGGGGTTTTGCGACTTGTAGATCCGGCACTGTCCATGCCTATTCCGGAATTCGAATTCGGGCCCTCTGAAGTCGTAGGAAGCTGTGCTAACCACTCCGTCACGGAGATCTGTATTGGACTCGTTCTCAGTACGATACGGCTATGCTGTGTGGACTGGAATCGCCTGACAGCATGTCCTGTTGACAAAACTTTTCGATGTATCTTTTAAGTTCACTTTATCGAGGCTAGGCTTCTAGTTTAAAGTGTGATCTGAAGCTCGGAGTACGTATCGTTGCAGACTTGTTCACGTGATTTCCGCACTCGTCGTTCATTTGATGTTTAACGCAGTGGCGACTCGAGAAATTTTTGGGGTAAACAGACCGAGGAAAGTTTTCGAAAATGCGTTCAATTACACGGTGACATGTATCGCCTGTACCTTAGATTAGTCATTGGATTTGTAATGTTAGCTGCAGGCGCTCCCTGCCTGTCATGTGTGGATTAAGAACAGCTTTGCCAAAAGTTGAAGAAAATTCCATGACTAGTAACGGCGTCCGTTTGTTAGTAGGTGGAATGGGCGATCCTAGAACCGTCCTTTGACCTACTTTTTATTTTACGACGTTTTACGCACTAAACTAACCTACAATGAGAGAAAAATGGACAGAAAAAGCCCTGGCATCACTTTTTAAGCTATTTTTTTACCTTTTACAAAAAAAGAGAGAGGAGAGAGAGAGCGAGAGAGGAGGACGAGTTAAACAACCGACATTAAGGTTTTTGTTTTACGCACTAAACTAACCTACAATGAGAGAAAAATGGACAGAAAAAAGCTCTGGCATTATTTTTTAAGCTATTTTTAATGCTAACTTGTTTTTTGACCTACTTTTTGTAGTAGGTGGAACCCAACGTTCTGGAAACGTCTTTTGACCTACTTTCTCGCGCGCAGTGTTGCCAGCTGCTTACTCGAAAAAATCACCAAGGTTTTTGTTTTTGGGTCTAAACTAACCTAAAGCAAGGAGCTGGCAACGTTGCTTGAGGTATTTTCTCGCAGTGTTGCCAACTTCTCACTCGAAAAAATCACCAAGGTTTTTGTTTTTGGGTCTAACCTAACCTAAAGCAAGGAGGTGGCAATTTTGCTTGAGGCTTGGTTGACAGTGCATAAAGCAAGGTTGCCAACCCACTGGTACTTTGCCATAGCCTTTTACAAGAAAAGAAAAGAGAAAGGGAAGAGTTAAACAACCGACGGCTTACCCACAGCTTTTTTTGCTCTAACCTAACCTAAAGCAAGGAGCTGGCAACTTTGCTTGTGCAATCAACCCGGTTGACCCCCCCCCTCAAGTAAAAATCAGCGTTGCCAACTCCTCACTCAAAAATAAATCACCAAGATTTTTGTTTTTGGGTCTAACCTAACCTAAAGCAAGGAGCTGGCAATTTTGCTTGTGCAATCAACCCGGTTGACCGCCCTCAAGTAAAAATCAGCGTTGCCAACTTCTCACTCGAAAATAAATCACCAAGATTTTTGTTTTTGGGTCTAACCTAACCTAAAGCAAGGAGGTGGCAACTTGCTTGAGGCTTGCGTTACAGCGCATAAAACAATTTTTGCCAACCTGCATATACTAAACAAGGAGAGCCGGCACTGCCGTAAAAGAGAGAGAGAGATGGGTGGATGGCAACGCAGTATGTGTGTGCGTATAATATGTAGCATTATTAACTAGAGTGTGTTGGCAATTTACTTACAACTAAAAGAAAATAGAGATGCCAACGTTGGTGTAAGATGAAGAGAGAGAGAGAGAGACCCGTGGCTGGCAACAGTAATAAGCGAATGCGCCATATTGTAATTTTCCAACTCCCGGGGGCCAACGTTTGTATATCGCGACCTTTGTAAATTTTTCTCTCTCTCGGGGGAACGACGTGCCGCGCACACGCACACACACACACACGCACACGCACGCACGCGCGCGCGCGGGGCCAAAATTTTTGAATTTACGGCTGGAAAAATGTTTTTCTATGACATGTTTTTGTTCGAGGCAAATTCGTAGGTAGATGTTGTTAAATAAATATTAATATTGTAAATATATATACTTATTGTATTTAGTTTTTTGGTATCGAAAAGCGACTGTCATATTGTATTTGAAAAAAATATTACGCTTTTGCCTGTGGATATCTAGAAAAACGACAATTTCGTTCCCTCTCTCTGCATATACTATCAACGTTGACACAATGACACAAATTCAACAAATATGTAGTCTGGTGGCAGAGAAAAAATACAATGAATTTTCCGGTTATTTATTTCATAGCTCTGATAGTCATCGCGTGCGTCACAGATTGCCATCTGCCGTAGGCTTTGGGACGACGGAAGTTATATTTTCTGTTTTTTAGTGATGCCAGTTAACAGCATAGGTAACAATGATGCGATGCGATGCATTAACTTGTGAATTTTCGAACTCGCAAAATGATGTGGCTGAAATGTAGGGGGTCTATTGCCCTCTGTTTACATCTGGCAACACTACCGTAGATTTTTTGACAGTGTTGTTAACCTACTGGGTTTTTCACTGTAAATTTTTATCAAAGGACCTGAGGGGCCTATGTATTTTTTTTATGTCTGGCAATACTGTTGGGGGGGCCTAGTGTTGGCGACACTGTGGGTTTACTGTAGCCTTTTATGAGGGGGGTCTATTGCCCTCTGTTTACATCTGGCAACTCTATTGGATGTTTTGTTTGAGGCTCGTCGGTGTTGCGTACCCACTCTACAAAAATTCCACTATATAATCTTTTACTGGCTAAGCTAACCTACAAATAGAAATTGGTAACACTGACTTATAAACCCACTGGGTTCTCTTGACATGTTTTTTCATGATGTGTTGCTAGGCTATTGAGCATCTTGGCGTATACAATGTATATATTTTGAGAGGGGGGTTATAGCTTTTTATGCTGTATGAATACTGGGAGCTTGACAGTGACAACCAACAGAATAGGTAAACCTACATCCAGGAACTGGCAACACTAGTTTCTAACAGTAAATTTAAAATAAAATATTAAACAAAATACATGAGTAAGCACTGTGATTACAAATAGTACCAGTGTTATGCCCCCAACTCCAACTGGACAACTGGGGAAAATAATTGTACAACAATTTGTACCTAATTGTACAACAACTTGTACCTAATTGTACAACATATACACAGACATAAAAGAGAGAGCCTTCCCGTAACTTACTTTATGTACAATTTATATGATTTTACAACTGTGAAAAGAAAGCATATGTGTTCTGTATGCACACATTTATTCTTATTTTTCGAAGTTGAATGAAAGCACGTGTTTTTACGCTCTCGTAATACTAACCTTGCTCTACTGATTTTAAATTGCTTCTATCCGCTTTTTTTTCTGTGTTATTTCCGCATGCACGCAACATTCGCTTTCAATAGACAGAAGGAGTGTTAGGATAGCAGGCTCCGAGTTTACAATTTATTAAATTAAACAATAATTTATGTAAGAATATACTTGTACTTACCGAACACAAAATAATAAAAAGCACATGTGAATGTTTGCGTGTGTTCATGTTATATGACGACTGAGTAAAAAAATAATGTTGACTCCCCGAAAGATAAAAGTTCCCGGTTCGACATCAGATGCATGCAAATTTTATGTTTTGCTCTCCAAAATCTTGATTTTTATGTTTGTGCTATTTGTCATACAGCAAAGGAGAAGAGGGGAGAGAGAGGGAAGAGTTAAACAACCGACAGCTGCCAACACCCACCCTAACCTAACCTAACCTAACCTAACCTAACCTAACCTAACCTAACCTAACCCACCCTAACCTAACCTAACCTAACCTAACACAAGAGGGCTGTGTTAAATATACAGAACAGCGATAACAAGTGTTTTTTTTGGTGTATCTTGGCTGCACTGCATCCTGTTTATTGCAAAAATAATCCACAGTGGGTTGGATATTACAAACAATATGAGTCTGAGTTTTGAAAGTGTAATGTCTGGCATCGAATACCCGGTGACCATTTCTGATACATCAAAATTCGAAACACGAGCACAAGATGCAGAAGGAGATTTGTGTTGATTGTTTGGTTAAAAAGAATTTCCTAATTATTTGTTTTTTTGTCACAAGAATTGTTTGAATTTCAAACATTCCTAAGTGTTTGCTTAAAGATTGATGCATTAACCTGTTAAGAATGTCACATTAATAATACCGGCTCGGAAATGTCATGTCCTCTTCCTCTATAGAAGGTCATATAAATGTGCTAATTGGTTGGTTAAGGGGGATTTTTTGATTAGTAAATTGAGGTTATAAATACGTACGTATAAAGGTTTTGCTAATATGGCATGCTAAAGCTTAGTACTTGGCTTTCTCAGAGATTCGAATTCTATTAGGTTAAACAGCATAGAAATTTCACAGCAAGAATTCTCATATTTACTGACGATATTCTTAACAACCTGTGTTTTGATTCCACTACAAAAACTGTATACAAAATATGCAGCCCCTAGAATAAAATGGATGAGGCTTATGAACCTCGACCTATACAGTTGTACAATCTGGCAATGAATAGATGTTGTTTTTTATTAAGCATAGCAGAGTGTTTTCGCTTATTTTAATATTAGGCAACAATGTTAGAAAGTGGCCCCAAGAATAAAATTTAAAATCACTAATGTAATATGAACTTTTTTACTTGTGTGTATTTGAATATGAAAGTGAGGTATTTTGAATAATTGAGGGGGACAATCACAAGTAAGCTTGCAATGGTATTGGGAGGTGTCACGAGTTCAAATTTTAGACGATTTTTGTTAATCTGCTAAGGCAATATCAGTACGAAAAAATTTGTAAAAAAAAAGAAGAGGCTAATGGCAACAATAAGAATGAATAATGATAATTATGATGAAATTGATGTGTGGCACTTAGAAAACAAAAACTTCAAAGTGTATTGCACCAACAGCTACAATTGTCCCCCTCTCCCCAAAATACAAGGCAGTTAACAGAGGTGTGTATATTTGCTGGTTTACGAGTCTGAGGGCTTAAGTTAGTATATTCACTATAGCTATACATATTAAAAAAATATGAAATGACCTGAGCAATAAAATATAACAATACCGATTCTAACTTTTTTTGTCGGATGACGTAGTGGTAACGTTTGTTGCAATCACACCTCTGATGGTGTATAAAACTTAAATGTTTTGCATAACATGAAATATTGTTAATGGGAATGTGTTGTTTCTAATGTTAAATATAGAAAGCAGATAACAAGAAAAAAGAAGAAATAATGTTGCAGGTAGATACGGAGCCTCAGCCCAAACACATATATGATCAGACAGGATGTCAACGATGCATTCATAACTAACATGTGATTATTCAAAAATTGAAATAGTACAGTGGGAAACAACTAACTAACTAACTCTCTATGTTTTTTTTAAACCGGCACGAATGAGAAAGGAATAAAGGAGATTTTTACAGGAATCTTGTTGGGAAACCTGATGGTAAAGGACCAAAACGAACATGGAGATGAATCTAAAAGAAATCTGTAAAGATTGGAATAGAATATATATATAAATTTTGCTCAGGATAAGTACAAATTGAACTGTAACTACGAATTTTGAGAATCAAGAGTGCTAGAGAATTAATTAATTAATTAATTAATATTTAATATAATGAAGGTAGTAATATAGTATTCTTATTGAGAAGAGAATTTCTACAAAACTTATTTTTCCTCGTACGTTTACTAATAGCAGTTACATTTGACATGTTTGACTAATCGCGAATCAACGTACGGAAGCCGTTGGAAGCAGTTTGAAGACTGAAATGGCTATGGAAGGACACTTATTATAATGTTAATATCTTAGTATAATGTTTTGAGAATTGCTTCTCGATAATGTTTGGTATATAATTTAATCTGTTGTTAGATAAAATACATAATTATCAGAATTTAAGGATGGAAAATATGAAGAGCGAATGAATGATACGTTTGACTAATCGTGAAGATAAGTATCACAGTACGTTTTATCGTTTCTTATATAAACGTTTCAACGTTTAAGAACGTATAAGAACGTTTACTGAAACGTTTCAACGTTGTTACTCTGACCAGGGTAACAGGCAAGAGAACAAAACTGAGAGCAACGGGCGGTGTGGGGTTTTTTGCCTGGAGTCGTCGAACAAGTAGCAACTGAGGAGATTGATCAGCTTTCAGCGGAACTTTATCATCAAAGACAGACAGGTATAGTCCATTCCAACCATGTTGATCTAGACTTGTAGGTATAAATCCAAATGTTCGTGTTTTGCTATTTCCAAGTGTGTAGTTAGTACCTCTTGCTCGTTACTATTAGACTTACCATGAAGAGCGAGTGCTCAAATCAAGAGAATGAATAATACCTCGAGTTGCATCACCCACCTCAATAGTTCAAGGTTCTTGGTTCGATCTCGCAAACCTCGGAGTTCGTTACGATATGCCTCCAACGGGCATCAACCCGGGGACCCGTTGATTATAAGGCGACGACATTACCACTATGTTCTCGAGGAGGGCCCTTACCCTGGGACAGTTCCTAGCACTGTGTAGTCCAGTGGTTCCCAACGTCCTCCTTCTCACGGCGCACTATAGTATTTTGTAGTAGATCCCGCGGCACACTAACGTACGAGTTGGTCACAGTGCGAGTGGTGACTGACGTTAGAATAACATGGCACAATATTTTTTCTTCATTACTGTCGACAATTATGATTGGGTGCGCAATCCATATGCTATGCCCCCCCCAGCATCAACCACCGAACTTCCTCTGGAGAAAGAAGAGCAGTTTTCAGACCGAACACTTCAACTGAAACATGGTGTACTACCACTTACCAAGTCTTGGATGTTAGCAAAGAATGAGTACCCACCAATAGCAGCGAAACCAGTTAATACCCTGTCTAGCGTAAGACGCATTCTGAAGGGTGCACAGTGGAAAGTGTACATTCCAATACTGCTACACGCGATCAACGAGGACGATCCGGATAGTAGGGTCGAATACTGCGAATGGTTTGAGCACATGGTTCGCGAGGATAGAGAATTTGCAGGGGCAGTTGTGTGGTCTGACGAGGCGCAATTCAAACTTAACAGTACTGTGAACTTTTACAATTGTGTCTACTGGTCGCCCGTCAATCCTCACGTTTATATGGAGAAGGCGGTGAATCTACCGGGGCTTAACGTGTGGTGTGGTCTGTCATCGCGTGGTTTGATTGGCCCCCTGTTGGAAGTCATTGTAAAAATTTACAATACTCTATCGTTAAAATTTAAGTTTTTCTGTTAATTTACACAAACACTATGAATTAAAATTGATGTCAGCGCCGTGGCAAGAATAAGAAGTAAAAATAGCGTTGGTAATACTAAAGACAGACACACACACCCGTACATGTGCGCGCACACACACACACATACACATATATGGAATAAAATCATACTTCTCCTGGAGAAGATATTGTTATCTGCTTAAGTTTCTGTTTCAATTCTTGAACACTACGTTTGCGGGAAACAAAATAAACATGGTGATGTACAATTTTCCGCTGGCTGAACAATATTGAGATATACGAAAATCTTTCAAATTTAAATATGAATATTTTATTTTGCACAAATATCTATAAACATTATCAATCTCAATTGTGTGCACCATAAATATATTTCTGTAAACCGAAACGGTGAAATTACATTAAGCTTTTTTGATGGCGTAGTGGTAACCTCATCGGCTTGTAATCAAGGGTCCCGATTCGATAAATAAAGGTGGAGGTAAATAAAGGTTCGGATTTTACTTTAAACTGTACGCAAGTGGATTTAAAATACACTTTATTTAAATTACATCAATTATAGTTAAGTTTGTTAATAGTCAATACTACTTTTAAAAAGTTATTGTTAATTTTTACGGTAAATGGATATCAGCCGAAATTGACGACTTGTAGCCACCTTGGTGGCCTAGGGAGTACAGAGGTTTATTCATAATTTCGTCACTGAACGTTTCCGGTTCGAGTCCTGGTTTTGGCATAGGAGTTGCTGTGTGCGAGTCCCTTGGTCACATTAATCTAATCAGCATTCATCCTTATCTTTGTTATTGACTTAAGAGTCAGAAAAGCAATATAAATATTTTTTTCTATTCACGTTTAAGGTAGTTTCTCACCGTGGCCGTGCGGTTTAAGACGTCATGCCTTGGTCACCGGCTAAGGGACGCGCGCAGATTCCAGTCTCCTTGGGGAAGCATTATAACCTGAGGCTTGGGCTTTTTTTATTGGACCGGTGGCCACCCACCATCATAAAAAAGTTGTGAGCTACGAATAAGTAGCATAACACGGTCATGGAAACCTACAATAACGACTGGGGGGTTCGTCGTGCTGACCGCACGTCAGTCCATAACTGGTTGGATCTACATCTACAAGTGGGAGTCAGACTGGCGGACGGCTCTTGAAGGGCTGTGGTGTTACGGTATGATTTGGTGATCGTCTGGAGAACTATGAGAGAAAGCCACAAAGGAGACCTCAGCCCAAAACAGTGCAAGGAACTTGATCGCTCGAAGCCCCGATGTTGACGTCCGAGTTTGTATTTCAATTAGGTTATTACTTCTACTTTAGATCAGTCGCAACGCTGGGGTATAATTGATTGATTTGGTTTGTTTTATTTCGCTTTTCGGCCACTTTTGGCTAATCGTAAATATGAAGATGAGTGATGGTATGATTAAATTAAAATTGATGCATAGACACTCACAAAAGACGGTCATGTCGGGATTCGAACCCGGAACCTTCGGCAATGTGCAAGATGGAGATGAATGGTGATGAAATAGCTGAAGTGGCACTAACAAATATATATTAAGAGAATAAAACAACCTCCAAAGAGGGTTGGCCGTGGGTCTAGGCGTCAGAGCCTATCTAGCCTGCAAGAATGCTGCGCAGAACGTACTACGAGTTGAGCTGAGATGAGTTTTGGTTTTAAGTCCACTTTATGCACATAAAGGTCAATCGGGACTCGACCTACAGTTTATAGTAGGATTTGCATTAATTGTGCCTCTATCGGGTATCGAACCCGGGATGACTTGATTACAAGGCGACGACATTACCACTACGCTATTAAACGTCCTACGAAGAAGAGAAGTTGGCATTTGAGTGTGTTCATTTTTAACGTCACCCCCCTTCACACTCTCCGGTTCCCGGTTAATTTTCTCATATTCTAATTATCAAGCGAGAAAGAGCTTTTACCTCACTACATAATTTTCCCTAGGTCTATTACAACAAGTGGAGTTGCTTTTGATTGAGCAAACGCACGAACAATGCACGACACTAACCGAGAATCGATTCTGGATTCTGATGCGATATTCAAGGCGCCCCGTCACAACACGATAGCCACACAAGTTGTACGTATACAGGGTAACCGGTAATTACATGTATTCCCTGAAAGGGGTTAAAGTAGAGGCAATTTGCAATAAATTTGACCATATGATACCCCGTCCGAAAATTAGTAGTTTTCGAGATAATCGAATTTCTAATTTTTTAATAACAATTTTCCACATACGAATTGAGAACAGCTTATTGTATGGCACATACTTCAGCGTTTTCTGGTAGCTAACAAATACAGGAGGTCCAAAAAAATGTACTCACTGTTTGATAGTCCATATCTTCTGACAAAATTGACTTGTGGGTACAATTTTTGACACTGAGAGAGAGTTATGTTAGATGTTCAAAATAACCACCAGCAACTTGTAAACAACTCCTATGGCGCCGAACTGCAGACCGTACTACGACCGTCAGTGTATCTGGCATAATGGCAGCACATGATGCTATTTTTTTTTTTCACTTACCTTGTTGAGTGTAGTTGGTTTTGTCGATACACATCATTCTTGACGGTCCCCCACAGGTAGAAGTCCACTGGTGTCAAATCAGGGGACCGAGGTGGGTACTCAATAGCACCGCGTCGACCTATCCACCGTTCGGGGAGTGTGTCATCCAGGTACGACCTGACATCGCGATGGTAGTGAGGCGGGGCTCCATCTTGCTGTAGGTAAAATATTTCATCGCCAAATAGGGTTCGGATGGCAGGCAGAATCCTTGACTGAATTATTTCGAGATACACCTCACCGGTTACGGTACCCTCGAAGAAGAAGGGGCCAATCAAACCACGCGATGACAGACCACACCACACGTTAAGCCCCGGTAGATTCACCGCCTTCTCCATATAAACGTGAGGATTGACGGGCGACCAGTAGACACAATTGTAAAAGTTCACAGTACTGTTAAGTTTGAATTGCGCCTCGTCAGACCACACAACTGTCCCTGCAAATTCTCTATCCTCGCGAACCATGTGCTCAAACCATTCGCAGTATTCGACCCTACTATCCGGATCGTCCTCGTTGATCGCGTGTAGCAGTATTGGAATGTACACTTTCCACTGTGCACCCTTCAGAATGCGTCTTACGCTAGACAGGGTATTAACTGGTTTCGCTGCTATTGGTGGGTACTCATTCTTTGCTAACATCCAAGACTTGGTAAGTGGTAGTACACCATGTTTCAGTTGAAGTGTTCGGTCTGAAAACTGCTCTTCTTTCTCCAGAGGAAGTTCGGTGGTTGATGCTGGGGGGGGCATAGCATATGGATTGCGCACCCAATCATAATTGTCGACAGTAATGAAGAAAAAATATTGTGCCATGTTATTCTAACGTCAGTCACCACTCGCACTGTGACCAACTCGTACGTTAGTGTGCCGCGGGATCTACTACAAAATACTATAGTGCGCCGTGAGAAGGAGGACGTTGGGAACCACTGGACTACACAGTGCTAGGAACTGTCCCAGGGTAAGGGCCCTCCTCGAGAACATAGTGGTAATGTCGTCGCCTTATAATCAACGGGTCCCCGGGTTGATGCCCGTTGGAGGCATATCGTAACGAACTCCGAGGTTTGCGAGATCGAACCAAGAACCTTGAACTATTGAGGTGGGTGATGCAACTCGAGGTATTATTCATTCTCTTGATTTGAGCACTCGCTCTTCATGGTAAGTCTAATAGTAACGAGCAAGAGGTACTAACTACACACTTGGAAATAGCAAAACACGAACATTTGGATTTATACCTACAAGTCTAGATCAACATGGTTGGAATGGACTATACCTGTCTGTCTTTGATGATAAAGTTCCGCTGAAAGCTGATCAATCTCCTCAGTTGCTACTTGTTCGACGACTCCAGGCAAAAAACCCCACACCGCCCGTTGCTCTCAGTTTTGTTCTCTTGCCTGTTACCCTGGTCAGAGTAACAACGTTGAAACGTTTCAGTAAACGTTCTTATACGTTCTTAAACGTTGAAACGTTTATATAAGAAACGATAAAACGTACTGTGATACTTATCTTCACGATTAGTCAAACGTATCATTCATTCGCTCTTCATATTTTCCATCCTTAAATTCTGATAATTATGTATTTTATCTAACAACAGATTAAATTATATACCAAACATTATCGAGAAGCAATTCTCAAAACATTATACTAAGATATTAACATTATAATAAGTGTCCTTCCATAGCCATTTCAGTCTTCAAACTGCTTCCAACGGCTTCCGTACGTTGATTCGCGATTAGTCAAACATGTCAAATGTAACTGCTATTAGTAAACGTACGAGGAAAAATAAGTTTTGTAGAAATTCTCTTCTCAATAAGAATACTATATTACTACCTTCATTATATTAAATATTAATTAATTAATTAATTAATTCTCTAGCACTCTTGATTCTCAAAATTCGTAGTTACAGTTCAATTTGTACTTATCCTGAGCAAAATTTATATATATATTCTATTCCAATCTTTACAGATTTCTTTTAGATTCATCTCCATGTTCGTTTTGGTCCTTTACCATCAGGTTTCCCAACAAGATTCCTGTAAAAATCTCCTTTATTCCTTTCTCATTCGTGCCGGTTTAAAAAAAACATAGAGAGTTAGTTAGTTAGTTGTTTCCCACTGTACTATTTCAATTTTTGAATAATCACATGTTAGTTATGAATGCATCGTTGACATCCTGTCTGATCATATATGTGTTTGGGCTGAGGCTCCGTATCTACCTGCAACATTATTTCTTCTTTTTTCTTGTTATCTGCTTTCTATATTTAACATTAGAAACAACACATTCCCATTAACAATATTTCATGTTATGCAAAACATTTAAGTTTTATACACCATCAGAGGTGTGATTGCAACAAACGTTACCACTACGTCATCCGACAAAAAAAGTTAGAATCGGTATTGTTATATTTTATTGCTCAGGTCATTTCATATTTTTTTAATATGTATAGCTATAGTGAATATACTAACTTAAGCCCTCAGACTCGTAAACCAGCAAATATACACACCTCTGTTAACTGCCTTGTATTTTGGGGAGAGGGGGACAATTGTAGCTGTTGGTGCAATACACTTTGAAGTTTTTGTTTTCTAAGTGCCACACATCAATTTCATCATAATTATCATTATTCATTCTTATTGTTGCCATTAGCCTCTTCTTTTTTTTTACAAATTTTTTCGTACTGATATTGCCTTAGCAGATTAACAAAAATCGTCTAAAATTTGAACTCGTGACACCTCCCAATACCATTGCAAGCTTACTTGTGATTGTCCCCCTCAATTATTCAAAATACCTCACTTTCATATTCAAATACACACAAGTAAAAAAGTTCATATTACATTAGTGATTTTAAATTTTATTCTTGGGGCCACTTTCTAACATTGTTGCCTAATATTAAAATAAGCGAAAACACTCTGCTATGCTTAATAAAAAACAACATCTATTCATTGCCAGATTGTACAACTGTATAGGTCGAGGTTCATAAGCCTCATCCATTTTATTCTAGGGGCTGCATATTTTGTATACAGTTTTTGTAGTGGAATCAAAACACAGGTTGTTAAGAATATCGTCAGTAAATATGAGAATTCTTGCTGTGAAATTTCTATGCTGTTTAACCTAATAGAATTCGAATCTCTGAGAAAGCCAAGTACTAAGCATTAGCATGCCATATTAGCAAAACTTTTATACGTACGTATTTATAACCTCAATTTACTAATCAAAAAATCCCCCTTAACCAACCAATTAGCACATTTATATGACCTTCTATAGAGGAAGAGGACATGACATTTCCGAGCCGGTATTATTAATGTGACATTCTTAACAGGTTAATGCATCAATCTTTAAGCAAACACTTAGGAATGTTTGAAATTCAAACAATTCTTGTGACAAAAAAAACAAATAATTAGGAAATTCTTTTTAACCAAACAATCAACACAAATCTCCTTCTGCATCTCGTGCTCGTGTTTCGAATTTTGATGTATCAGAAATGGTCACCGGGTATTCGATGCCAGACATTACACTTTCAAAACTCAGACTCGTATTGTTTGTAATATCCAACCCACTGTGGATTATTTTTGCAATAAACAGGATGCAGTGCAGCCAAGATACACCAAAAAAAACACTTGTTATCGCTGTTCTGTATATTTAACACAGCCCTCTTGTGTTAGGTTAGGTTAGGTTAGGTTAGGGTGGGTTAGGTTAGGTTAGGTTAGGTTAGGTTAGGTTAGGTTAGGTTAGGGTGGGTGTTGGCAGCTGTCGGTTGTTTAACTCTTCCCTCTCTCTCCCCTCTTCTCCTTTGCTGTATGACAAATAGCACAAACATAAAAATCAAGATTTTGGAGAGCAAAACATAAAATTTGCATGCATCTGATGTCGAACCGGGAACTTTTATCTTTCGGGGAGTCAACATTATTTTTTTACTCAGTCGTCATATAACATAAACACACGCAAACATTCACATGTGCTTTTTATTATTTTGTGTTCGGTAAGTACAAGTATATTCTTACATAAATTATTGTTTAATTTAATAAATTGTAAACTCGGAGCCTGCTATCCTAACACTCCTTCTGTCTATTGAAAGCGAATGTTGCGTGCATGCGGAAATAACACAGAAAAAAAAAGCGGATAGAAGCAATTTAAAATCAGTAGAGCAAGGTTAGTATTACGAGAGCGTAAAAACACGTGCTTTCATTCAACTTCGAAAAATAAGAATAAATGTGTGCATACAGAACACATATGCTTTCTTTTCACAGTTGTAAAATCATATAAATTGTACATAAAGTAAGTTACGGGAAGGCTCTCTCTTTTATGTCTGTGTATATGTTGTACAATTAGGTACAAGTTGTTGTACAATTAGGTACAAATTGTTGTACAATTATTTTCCCCAGTTGTCCAGTTGGAGTTGGGGGCATAACACTGGTACTATTTGTAATCACAGTGCTTACTCATGTATTTTGTTTAATATTTTATTTTAAATTTACTGTTAGAAACTAGTGTTGCCAGTTCCTGGATGTAGGTTTACCTATTCTGTTGGTTGTCACTGTCAAGCTCCCAGTATTCATACAGCATAAAAAGCTATAACCCCCCTCTCAAAATATATACATTGTATACGCCAAGATGCTCAATAGCCTAGCAACACATCATGATAAAACATGTCAAGAGAACCCAGTGGGTTTATAAGTCAGTGTTACCAATTTCTATTTGTAGGTTAGCTTAGCCAGTAAAAGATTATATAGTGGAATTTTTGTAGAGTGGGTACGCAACACCGACGAGCCTCAAACAAAACATCCAATAGAGTTGCCAGATGTAAACAGAGGGCAATAGACCCCCCTCATAAAAGGCTACAGTAAACCCACAGTGTCGCCAACACTAGGCCCCCCCAACAGTATTGCCAGACATAAAAAAATACATAGGCCCCTCAGGTCCTTTGATAAAAATTTACAGTGAAAAACCCAGTAGGTTAACAACACTGTCAAAAAATCTACGGTAGTGTTGCCAGATGTAAACAGAGGGCAATAGACCCCCTACATTTCAGCCACATCATTTTGCGAGTTCGAAAATTCACAAGTTAATGCATCGCATCGCATCATTGTTACCTATGCTGTTAACTGGCATCACTAAAAAACAGAAAATATAACTTCCGTCGTCCCAAAGCCTACGGCAGATGGCAATCTGTGACGCACGCGATGACTATCAGAGCTATGAAATAAATAACCGGAAAATTCATTGTATTTTTTCTCTGCCACCAGACTACATATTTGTTGAATTTGTGTCATTGTGTCAACGTTGATAGTATATGCAGAGAGAGGGAACGAAATTGTCGTTTTTCTAGATATCCACAGGCAAAAGCGTAATATTTTTTTCAAATACAATATGACAGTCGCTTTTCGATACCAAAAAACTAAATACAATAAGTATATATATTTACAATATTA
The DNA here is from genome assembly GCF_977018435.1 of Lepisma saccharinum. Taxonomy (NCBI): domain Eukaryota; kingdom Metazoa; phylum Arthropoda; class Insecta; order Zygentoma; family Lepismatidae; genus Lepisma; species Lepisma saccharinum. The sequence goes on from NC_139250.1 coordinate 33,373,316, forward strand.
ATATTTATTTAACAACATCTACCTACGAATTTGCCTCGAACAAAAACATGTCATAGAAAAACATTTTTCCAGCCGTAAATTCAAAAATTTTGGCCCCGCGCGCGCGCGTGCGTGCGTGTGCGTGTGTGTGTGTGCGTGTGCGCGGCACGTCGTTCCCCCGAGAGAGAGAAAAATTTACAAAGGTCGCGATATACAAACGTTGGCCCCCGGGAGTTGGAAAATTACAATATGGCGCATTCGCTCATTACTGTTGCCAGCCACGGGTCTCTCTCTCTCTCTCTTCATCTTACACCAACGTTGGCATCTCTATTTTCTTTTAGTTGTAAGTAAATTGCCAACACACTCTAGTTAATAATGCTACATATTATACGCACACACATACTGCGTTGCCATCCACCCATCTCTCTCTCTCTTTTACGGCAGTGCCGGCTCTCCTTGTTTAGTATATGCAGGTTGGCAAAAATTGCTTTATGCGCTGTAACGCAAGCCTCAAGCAAGTTGCCACCTCCTTGCTTTAGGTTAGGTTAGACCCAAAAACAAAAATCTTGGTGATTTATTTTCGAGTGAGAAGTTGGCAACGCTGATTTTTACTTGAGAAAAATCAACCAGGTTGATTGCACAAGCAAAATTGCCAGCTCCTTGCTTTAGGTTAGTTTAGACCCAAAAACAAAAATCTTGGTGATTTTTTTTCGAGTGAGGAGTTGGCAACGCTGATTTTTACTTGAGGGCGGTCAACCGGGTTGATTGCACAAGCAAAATTGCCAGCTCCTTGCTTTAGGTTAGGTTAGAGCAAAAAAGCTGTGGGTAAGCTGTCGGTTGTTTAACTCTTCCCTTTCTCTTTTTTTTTTTCTTGTAAAAGGCTATGGCAAAATACCAGCGGGTTGGCAACCTTGCTTTATGCACTGTCAACCAAGCCTCACGCAAAGTTGCCAGCTCCTTGCTTTAGGTTAGGTTAGACCCAAAAACAAAAACCTTGGTGATTTTTTCGAGTGAGAAGTTGGCAACACTGCGAGAAAATACCTCAAGCAACGTTGCCAGCTCCTTGCTTTAGGTTAGTTTAGACCCAAAAACAAAAACCTTGGTGATTTTTTCGAGTAAGCAGCTGGCAACACTGCTCCTCACTTCAGCTCCTCACAAGAGGTTTCTCAACTGTCTAAATACATCTACTCGAAAAGTAGGTCAAGAAACAAGTTAGCATTAAAAATAGCTTAAAAAATAATGCCAAAGCTTTTTTCTGTCCATTTTTCTCTCATTGTAGGTTAGTTTAGTGCGTAAAACAAAAACCTTAATGTCGGTTGTTTAACTCGTCCTCCTCTCTCGCTCTCTCTCTCCTCTCTCTTTTTTTGTAAAAGGTAAAAAAATAGCTTAAAAGGTGATGCCAGGGCTTTTTCTGTCCATTTTTCTCTCATTGTAGGTTAGTTTAGTGCGTAAAACGTCGTAAAATAAAAAGTAGGTCAAAGGACGGTTCTAGGATCGCCCATTCCACCTACTTTTGTTTTATTTGTGACCTCCTACTTTTATGAAATGTTCCTCCCTTGTTAAATTGCGGAGGATAAAGAAAAGATAAAAACAAGTGGATGGATCAGGGCCTGAAAAAGCTTGTCCTTTGGTTGGCATACTTACTTTTGCTTGAAAGAAGTCCGCTAGAGAGGTACAAACAAGATCTGGAGATTTTTTTTTTTTTTAAAAAAAATTCCTCAAAATATCTTAATTAGAATTCAATTTCTCTGTTTCCCAGGGACGCCCGTTTTCTGAGATGATGCTGGATTTTCCATTATGCCAAACACAGAGTGCTAGGTGCCAACGAAGTTCAAATTTTGCTGGTTTAGAACCATTATGCTAGAGTTGGCTACACTGTTAAGGAACCCACGGGAGATTCCTCGCGGACCGTATAACTGGGCAACTCCCCGCGAACCTCCGCCCTCCCTTGCACTGCCCCTCACCCATCTGCCTGTAGGACAACGAGAAAGGTTCCTCAGCGGCAGGCAAATACTCTTGACAGTCAAGTAGCGAACCTTGATTGCGCTCAAAATCTTATAACGCTCATTAAACTCTTAAAAGTAGAAAACTGGAAATAGGTATACCTAGGTAAATGAAACTGTAGGAAGTTCCTCACTTCCTACATGGAGGAATAGCCACTAGTTTAACGTAAGCATTACACATCTGATCAACCCCGGCCCGTATCCGAAGTTACGCTTCACGTGTTTGTGTGCAATGACGTGTTAGCGTTAAAGTGAATGCATCGCTTGAATGTGAAGCCACTTGAAGCGACGGACCGGTAGTGTTGCAATATGAAAATACTAAACAACGTCTAGGTAAGAATGTTTACTGATGTTTAAATTCATATGGAAAAGGAGATGGGTAGGCACTACGCCGTCAAACGATTGAACTGGAATTTCAAGTTACGAATCTATGGACCACAGATTAAATATATACGGACCACGACTTAAGAAACTCATAGAGTGATTTACTAAACTTCATAAAATTACATTGTATGGTGTATTATTTGTATTAATTGTAACATATTGAAGCAAGAAATCTTATTGCTCCTTTTAAACATAGGGCAATAGTTCTTATTTCACGTTGTGTATAATAAGTAGCTACTCGTCAGTATATTGAATTTATCTGAAGCCATAACTGTGCATGGGCTTATTGCTTATACAGGAGAAAGCATCTTACATCATGAAATGTGCATTTGTGTACTCGTTTTCGAGTGTTCAGTTTCTGACATTGTTCCCTATCTGCATATCGCAACACTTGCTCATAGATATGGATTTCATTTCAATGGTTACATTCACCTCTTACCGCCGTTTCGTCAGCATGAGGACAACAAGCGATTGGCCTATTCTATTAACCTTGCATCTGATAGCATGTTTTCTTCTCCCTCTCCAGCGTTTTGTGGAATCATGTTCCCCGGGGAAGAAGAAGCAGCGTACGGGAATTTCCGCCTATGGGAGAGTCTGGGCTCCATCCTCACCTACGCCTACAGCACGTCCCTCTGCACTGACGTCAAGATCTACATCCTGCTGGTGATTCTGATCATCAGTGTAGCTGGGTACTTGGCACTTGAATACTTTCACAGTAAACGTTTAAAGAGAATGAACAATAAAAAGTGATAGACTATTTAATTAATGGTCTACGTAACCTTACAAAGAAATACAATTCTCTCTTTTCCTCGCCCAGGTCCGTTTACAACCTTGCACTTTTAACCTTTCTGATGTGTCTTTTTTTACACCCCGTTTGTAAAGCCAGCTTTAGACGGAAGCATTTCCCTTAGCATTTTTCTTAACATTTATGTCATGACCAAAATGATACCGTGTAAAGTGAGAAATGTTATGGTATTTCAGATGCCATGGCATATTTCATGGCATTTCTCAAGGATAGGCTCGGTCCGTAGCATTTTTCGTAGCGTAACCAATCAGAAGCGAGCTCTACGTCACGAGCGCAGTTGTAATGGCTGTCGCGTGAGATGTAAACAATGTATCACTTCACACTTTTAAACGACGATAATTATTCAACCGAGAGGAATATCGCTTCGAATTAAATGGTTTTAGGTAGAGAAGAATGGCGCTGATTAAATACATACGTTACAACATTTACTGTACACGTATGGAAGAATATTTTAGCTTTTTCAGTTGTAAACACCGTGCACACAGCATTGACGGTGTAACTCGATGTGCCTTTCGTGCTGTATGTATTGTACATTGTAATTGAAACAGCTAACCGAAATGTTCCATGATATGGTTTCGAGTAAAGTACTATTTGTTATAAGATTTTTGTAAGCATTTATGCTAGCAAAAAATGTTAAAGTAAAATTCTACCGTGTAAAGTGAGAAATTTTATGGCATTTCAGATGCCATGGCATTTCTCAAGGATAGAACCCAACATTTGGTAAAACTATTGTATAATTTGTTTGTAGTGACAAGTGAAAATGTAGACAGCTGATATTATGTGCTCATAACTTGATGAAAGGGCAAATTCACAGAACAAAAATCAGCTATCACATTCCTTCATCTTGTTTATGAACTGAAGTCTAAGTAGCGGAAAGTACAGGGTGTCTCCAAATGATTGAATCGGTCCCATGACGTTACTGTACATGT